>NC_142591.1:79389403-79719403 GCF_965207765.1 Zootoca vivipara
AGGAGCAAATCCTCTCTTGTACACTCGTATGTGTATGTGTGTTTTATTGAGACCTCTTATGGATGCCATGGGAGATACCGGCAGGGATATTGGAAAGCACAGATGCCATGTTAGCAACTCCTCTTTATATTTTCCGAAGCCCAACCTGGAAAGGGTTAAACAGTGGAACTGATGACTTCATTGGTGGGTTTTAAAGGCTGGGTGGGCATCTGTCACAGATTCTTTAGCTGTGATTCCTGTGGGATGTAATCCACTGAGAGCAGTCAAGTACAACATTCCTTTTTTCCCTAGAGTGGACATGCAAGGGAATGTTTGGTCCAGCCAGTCGAAACTTCCTGTTCCTCCTGGCCTGGAGCATCCTTCCTTGCATGTGACTAGTGGGTGGGCGCGACCTTTCCAGACCTGGTAAAAGGACTAGTCATGCTGACACACTCTCTCCTTTTCCATCTTCCTTATGTCCTGCGAACTTCCTGGGATGAACTGCTGGCTGCCAGCCAAGCAGTCCCCCAGGTCATCTCCCTTATAAACCCGTTAGTATAAGTTTGTAACTTTAAGCCTAAAGCCTGCCTTCAGGGATCACACTGTGCTCTGCCTGATTGTGAGCAAACTTTCTTTTTATTGCTTATGAATAAGACCGTGGTGTCTTTATTCTTTTAGGAGGGATTCAAGGGGTCTTACCAGGAAAATATTAGACAAGCCAGATTGAGTTGCGTATTACCTTAAGAAACTCACACGAGTTTGCAACGAGTTTTCTGCTGTGTAAAGGGGAATTCACTCTGCTAAGTAAAGGAACTTGCTAGCGCAGGTTAGGAAGGATATTAATAAACAATGTATCCTCTCCTGCCACCCTGAACATTCCCACAATTCCTACATTGCAGGGGATTGGACTTCATGGTTGCTGAGGTCCCTTGCAATCCTACAATTCCCTGATTCCGTGGCACAGTGTGTGGAGGTTTCTGTGTTTTCCCTGCTCAGTTACCTGGAGAGAAAAAGGTGAAGAGGGAGCAACCGCTAAAGACAGCAGGGGTAGTAAGATAGGTAGCTCCAGGGATTGGCACAGTGGTGGTGGTAGGGAGAATGTAAGTTTGTATCTAAGTCAAATTTGTATTTTAGTTAAGTTTGCATTTCGGTTAACCTTAAGTTTTGAATATTTTATTTTAATGTTTTGTTTATTATTTGGTTATTGATTGCAAATTGCAACTTTTGCAATAATTTGTTTTATGATTTCTGTGAATTTTTTTGTGAATTGCTAATAAAGATTTATTTTAAAAAAAGAATTACTCGACAACAACAACAACAACAACAACAACAGGGATTGGCACAGTGCCACTCAGTGGGGCATGGTCCTTAGCAGATACCCGGTGATGCTGACCGTTTTTTTTTTTCTGGTCCAGCAGGTTTGTGCGTAGGGCTTCCATACACAAAAGTGGGACAAGAGACATACATGCCTGCTACACAGGCATTAAAAAATTTATTCTATTGGATCTCTCTCTCTCTCTCTCTCTCTCTCTCTCTCTCTCTCTCTCTCTCTCTCTCCAGCTTCGGAGTCTAAAGAACTTTTCTTAAAGCTCTGCAAGTTTCTTTTTTCCACAAGGAATAAAGAACCCCCTGCCACAAACCCACAAACAATCCAAAGCCCATTTTTGAGCTGGGAATTTTATTTATTTATTTCCATCTACATTCTCTCCCCCCCCCCCTCCCCAAATCATCCTCACCCTCCGTCAGCCATCAAAATCCTTTTTAGACATGACAGGTCTACTTTTCTCTCCCCCAAGCCTATCAATCTCCATTTTAGACAATGTTACTTGGGGGGAAAGAAAAAAAGATTTATGCTTCCTCTCCAACGATATTTCAAAGGGGAATTACTAAATCATAACCACTCTTGTCTCCCTGCGTACTGACAGGCTTGCGGCTTCTCAGTTAAATCAAGTAAATGGGTTTCTTCTACTTTTTTATATTTTATTTCTTAGATTAAAGGGACTGCTTTGAATCTTCCTTAGTTTAATATGGGGCAGAAGGCCCACTTTGCTGAACCATTGATTTGACCAAGAGTCGCATGACACATTAGGAACTGGGGAAATTAAAATTGGATTTCTTGGCTCCCTTCTCTTGAGCTGAGCTGTTTTGGTGTCAGGAGGATTGCTAATATTTCACTTGTAATGTGACTTTCATGCTGTTAGTATTATGGGAGAGGGGGAGAGATCTAGGAATGGGGTTCATCCTGAATTTGGGTTGGTGACGGTGTTGATGGTGGGGAGAGGTCAGTGATTAATATCAAGCCACAATTTAAATCATACTTCATTCAGCACATGTTGATCTCTCTCTCTCTCTCTCTCGGTGGGTAACTGGAACATTTATTTATAGAATGAAAAATTCCCCCCCCAATGGCCAACCTTCCGTCACTCTCTTATGTCTGGAATACCAATGCAAGCACTAAATGACTGTTCCATATTTACACGTAGGTAGCCGTGTTGGTCTGACATAGTCGAAAGAAAATAAAAAAAATTCCTTCCAGCAGCACCTTAAAGACCAACTAAGTTTATTATTTTGGTATGAGCTTTCGTGTGCATGCACACTTCTTCAGATACACTGAAATAGAAGTCCCCAGACGCTTATAGGTAGAGAAAGGGTGGGGAGGGGGTATCACTCAGAAGGGTGGTGGAAATGGGTGATTGACTGACTGATAGCTGTTGACGACTGTAAACGACTGCAAATGGTATTGCATGAAAAAGCAAGGGTTGAGATGGCTGAAGATCACTTAATCATGTATAATGAGATAAGAATCCAATGTCTCTGTTCTGTTTCCTATTTGTTCGACACTCCTACGTAACCAAACATCACATTAACTTATCCTTGGCTGCATTTGAACATATCATAGAATCATAGAATCATAGAGTTGGAAGAGACCACAAGGGCCATCCAGTCCAACCCCCTGCCAAGCAGAAAACACCATCAAAGCATTCTTGACATATGGCTGTCAAGCCTCTGCTTAAAGACCTCCAAAGAAGGAGACTCCACCACACTTCTTGGCAGCAAATTCCACTGTCGAACAGCTCTTACTGTCAGGAAGTTCTTCCTAATGTTGAGGTGGAATCTTCTTTCTTGTAGTTTGAATCCATTGTTCCATGTCCGCTTCTCTGGAGCAGCAGAAAACAACCTTTCCCCCCTCCTCTATATGACATCCTTTTATATATTTGAACATGGCTATCATATCACCCCTTAACCTTCTCTTCTCCAGGCTAAACATACCCAGCTCCCTAAGCCATTCCTCATGAGGAATTGTTTCCAGGCCTTGGGCCATTTTCGTTGCCCTCTTCTGGACACGTTCCAGCTTGTCAGTATCCTTCTTGAACTGTGGTGCCCAGAACTGGACACAGTACTCCAGATGAGGTCTGACCAGAGCAGAATACAGTGGTACTATTACTTCCCTTGATCTAGACGCTGTATTCCTATTGATGCAGCCCAGAATTGCATTGGCTTTTTTAGCTGCTGCATCACACTGCTGACTCATGTCAAGTTTGTGGTCTACCAGGACTCCTAGATCCTTTTTACATGTACTGCTCTCAAGCCAGGTGTCTCCCATCCTGTATTTGTGCTTTTCATTTTTATTTTTATTTTGCCCAAGTGTAGTACTTTACATTTCTCCTTGTTAAAATTCATCTTGTTTGCTTTGGCCCACTTGTCTAATCTGTTAAGGTCATTTTGAAGTGTGATCCTGTCCTCTGGGGTATTAGCCACCGCTCCCAATTTGGTGTCGTCTGCAAACTTACTCAGGATGCCCTCAAGCCCATCATCCAAGTCATTGATAAAGATGTTGAATAAGACTGGGCCCAAGACAGAACCCTGTGGCACCCCACTAGTTACTTCTCCCCAGGATGAAGAGGAGCCATTGATGAGCACCCTTTGGGTTCGGTCAGTAAGGCAGTTACAAATCCACTGAATGGTAGCATTGTCTAGCCCGCATTTTACCAGCTTCTTTACAAGAATATCATGGGGCACCTTGTCAAAGGCCTTGCTGAAATCAAGATAGGCTACATCCACAGCGTTCCCTTCATCTACCGGGCTTGTAATTCTGTCAAAAAATGAGATCAGATTAGTCTGACATGACTTATTTTTCAGAAACCCATGCTGACTTTGAGTGATCACAGTGTTCCTTTCTAGGTGCTCACAGACCGTTTGCTTAATGATCTGCTCTATGAAGGTACCTTTTGCAGAGTCAAACCCAACACCAGTGGTTGGCATTGGCGGGCACTTGCCAAGGTCTGCATCCCAACGGGGCCCCCACAGTTGGTTGCTGGTAGAGTTCGATTATGTGGATGCCCTTCCTGATTGCTGTCTTTTCACCTGACTTTATCTGGACAAGTGCGTGGAGTAGAGAAGGATCAGTAACCTGGACATACCTCATCTCCTTTCTCTGGAAGGTGCTGTTGCTTAGAATCAAATAATAATAATAATAATAATAATAATAATAATAATAATAATTTATTTGTACCCCGCCCATCTGGCTGGGTCTCCACAGCCACTCTGGGCAGTTTCCAACAAAGATTCAAAATACATTAAAATGTCACACATTAAAAACTTCCCTAAACAGGGCTGCCTTCAGATGTCTTCTAAATGTCAGGTAGTTATTTATCTCTTTGAGACCTGATGGGAGGGTGTTCCATAGGGCGGGCGCCACTCCTGAGAAGGCCCTCTGCCCGGTTCCCTGTAGCTTTGCTTCTCGCAGTGAGGGAACCCCCAGAAGGCCTTGGTGCTGGACCGCAGTGTCTGAGCAGAATGATGGGGGTGGAGACGCTCCTTCAGATGGGGGGGGGATTCATGGTATTTACTCAGATGTTTAAAGCCCAAAGCATTTTGGGTCCCAGTATGTTTCTGAGCACAATTGAAAATGTTGGTGCTGACCTTTAAAGCCCTAAATGGCCTTGGCCCTGTATACTTGAAGGAGCGTCTCCACCCCCATCATTCAGCCTGGACACTGAGGTCCAGCTCCAAGGCCTTCTGGTGGTTCCCTCACTGCGAGAAGTGAGGTTGCAGGGAACCAGGCAGAGCGCCTTCTCGGTGGTGGCACCTGCCCTGTGGAATGCCCTCCCATCAGATGTCAAGGAAATAAACAACTACCTGACTTTTAGAAGACATCTGAAGGCACCCCTGTTTAGGGAAGTTTTTAATGTTTGATGTCTTATTGTGCTTTGAATTTTCTGTTGAGAGCCACCCAGAGTGGCTGGGGAAACCCAGCCAGATGGGCGAGGTATAAATAAATTGTTGTTTTTGTTATTTATTAGGACCCAAATATCTGCAAGAACACCTCCTCCCATATCAACCGTGCTTTGAAATCAGGAGATGAGGCCCTCCTGGTGGTCTTTATGAAATATGAGGTACATTGCAACCTGGAAATGTGGAAGTCTGAACATGAGTTCAGGAAAATGAGAAGCTGAGAGACACTGAACTTGACCGGTGCTCCCATTCTTTGTCTCGGTATGCCAGCGGCCCAATGCCATTGATTTGGCCTTTGCACCACATCAAGAAATGGGTGGTTTAGAAGTGGCTGTGCCATGGTCAGACGAACTCTGAGTGAGGTTTGGACTAATGATTCCCCTCCCCCAATTCAGGGGTAGTAGGGGATCCATTACGGTGGTCTTCCCCAAAAACAGCTGGAGGGCAAGTTTGGTCACCACTGTTCTATGGGGTGGCTCTGGAGTCAGCTTTGCCTGCTGGTGGGTGGAAGGTAGAGGAGGCGGAAGAAGGACTCCACCTGCAGCTGATCAGCCTTCGCAGAGGAGAAGGCACTGATGAGGACCAGTTGGCTTCAGCCTTCTTAAACAGAGCTCTCAGCAGCAGTCAGATTCTGGAAACAATGCCTGTAGTTTGTGACCCTTGGTGTTTCCTGCTCGCCATCTGGACCCTTGGCTCTGTGCCCATCTGGATTCCCTGACCTTTGGACTGTATATGGTTTCTGCTCTTGGGTAAGAGTTCCTTGGAGACCCCTAGCCCCTGCTTGCTTGGCAACAAGACTCAGCTACAACACCATGAAACACGCCCATGGAAAGGAGGAGGCAATTTTGGTAATCCAGCCTTCCTTCCAGAAATATTCTCTAGAGGGTGGTTGGGGAAGCATCTGGAGTAGTGTGGGAGGTGGTTTGGGGTAGGGAACATTGATCAAAATCTCCACCACCACCACCCCATTCAAAGAACGGCAAGTCCAGATCCAACCTGCTAGCTGCCCCACTTTCTCCCCAAAGGAAGTTGCAGTAAAATGTAAACACTACTTTGGGTTTTGCAACACGTTCTGATAGAGGGAATTGTTTTTGCCGAATGCAGACGGTGGTTGTGTTTTAATACAGTTTTTAATTTTCATAAACACTGCAACACACGCACGTAAACGCATGCAATCTACCTGACATTTTGGGGAAAGGTTGGAGGGGAGCAACATTCCAGCACCCTTAACTTGGTGCTCAGCTGACAGAGAGCTGATATTTAAAAATTAATGGAGCTGAATATATTCCCTGTTTGTTTCAATAAGAGAGCGTTTTCCAGTTTGTGATGATAATCACTTCCCTTATGTTTAGCTCTCTTTGTTGACTGAGATTTTGGAGTGGGGCGTGTGTTGGGGGGGGGATTTAATTTGCTGAGATTTAAGACATTCAAAACTTCACCGAAGGTGGCCATTAGGATAAAGTCTATTATATTCCCTGCAATGAATTCCATTCTGATAAGGCCACCGCATGCAGCCTTCATGAAAAAGCTGTGTAAAATGAGTGTTGGGACTAGATAACATAGTTTAAACAAATCCTGATTGCTTTAGGAAAGTGGCCAGCCAGAAAGGTTGTAATAGGATGGGGTTTTTTTCTAACTAAGGGGTGTCTGAAGTTGATGATGGGTACTGAGATTTCCTTTTATTATGTGCCAGCCAGCAAGACTTCATGGGTGGGATTCTGCAAACTTAGTCTGATACAGTGGAACCTTGGTTTTTGAACTTAATCCATTCCAGAAGTCTGTTCAACTCCTGAAACTGTCCAAAAAGCAAGGCACAGCTTCTGATTGGCTGCAGGAGCTTCCTGCACTCAAGCGGAAGCCGTGTTGGATGTTCGGCTTCTGAAAAACATTTGAAAACCAGAACACTTATTTCCAGGTTTTCGGCGTTCAGGAGCCAATTTGTTCGGCAACTAAGCCATTCAAGAACCAAGGTTCCACTGAACCTATTTCTGGTAGCCTCCTTGGGTCAAGCCATTGGTTCATCTAGCCCCAGGCCTGTCCACTTTGATTGACTCTTCCTCTCACCAGCTATACAAAATATTTTTGATAGGAGAAGGGACGTAGCTCAGGGCTAGAGCATCTGTTTTGCATGCAGAAGGTTCAAGGTTCAATCCCTGGGATCTTCAGGTTGGGCTGGGAAAGGCTGCTGGTCCGAAATCCTGGAGAGCTGCTTCCTGTCTGTGTACCATAGTTAGCATCCATCTGTCTTGAGAGACAATGAAGCATGTCTCCAGCGGCAAAGTCAAACTGCTGTGTTAGCAGCACTGAAGTGACCTCCCCTGGGTGCAAGCCTGGAAGTGTGCATGGAGGTCCTGGGCTGCCTAGATGACAAGACCCTACCTCTCAGCCTCACTGATGTTGTCCAAAGGAAAGCAGAGCAATAGCTTTGGCACCAGCTTAGCTGCAGGAGTTGCTGGAAGGAGAGGAGGCAACCGTCTTAGGGACTCCACGCTGGATTTGTGTAGGGTTTACTCTTTACTCTTTTGTTTTCCCAAAGGTATCCTGCAAGGTTTAGGAAAAGAGCTTCCCTTCTCCAAGATGGGCTCTCTTTGTCTGAAAAACGCCCAAGGGCCACCTGCAAGACCCCTGGAACTCTGAGCATCCTCCGATGTGCGCAGCTGGAAAAGGCATCTCCCTTCTTCCCCTGGGCGCTCCAGTGACATATATCAGCTTGATATATGCACACTAATCTTCTGGCATAACACAGCAAGAAGCGTGAAACATCGTAGATCTAAACTACTATTTATTTACACACTATATGCAGACTTGCCAGGGACGCGGGTGGCGCTGTGGGTTAAACCACAGAGTCTAGGGCTTGCTGATCAGAAGGTCGGCGGTTCGAATCCCTGCGACGGGGTGAGCTCCCGTTGCTCGGTCCCAGCTCCTGCCAACCTAGCAGTTCGAAAGCACGTCAAAGTGCAAGTAGATAAAGCACCTCAAAGTGCAAGTAGGTACCACTCTGGTGGGAAGGTAAACAGCATTTCCGTGCACTGCTCTGGTTCGCCAGAAGCGGCTTTGTCATGCTGGCCACATGACCTGGAAGCTATACGCCGGCTCCCTTGGCCAATAACGCGAGATGAACACCGCAACCCCTGAGTCGGTCACGACTGGGCCTAATGGCCAGGGGTCCCTTTACCTTTATATACAGACTACAGCATAATGGCGACCATTCTCTTCAGCTCCGAGAGAACAAAAAAAACCCCACAGAAATAAAAGCGAAAGTACATTATACCAGTACCGCAGCGGAAGAGAGATAAGACGTTCTTCCTTTCCCACAGTCTTCTCAGACAGGTGTGCGATTCACAACAATCTCATCTGCAGCATCGGTGGAGTGAAATTGCTAACGCTTTCCCCAGGCTGATGAACCCCACCTGCTCCTCATTTCTCTCTACATCATGTGCAGAAACCACCTTCTTGACCAGGCATCCTCAAACTTCGCCCCTCCACATGTTTTGGACTACAGTTCCCATCTTCCCCGACCACTGGTCCTGTTAACTAGGGATCATGGGAGTTGTAGGCCAAAACATCTGGAGAGCCGCAGTTTGGGGATGCCTGTTCTTGACTGTTGGGCCCACTATTGATCTCATCTGCTCATTCCATCAGAGCCTGTCTTCACATGCAGGGGAAGTCCCTAACTCATGAAGGGTTTGAAATCCATCGGCTACCCTCACCTGGTTTTGCCAGCCAGTTGAAGCCATTTCCCAGGGTGAGGCTGCTGTCACATGCTTACAGCTTCTAGGAGCCACTGGTGAGAGCCAAGCACAGGGTGCGGACCAAAGATGGAGAAAATGCCCCATATACCGCTTACTGAGATAGATTGTTTGACTCAGTATATGGCAGCTTCTTGCATTGCTGTGAGATGCCCGGAATGAACCCTGGGTCCTTCTGCATGCAACACATGTTCTCACCCATTGAGCTACCGTGTTTCCCCTTTTAAAATACGTAGTCATAAAGTAAGCCATGGCAGGATTTTTAAAGTGTTGCGAAATATAATACACCCCCAAAAAATAAGCCATACCATTGCGTTGCTTTAGAGCCTCGGAGAGTCTTGAGACCAGGTGGGAGGGGGTGCATGAATTGAGTGTGTCACCAGGCGAGCCGCGCTGGGAGCAACTTGTGCCGCTTTGCAACTGCACAGGCCGGCACAGGTGGTCAGCTGCCCAAATCAGTTTGCACAAGAAGAGTCAGGCAGCTCAAACCCCACAGTTTAAAAAAAGTCTTTCCATTCACCTTCTTGTGCTTCTACCCTGTTAATGCAGAATGAAGAGGTTTGAACTACCCCAAAATATGGAGGGGAGGGAATGCGTCTGAAATATACTCGGAGTCGAGAGTGAATTTCATGCTCTTTATTCAGCTCATATTCATCAAGGAGAAGAAGAGAAGACGAATCGCTCTTTTCCCAAAACCATCTGCTTATATACATTATTTACACAATGGGCCTTGCGTGATTGGCTACTTCAGGGCTACACCTGTGGGCCAATTATATTGTGGATTGACTTCTGCCTGCAGCCTGATTGGCTGCTCCTACAGGCCAATCAGGTAGCAGATTCACTTCTGCCAGCCGCCTGATTGGCTGCTCCCGCAGGCCAATCAGGTTGCGGATTCACTTCCACCTGGAGTTGGATTGGGTAGCTCCCGCTGATTCTGAATCCTATTGTTCTAGGATTCAGCTCAGTACATAACACCCCTCCCCTCTAAGTTCCAGTCCTGCCCGGGAAGTTGCATTCGTAGTCCCCAAGGTCTGCTGGCCGCCTCCGTGTGCGTTGTGGCCTGGGGTGTTCCTTGGTCAGGGGTTCTGGTTCTGGCTCGTGTTCCGAGGCTGCTGGCTGTGCCGGGGCTGTCTGGTCTGGCGCCACTGAACCACTAGGTTGTGACTCTGGTTCCGGTGTCCTTCCAGCCTCGGGGCGCCCCTCTGTGCCTACTGCTTCTGCTTCCCCTGCCCACCCCTCTCGCTCTACAGGCCTCACTGCCCTGCTGTCCCCTTGGGACCCCTCTGTCCCGCTCTCCTCCCGGGTTCCTCCTGGGAATCGTCGCCGTAGCTGGTCGCAGTGGCGGCGCCAACATTGCCCCCCTTCCGTTAGTACCTCGTACGACACGGGACCGGTCACCTTGGTGACTGTGGCGGGTACCCATGCTGGGCCTGCCCCAAAATTCTTTGCATACACTGGGTCCTGGGCCACAAATGTCCGGGGGTTCCTGCCTTTCCCCACCACTACCTCATCCTGAGCTCTGTCGGGGTGAAGTCGGTCCAGTCTAGTTGCAAGGCGCCGGCCCATGAGTAGTTCAGCTGGGCTCCGGCCCGTCGTTGTGCTTGGGGTGCTGTGCTGTGGTAGAAGAAATGCGGCAAGGCGGTATTCCCAGTCCCCTTGTGTCATGCGGCGGAGGCTGTCCTTGGTGGTCCGCACCATGCGCTCCGCTTGGCCATTGGTGGCAGGGTGGAATGGTGCTGAGCGGATGTGGCGGATGGCGTTCTGCGCTGTGAAGGTCTGGAACTCCTCTGACGTGAATGCGGTTCCATTGTCCGAGACGAGGGTGTCAGGGAGCCCGTGGGTTGCAAACAGCTTACGTAGTACCCGGATGGCTGCCGCCGTAGAAGTGGACGGTACCAGTGCGACCTCCAGCCATTTGGTGTAGGAATCCACCACTATGAAGAATGTTTTTCCCTGGAAGGGGCCAGCGAAGTCCACGTGCAAGCGTGACCATGGATGTCGGGCGGACTCCCAGGGCTGAACTGGGGCCCTTGGGGGATCCGGGCGGGATTCTTGGCAGGTCTGGCAGTGTTGGACCCAGGCCTCTATCTCTCTGTCAATCCCCGGCCACCACACATAACTCCTGGCAAGGGCCTTCATCCTCACTACCCCTGGGTGTGTCTCGTGTAGGGCTGTGAGGACCCTTTTGCGGAGGGGCTGGGGAACAACAACCCTGCTTCCCCATAACAGGCACCCCTTGTGGGCCGACAGTTCATGTTTGCGGTTTGTGTAGCCAGCGAATTCTGGCCCGGGGCTGCTGCTGGGCCATCCTCGCCACACCCAGTCCAGGACCCGGGAGATGACCCTATCTTTTGTGGAATGGTGCGCAACTTCTTGTGCCTGAATGGGTCGGTCGGGAAGCAGCTCCAGGGTCATAACCTCTTGCGCAGGCGCTGGGTCGGGGCCTGTTTCTGGTAGTGGTAGCCTGCTGAGTGCGTCTGCGTGGCCCATCGCCTTCCCAGGGCGGTGGATTAGTGCATACTGGTAGCCGGCAAGGAAAATTGACCACCTGAGGACACGTGGAGACAACACTTGGGGGGTCTGCTTCTCGGGGGCAAACAGGCCAAGCAACGGCTTGTGGTCAGTCACTATGGTAAAGGGCCGCCCGTACAAGAAATCATGGAATTTTTTTACGCCCTTCACGATTGCCAGACCCTCCTTGTCAATCTGTGAGTAGTTTCGTTCGGCTGCAGCAAGCGTCTGGGAGAAGTATGCCACCGGCACCTCTCTTCCATCCGGGAGTTGGTGTCCCAGGACAGCGCCGATGCCATAGGGAGAGGCGTCGCATGCCAGCACCACTGGCAGCCTCTCGTCGAAGTGTGCCAAGACCGAGTTTGAGACGAGCAAGTCCTTGACTGCCTGGAATGCGGCCCTTTGTCGCTGGCCCCACACCCAAGGGGCCCTTTTATCTAGGAGTCTGTGTAGGGGCTCCGCTACCGCTGCCTTATGGGGAAGGAAGGCATGGTAAAAGTTCAATAGTCCCAAGAATGACTGAAGTTCGGGCTTGCTCTTGGGCGCTGGGGCCTCACAAATGGCCCGTACCTTGTCACCGGTTGGATGGACCCCTTCTGCGTCCACCTTAAATCCCAGAAAGTCCACCTGCGGCACTCCCAGTAAACACTTTTCCCGCTTCACCTTAAGGCCCGCCGTCTGGAAACGGTGCAGGACGGAGCGGAGGCGGTCCTCAAATTCCTCTGGTGTGGGCCCGGCGATCAGTACATCATCGAAGAAGGGGGTGACGCCAGGAATCCCTTTAAGGAGAGAGTCCATTAGATTCTGGAATATGCCTGGTGCCATGCTAACGCCAAATTGCAGCCACTTTACTCTGAATGCCCCTCTGTGCGTCACAATCGTCTGAGCCTCTGCTGTGGCTTCGTCCACAGGCAACTGTTGATACGCTTGGGCCAAGTCCAGTTTGCCAAAGATTTTTGACCCAGCCAGGGTGGCGAGGACATGGCTGACCACTGGCACTGGGTATGCATGGGCCGTGAGAGCCTTGTTTATGGTGCATTTGTAGTCTGCACAGATGCGGACCGAACCGTTAGGCTTGACGGGTGTGACAATTGGAGTTTCCCAGGGGGCGTTGGGCACCGGCTCCAGCACTCCTTGCTCCACGAGCCGGTCCAATTCCTCGTCTATGCGGGGTTTCAGGGCGAACGGGACCCGGCGGGCCTTGTGCCTGATGGGTCGTACAGCGGGGTCTAGCTGTAGGGCAATGGGGGGTCCTGTATATCGTCCCAATGCCCCATCGAAAACCCCTGGAAACTCTTTGCATATGGCGTCCACGTCCACTTGTAAGCTAGTGCGGTTCACCCCGGTAACGGCTAGCCCCAGAGGTCCAAACCATGCCAGTCCCAGTAAGCTAACGTAGGGGCCCTTAACTACCAGCAAGTCCAATTGTTGCTTTCGCCCTCGATATTGCACCCTGAAGGTCCCCACCCCCATTGTAGGGACCTTACGTTTCTGGAAGTCCCGGAGGGTGAATGGGGCCGGCCTTAGTTTGGGACCCCCATTAGGGCACAGTTCCCTTAATGTTCGGGCCGAGATTATGGATAGAGTTGAACCCGTGTCCAGCTCCATGCGGCATGGGGCTCCCTCTATCTGTACCTCTATATAAATTTTCTCTGTGCTGGGATGGGGTAACTGGAATACCTGGTAGTCCGTGATCTCCGTCGAGTTGCCTTGGTGCATGGTGCCGTGTGACCTGGGGCTCCTGGGTCGGTCATCTGATGCTTGTCGACGGGTGAGTCGAGCCCGACACACCCGGGCGATGTGTCCCAATTTTCTGCACTGCCTGCACTCTGCGTTGCGGAAACGACAGGTCCTCCTCTCGTGGTTCTCCCCGCAGCTTGCACAGTTCCCTCCTTCTCGTCGAGGCTGCTGTGGTGTGTGTGCTGCTTGAGTGCGCCGCTGTACTCGGTGTACTTCC
This sequence comes from Zootoca vivipara, assembly GCF_965207765.1. Lineage (NCBI taxonomy): Eukaryota > Metazoa > Chordata > Lepidosauria > Squamata > Lacertidae > Zootoca > Zootoca vivipara. The sequence continues at coordinate 79,402,835 of NC_142591.1, forward strand.
TCCCTGTCAGATTCGGATTCGTCGGTGAGGTCTTCGTGGTAGACCCTCGGTTGGGATGGCGGGGCCGGTCGTGCCTCTTGCGTTGACCTCTCGGCGGCTTCGGTTGCCAGGGCTTCCTCCAGAGCAATCTGGAACGTGAGGTCTTTTTTGGCGTAGAGGCGTCGTTGCAACATCTCGTCCCTCAGGCCACCGACGAGGCGGTCACGAAGCATGTTCTCCAACTCTGAGAAGTTGCATAACCGGGCGGCTTGGCGGAGGGAGGTCACAAACCCAGTTATGGTTTCCCCCGGGGCTTGCCGCTTTGCGTAGAAGGCATTTCGGCAAGCTACCACCGAGGGCTGTGGTGAAAAGTGCTCCTTCAGCCGTTCCATTATTGTTTTGTAAGAGACGGTAGCGACATCTCTAGGTGCAAGGAGAGCCCGGGCGATTTCAAACGTCTCCTCTCCACAGACGCTGAAGAATGTCGCCCTCTTCATGGCATCGTTGGTGACTTCTTTCGCTTGCAGGAGGAAGTTGAAACGGGCGGCGTACCCTTCCCAGTCTCCTGATGCTGGTTTGAATGGCAAGAAGCTGCTGTCGGTTGCCATTCTGGGTTCCTTGGGTCCTGGAGCTGAAGCCTGGATGCACGGTGCGATGCAGCGGTGCAGCAGGTGGCGGTGCTGCGGTGCAGTGCGTGGTGGCGGTCAGCTCAGCAGGATCCCACCTTCGTCGCCAGTGAAATATACTCGGAGTCGAGAGTGAATTTCATGCTCTTTATTCAGCTCATATTCATCAAGGAGAAGAAGAGAAGACGAATCGCTCTTTTCCCAAAACCATCTGCTTATATACATTATTTACACAATGGGCCTTGCGTGATTGGCTACTTCAGGGCTACACCTGTGGGCCAATTATATTGTGGATTGACTTCTGCCTGCAGCCTGATTGGCTGCTCCTACAGGCCAATCAGGTAGCAGATTCACTTCTGCCAGCCGCCTGATTGGCTGCTCCCGCAGGCCAATCAGGTTGCGGATTCACTTCCACCTGGAGTTGGATTGGGTAGCTCCCGCTGATTCTGAATCCTATTGTTCTAGGATTCAGCTCAGTACATAACAGCGTCCTTCCGTGCCACTGGGGCGACGGACAGCTGCGGGAGCGCTGCCGGCCCCTTCCGCGCCGCCGGAGCATCATGGGCTGCATGGCCTGCATGGCCTGAGCGGCGGGAGGTTCGTGGGTCCTTCCACGCCGCCGGGATGGCGGACGGCGGTGGGAGCACTGCTGGCCCCTTCCGCCGGATCAAGGAAGCGGCCTGCCGGGTCGGTGCCCAGCAGCACCGCGCAGAGCAACAGATCAAGGAAGCGGCCTGCAGAGTCAGCGCCCAGCAGCCCCGCAATGGATTGAGGAGGTGGTGCTCCGTGCGGCTCAGCTTAATAATAATAATAATAATAATAATAATAATAATAATATATTATTATTATTATTATTATTATTATTATTATTATTATTTATACCCCGCCCATCTGGCCGGGTTCCCTCAGCCACTCTGGGTGGCTTCCAACAAAACATTAAAATACAGAAATCCATCAAACATTAAAAGCTTCCCTGAACAGGGCTGCCTTGAGATGCCTTCTAAAGGTCTGGTAATTGTTGTTCTCTTTGACCTCTGGTGGGAGGGCATTCCACAGGGTGGGCGCCACTACCGAGAAGGCCCTCTGCCTGGTCCCCTGTAACCAGCTTTGGGCCATGCAGGCCAACCAGACCCAGCAGGCCGTCTCCGGGATCCAGCAGCAGCAACGCGGCAGCAGCAGGAGGAGGCTTGCTGCGTGCCCTGAGCCAGCAGGACCCAGTAAGGAGGTACCGTACTTACAGTAATTTTTTTAAAAACACACACACACACACACACACACACACCGAGTGAAATAAATATAAGATGGTGTCTTATAATGTGGGAAACCCTCCCAAACTAGCAAGCTATTTTTATAAAGTTTTTATCATCTTGGTTTCTACGTTTTCCAGTCAGCTTTGCCATCTCAGCATAGCCCATCGGCTTGGTTTACCATTCTTCTCTGGCAGGGACTTTATCTTCTTTCCAGCTCTGGGCTAATAACATCCGGGTGGCTGTTGTTCCATACATAAAAAGTATTTTCTGCTCCTCTGGTATGTCTGTACCTGTACTTCCTAATAGAAAACCCCCCACAGGTATTAGGAATTTCTATTAGTGCTTGTTGGGGGGGTTGTGGTTGTTTTTAAACAAAATGGGGTTGACAGCGTCAGTGGCGGAGCTTCATACTCTGGCACCGGGGGGGTGGAGAGCAGACGGGGTGGGGCTGGCACTTGTCCTGGGGGTGGGGCGTGCCATCTGCAGGGGCATGGCGCCCAGCACGGGCGTGGGGCAGCCGCAATGGCACCCCACCGGGATCGCTCTGGCGGGGGCAGTGCGCTCCCCCCGCATTCCTCTTCCTCCACCAGTGGACAGGGTTCCCAGCTTGTAACTAAGAGACCCCACCCCCCATTACCATCAAATGTGCTGCTGAACACTTTGGTTTGTATGGGGAAGGGCTCTAGGTCAGTAGTAGGGCATATGCTTTGTGTGCAGAAGGTTTCAGGTTCAATCTCTGACCTCTCCAGGTCATGCTGAGAAAGCCATTGTGTCTGAAACCCAGCGTTGTGTTGGAGGGTATGTAGGTCGCCTTGGACCCAGTCACTGCTTCTTAGTGTCACCTACCTCAAAGCAGCAGCAGATTCAGAGCAGAGTGACTGCTCCCCTCCCCCACAGGCCGCATGGGCCAAGGGGGCTCCTCCCCCCCTTCTTACCAAAGCCTAGTAAGTGCTGGATTTAGGAAGGTGGTGTGAGGGCTCTAACAGGGTCCTAGAGTCCTCTTGCCTCCTTCCCAAAGCTTAGTTACCACTTATCCAGCTTTGGGAAGGAGGTGGCGAGGGAGGACCCTGCCAGAGCCTTGCACCTCCTTCCCAAAGCCCCGTGCCTGTCAGGGACCGTGCTAAGGAGGGCTGCACTGAAGAAGAATGGTGGGAACCACCACCTCCTCCTGATCCTGAATCTTTCCAGGAGCAGGAAGACAGTATAGATTTGGAACAGTGGTTTGTAGAGGGACATAGTTCAGAAGGCAGAAGCTAGGAAATACTGAATGGGGAACAGCTAACAGAAGAAACACTGGGAGAGAGAGGGTTAACAGATTCACAGTCTCTGGATAGTATCCACCACCTTCCCCAAGTCTCAGAGAGCTCAGAGCGTGTCAGAACAGGAAACACAGTGGATCCAAACTCAGATTACAAGAGGAAGGAGTGATGTGGATTAATAGGGACGGAGTGGGGAGTGACCTTAATTGGGAGCACTGCAATTCTGGTTAGATGCTTTCTTTGGTCCTTTGCTGTGTTTATTAAAGAAACTAACTGGTAAGAATTCCTTTCGTTTGATCTACTCATTTACAGCCACGGGGAGGAAGCTGATTGCCCAAAGCCTGACAGGACCTCCCTTACCTAGCTTTGGGGAAGCAGCTTTGAGCTGGGGAGGCATCAAATTTTGGCCTCGCACAGGGTACCATATTACCAAGGTCTGCCGCTGCTCACAGGGTCATCACTGGGATTAAATGAGGGGGGAACCACATTGAACTCCTTGGAGAAAAAGGTGGCACATAAATGCAACAAGTTAATGGAATATACAGTCATACCTTGACATCCAAACGACTCGACTTCCGAAGGTTTCGACTTCCGAAGTCGACAACCCTGGAAGTATTTTCGCCGTGCGCATTCTGCACCTGCGCAAAAGCGGCGCACACAGTCCTCACATGCGCAGAAGCGCAAAATCACGCTTCACGCATGCACAGAACAGGCGCTTTGACTTCCGAAAACTTCAACTTATGAAGACGGCCGCAGAACGGATCGTCTTCGTAAGTCGAGGTACCACTGTATGTGTGCAGCAAAACACATGAACAGCCCTTGTGATATGTCCAAAGGAATCCATGCAGATATTCAGCCCCCGTGCAGCATTTTACCCATGCATGCTGTTAAACATAAGTAACCCCCCCCAAAAAAAACACAATTCTGTTTTGGAATTGCATCAGGATCAGCTCGAGTTGAGGAGGAGCAGGAGAACAGATTCAGGTGACATCCTCCCGAGCCCACCAACTTCGTGCATTATCATTCAAACTCCTTTTGCATTTCGTTTTTAATTTCCGATGGCCTAATGAACGAGGAGGCAATCATTCCATCCGACTAATCACAAAGCATGCATACGACTCCGCTCAAAGAACCTGGTGAGTCTGCTAAGCCGAGCTGCACAAAGAAGTGTGCTGTGCAAAGAACTGCATGAGTAATATGTCTTGAGGGGCCGGCACAGTTAACTGCACAGTAAGTAAGGTCAAATTATGTGTGAAGCAAAGACATTTAGCATAAAAACAATATTAATAATTCAGCGGGCGAGCAGGAGTGTGGAATGATAAGATACAGAGATGGAATAATGCAGCCAGCAAACAAGGGGGACGCGAGGAGCTGGGTTTGAGGGCACAGGGCAGAAATGCCAATTGAGAATCCTCTGATCACGGGGCCACGCAGCGCTGGGCTTGCAATAGCCTGCAATGTCCCCGTTCCATTCGGCTAACGGTTATCTCCGGCTAAAGGGAAGCAGGTGTCGAAACTTGATCTCATCTGCCGATAATGCAGCACAGAACTCTGTGGGTCGTCTCTCTGCTGGACACTAGCTTCGAAAGCAGTGCTTTTGAGGCAGCCCCCTCCGAATCATGATAGTAGTAATAATGGAATAAACATTTTGCTTTTTGTGTGCTTTTTTGTGGCTGTTTTGATCCAGTTCAGCAACCTTTCGTTCTCCTGTTTCCGCTTCTTGGCACTGTAAAAGCCAGGGTGTCTAGCAGGTGTGCCAACTGGAGGTGTCTTTTGCCCCCTCCATGATGAGGGTATGGAGGAGGCCAAGTGCACAGCCAGGCATGCCGCAGTTCAGTGGTTGGTTCCTCCTGAGCACAAGAGAGGAAGCCAAGCCGGGCTGGGCTCTGTGCTTGGCCTCCTCCCAATGATGCAATCTCACACACGCATGATGTCACGCAGGCACCACGTGCAATGGGCCCCTTCAATCTTGGGCGCAAGACAGAACCTCTGGTCCACAACCTCCCAGGGGAATCTGTTCCACTGTCAAACAGCTCTTACTGTCAGAAAGTTCTTCCTGATGTTTAGCTGGAATCTTCTTGTAACTTGGATCCATTGATTCAATTCCTACCCTCCAGATCAGGAGAATAGACTCCCCCAAGAGGTCATGGACTCCCCTTCCTTGAAGGTTTCCAAGCAGAGGTTGGGTGGTCATCTGTCATGGATGCTTTAGCTGCATCACAAGGGGTTGGACTTGATGACCCTTGGAGTCCCTTTCAACTCTACAATTCGGTGACTCATGGGGGAGAATCCTGTCTGTGGCTCCTGTCTGTGGCAGCACTGTGTAAGTTTTCCAGATGGAAGAAGTCAACTCTGCTGTGGGGGAGAGCAGGAGGGTGAACTTTTTTAAAAATATATTTTTATTATTTTCATTAATAGAATATAACATTACAGTAATCAATCAAATGCATTTGCTCTGCCAAGCTCACGACTTCCCTCATGACTGTTTCCTCATAAATTATTCCCACCTTTCTAATGTCAATTTCTGTCCTTTAATGATATCAAATCCTTCTATTGTTTATGGTCAGATACTAATTATTACCCTATGTTGCAGGATTTATGTCAGTCCTGCTAGAGTCTTCAAGTTTTTACAATGATCTCTTAAATACTCAATAAATTTACTCCAGTCTCTCTGGAATTTCTGGCCTCCTTGATTCTGAATCCTTACAGTCATTCTGGCCAATTCTGCATATTTCATCATCTTCATCTGCCACTCCTTAATCATTGGAAATTCTTGTAATTTCCATCTTTGGGCTAACAATATTCTTGCCGCGGTGGTAGCGTACATAAATAGTCTTTGATCTACTTTAGCAATCTCTTCTCCCATCAACTCAAGCAGAAATGCTTCCATTTTGGGGGAGGAGGATATATTTTAACATCTTTTTTAGTTCATTATAAACCATTTCCCAGAAAGCTTTCACCTTATCACAAGTCCACCACATATGGTAAAAATCTCCATCCTTTTCATTACATTTCCAGCATAATTTGTTTTTCATCCTATATATTTTAGCCAATTTAACCGGAGGGCTAACTTTTGCTCCTGATGTTGCCTTCGGTTCATGGCTGTGCTGCCATGACACACACTCACACACCCCTGACAATGAGCATAGCTTGTGGTATGGGCTTGGCTGCATTTGGAACAAAGTGTGGACTCTGAGGTTGCTGTGCCAGTTTCTTCCAGGCCAAAATATTGGAGGGATTTTGAGAGAACCAAAGAACAGAGACAATAACAGAAATCAAAAGCCGCTTTTCGGTTGGACTTGCAAAATGTCTGAAAAGGGAGTTCCACAATCCCTAGTTGCATACACCATGGGGCAATTTATGCTCGTGTTTTCCTGTGTGAAAGGCCTTCTGTGCTAGACTGCTTTGCTTTCCGCCCACACTTCTGCAAGTTAAGGGCAACGCAACTCTTTCCAGTTAACACCAGGGTGATCAAATTCACAATATTTGAATAATATACAGTATCTATTAATATTGGAAGATAACCTTGTGGCATTGAGTGTGGGTGGGCCAAAGTCTACCAATAGGCTTAATATGTGCTGTTTCAAAGAGGTCTGGTCCCATCTTTTACTAGTCTTATATTACAATTATCATGAGGAGGCAGCTGAAGCAGTTGCTTCTGGCCTCCGTGTTGTCCTGTTTTTGCGCCCTGGCCAGATTGAATTCATGCAAGCCACATGTGGAATGCAGTGCTGGGGTGTGGGCTTAGGGATGCATGCACTGGCTGTGTCAGGACAATGCAGATGGAGGGTTAAGGACCCCAAGGAGGGGTTCAGTGGGATATGCCACGAGTGGGGGAAATCTGCCATCAATGATTTTGGGGGGCAGGCTTCCTCAGCCTGTTCTCTTGCCTCATCCATCCTCATGATGGGAGCTGCAAGCTCCACCACTCTCTCTGTCCCCACTTTGCTACCCAGGCTTTCCTGGCTTGGCAGAGTCATTACCTGACATGCCTGCCTTCATGCTGTCAGATACGGGGAGTAGCTCTCTTTCCAGAGGGAAACACCTCCCTTGTCACCCTGGTCTAGGAGGAGTCTACTGGCAAGGAGACACAGGGCATTTTTATGACAACAATGCCATCTGCATGCTGCAAGAAGCTTGCATGCATGAGGAACACGCATCCCATAATAGACATTTGTCCAGAAGCGCCCTAAGAAGTTCAGCCAGAAGCTTTGTGGAAAAGGTGGGTTTTGTGGTGGGATATGGATTTTGAACGATGTTCTAGGGTGGACCATGCATAAGAAAGGAAGAGTGGATAATGGGTGGAGTCATTCAAGTGATCAGGAGAACTTTGGATGGCTGTGAATGGTAGAGCAGGAGAAGTGAAGGCCACAGGAATATATGCCCGGGATAGTAGGCCAGAGATGTTCTAACACAGGTATAGTGAACTTTTGGCTTTCCAGATGTCATTGGACTGCAACTCCCATCAACCCGGCAAGCATGGCCAATGGCAAGGGGTGATGTGAGTAGGGTTGCCAGACTCAATTGAGGACAGGACTTCTGTGCCTTTAATTGCCCTGCTCTCTTTTGAGTCTGAAAACCTTAAAGAGAAACCAGCAGACCCTTTGTTTAATTTCCAAGCAAAGGGTCTGCTGGTTTCTCTTTAAGGTTTCCAGACTCAAAAGAGAGCAGGGCAATTAAAGGCACAGAAGTCCTGCCCTCTATTGAGTCTGGCAACCCTAGATGTGAGCCGTAGTTCAGCAACAACTAGAAGGCCAGATGCTCTTCATACTGATCTCAAGTATTTAGAAGAGGAAACTGTTTCTTCACCTAACTCTTTGTATATTGCTGTAGGCTGTGTACATCTGGTTTAGCAAGTGAGCTAATCACTGCTTCTTCAAAGCTGCTGTTAAGGGGATTATCTCAATTATCAGAATTTTTTTTTAGCAAGCAGGTTTGTGAGGGCAGCAAGAACAATAATGGGATTAGTGGTCACCTTAGCAGTGCCCTATAAACATGTTAGCTTCCTTGATGAGCATGGAAGAAAATGACATTCAAGAATATGTGTTGAGATGTCTCTCTGTGCATCTGTCGAAGGTGATTAAAACACAGCAGAGGGATTTTTTCCACTATGCCACTCTGTTTTGTTTTATTTATTTATTTATTTTAAAAAAACCAAGTCAGGGTGTATGAACACACACCTTGTATTGTATACAGTTCCGGCCCACCCATAAGGCGGGGTGAAGCAGCTACCTCAGGCAGTTGCCCCACCCCATCCACGCCCAGATAAGGGAGGTGTCAGCTGTGGCAGAACAGGACAGGTTCCCCATCCCATAATAATGCTTGCTGAAGACATTCCCATTGGGGCTTAATCTTAGTAGCGGTGTTTATGATCACAGCTATAGTGTTGCAGTTCTAGCATTTTAATGTAGCTAAGTCACTCCTTTGCAATATGCACATATATTAAATTAAGACACTGGGGAGTGCTAAGTCTCCATTTTTTTTATCATATTTTGCTAAATGCCCCCTCTTTTCCTATCTGTCATGGGCCAGGAGTCAGCTTCACTTGCTGAACAGCAGCCCGAAGGGGGAGAAGGCAGAAGAACTCCACCTGCAGATGATCAGCCTTCAGGGACAGAAGAAGACACTGATGAGAACCAGCTGGCTCTGGCTTCTTAAACAGAGCTCTCAGCAGCAGTCAGATGTTGGAAACAATGCCTGTGGTTCCCAGCCTTAACTTGCTGCTCTCCATCTGGCCCTTTTTGCTTTGTGATAATCTGGATTCCCTGACTTCGGATGTGGAGCCTGCTCTCAGGTAAGTGTTCCTTGGCAATATTTAGCCCCTGTTCGCTTGGCAACAGGACTCTGACAGGGCTGTGGCACTAGTCCAGAGAAATGTGTTGAGATGCTGCTGTTACATTCTCAGTTTGGCATTAGCAGTATATGTCAGAAGAGTCGCAGCAAACAACAAAGGTATATTTGAAATTTGAAGAGAAGGGGGGTAGTTATAAACATGCCCTCCTAGTTAAAAAGCACCATATCCCATTCTGAATTTGGCTCAAACTCCTCAGAAGTTAGGGATCAATTCAGAACAAGCATCCCCAAACTGCGGCCCTCCAGATGTTTTGGCCTACAACTCCCACGATCCCTAGCTAAGAGAACCAGTGGTCAGGGATTATGGGAATTGTAGTCCAAAACATCTGGAGGGCCGAAGTTTGGGGGTGCCTGATTCAGAATATTACCAGGACTCCCTGCTGCTAACATCCTCACCTTTATTCCTTTCCTACACACATCTACCTCCAAGAGGGGAAGAGGAAGATTCTTGACAAGTCTTCAGTGTTGCTCTGTCCATTAACACAGCAGTGTCCTGGGTACCTGGGGAAATGTAGCATAGGCTTATCCCATATGAATAAAGGTAGAGATGGGAATTTCCAGCCCATGGACTAAATCCAGGCCAAAAGACTTCTCACTTTGGCCCCCAGCACCCTCTACAGCAGTATTTCTCAACCTTGGGTCCCCAGCTATTTTTGTATGACATCTCCCATCATCCCTGGCCACTGGTCCTGCTAGCTAAGATTGATGGGAGTTGTAGTCCCAAAACAGCTGGAGACCCAAGGTTGAGAAGCACTGCTCTACAGGCTGATTTCCCAAGAATCCTGGTAAACAACAGACCCCTCAAGTGTCCTGATTTAATGGGACATCCCAAATTTTCAGAAGCTGCCCTGGCTCCTGAACACAATCCAGGATGCCCTGATTTTCCCAGAAGCCACTCCAGGCCATGCTGCATCTACTGACTTGGCGAGGGCAGGGGCAATCTGCCCAGGACCGCTCTAGGGCTCATGGTGTCTGGAGACACAATGTCTCATGAGCAGGAGGCTGAAGACGGGGAGAGCAAGAGCAGGTAGGTGAGGAAGGGTTCCGCGGCAGAGAGAGGGCAAGCGACAGAGATGAGGAATCATGGGGAGAACCCCTGGATTTTTCTCCCAAAATGTTGGAGTGTATGAAACAATATACTGCTGTGCAGCATTCTGGGACACAATGGAGGTCCCATTACAAATCCTCTCCATTGTACAAGATGCATGTCCATTGCAACCTCAATATGAGTTATTATTTCGTGTTGGGTTGGGGTTTGTGCTTGGTTTTTATGGCTCTCCTGCAATATCATGTGGTCTATGAGAGGGATGAGCTTCATAATGGACTCAGAATTAAAACGATGGTTTTCCTTTGGTGTGGGGATGAATAATTTTACCTAATCCCATTCTGAAGTGCAGGAGGAAGTTCACCCACCACTACAGGTATCTGGAAGACAAGTCAGGCATATTCTTGCATGATTAATAACCTGAGATTTCCAAGATTTTCCCACTTGACCTTCAACCGTCTGTTCATATTTAATGCTAAGATATCAGATGTTTCCCAATTAACCTTCTAACCAGAGACTTTGGTAAATATGCTCGATAACAAGAGTTTCTTGCAAAGATCTTGGAAGTCATTCAGTCTGCAGTCATTGCACAACAATGCTATAAATGCTATAGCTATGTCATCCGTTTAGCCAAATTGTTGATTTTGAACCGCCAGATTATGAAAGCCATCGCTTTCACCAAATAGTTTCAATATGCCCTCCCTAACATTTGATAATCCAAAAGCAGCTTGCAATGAGATATTCTCCAATGAGAGGAATTGTATACCATTACTCCCCCTTATTTAGAGTGCAATGTTATGCATGTCTACTCAGAACCACAAGTTTAATCGGTCTTACTCCCGAGTAAGCAGATATAGAAATGCAGCTTTATTCTCTGGTGCTCATCACTGGTCTTACCTCCTATATTCCTGGGTTTATTTTTGAGCAACCATTGCATCTGCCCAAAACAACAAAGCAGCTCGAAAGAAGGTGACAACCTTTCATATGAAATTGAATGAAATCCGCAGTCATCCAACTGGAGAAAACCAGCAGCTGGCAGTGACAAGCATTCATTGTGTCTGCCTTTCAAACAATCAAGAGGACAATAAGGGTTGAGCAATCAGTCAATCAAGAAGACAATTGGAGAAAACCAGTGTCTGGAAATCTCAACATGAGTATTGAAAGGTGGGTTTTGTGTGTCAGAGTATGGAGGGCTGAGAAATGCAAATGTTGGGTCCAAAACCAAATATTTGAGTGGGCAACTCTTATCCAAATTCTGCAGTGAAGAGACAGTTTTGTCCCTGCCCCAACTTCTCTGAATAGCAGGAAGTTTCAGAGGTGACCCATTTGAAGAGAGCAGTGATTTATAGTGGATTTAAAATACCTATTTATAAAAGTAAAGTCAGGTTGCTGAGTGCCAATCAATTTGGAAAAATGGATTCCCTGGAAACAAGGTAGAATTTTCTGTATGCCTGATGGACTCCTTGATATTTAGAAATTCAACCTTTGGAAATTATGGACGGTATTTTAACTGCTTTGGTTCAACTGTATTTTTGCATTGTTTTATCTTGTTAGCTGTCAAGGGTTTATGTCCATGAATGGCAGCTTAGAAATGTCTTAGAGGTGGCTAGATAGTGGGGGCACACCTGGAATAGAGACCAGGGAAGGACATAATATCTGTGTTTATCCATTGTCTCATCTGCCTTGGTACCAAATTCTGCTAAGGAAGAGCAATGCTTCATTGTTCTTTCCCATTTGCATTTTCTCCCCTTTGACTTTAGGGGCAGGTTTGAATATATTTTGGGGGTCTCAACATGATGTGAGATGGTAGCAATTTAGAGAGAGAATCTCTTACGTCTGTTGGTTTCCAGACTGCGGAGTATCAAATTAATCCTGACTTGGGGAGAATATGGTGACAGGAATTCTCCCCTTGACATTCTGCTTTGTCTCCATTCAGCCTAGTAAATAGTTTTCAGCGGATGCATTTGCATGGAAGTGGCTGGGTCTGGTAAATCAGCCAGCCTGGAGTCAGATTTGCTTCCCCGCTTCCCTCTCCTTCCCTTCCTCCTTGTCTATTTCCCTCCATCCAGTACATTAATATTGATTACTTGAAAGTAATTCCATCTCTGAGTGTGAAGGGTTACACCTCATTGGCTCCAACAAACCTTTAATCTCTGTTAGGATAGTGTATGGTAAATTAAGTGTGTGTGTAGACATCATAGAGATTTGGCAATGTGGCATGTGGGCATACTTATAACAACATGGGAGGGGGGGGGGGAAACCTTCCTGAATCAGGCCAATGGCTCATCTGGTCCAGTATCCTGTTCTCACAGTGACCAGCTAGATGCTTATTTTTATTTTATTATTACATTTTATTAAGAGAATTTCATTTATAAAAAGAGTGAGGGGGGAATTAAAAAAAGAAGGAAGTGAGAAAGAAAAGATAAAATACTGTTACAATACCATGCATTAATATACTGGTGTATATACAGTGGTACCTCTACGTACGAATGTTTCTACTTACGAACGGAGCTCCGTCCGCCATCTTGGATGCGGTTTAGATAGGATTTTTTTCTACTTACGAATTTTTAGATAGGGCTGCTTCGACTTACGATTTTTTTCTCCCAATGCATTCCTATGGGATTCGACTTACAATTTTTTTCTTCTTACGAATGTGCGTTCGGAACGCATTAGATTCGTAAGTAGAGGTACCACTGTATTATCCTAATGCACATATAATTGTTAATAACCTAATGTATTCTGTGCAAACTCATTCCAAATATCACTGTGTTTATCCAAAGAAAGTTTGCGTCTATAAGCTGGAAACGTATGAACAGACAATGTTGTCATGCTCACCAAGCCATTGATTAAGGCGAATCGTATCTCTATTCTTCCAATTCATCAGTATCAGTTTCTTGGCCACCTTTTGACCACATAGAATTTATTTTCGTTGTCCTGTTGTCAGTATCCAGTTCAAGAGCATATTCACCTCTGAAAATCTCTCCCCCCCCCCCGCAGTTTCTCTGGTTTGCCAATGTGCCCAAGGACCCATTGTAAGAAATCTATATTTTAGTGTTGTGGCACCTACACTTCGGAAACCCCTGCCTACTGACACCAGGCATGTTCCTTCACTTTATTATTATGGTACCTGCTAAAAGAAAAAGAAAAATCATTTTAGACAAACCTACCCAGATACCTAGAATACTGATGCATATTAAGTTTATTGCTGGCTTTCATTTTTTTAAAAATGTCTTCATACTTTTCCCCTAATTTTGTTTTACTCTTTTTGTAAACAAGTTTTGTAAACTTTTGTAAAGTTTTTGAGGTTTTTCACACTCAAGTGGTATATAGTTTCAATGAAATAAATACATTGCTTAATTTTAAAAGGCTGGTGATACCTGCCATATAATGTAAATGCTTTCATAATTGACAAAGGGCAATAACCTCATAAGACAGATTTATTTAAAACCTCTCCAGGCACAGCTTTATTGGAAACAAAACATCCCTTTCCCAAAACCCCTTGGGTGTTGGAAGTGGGCAGCCCGGTTGAACCTCTGCATTATGTGGGAGGGATGATAGTTTTTAAGCAGAATGTAAGAAATGGGAATTCACTCTGTTCCTTTATGTTCCAGCTTCCTTGTATCTTTTTAAAGGCACAATCCCTTCTGAATCATGCCACTAAGGTGAAGACTCTTACATCAGCCATGATGGACAGTACAATTGTCCCCACAACTCCCCCCCCCCCCGGTGATCTTTTGACTCCGGTTGTTTAAAAAAAGAGAGATTGCTTTGCAAATATGGAAATGGTTAAGCAGGCCTTTGAAAAAACGTTGCTGAAGGTCAGGTCTTTCAGTGGGGAAGCAGCTGTGAGAGAAAAGCAAGGGAGTCACCTGGCAATTTTAACCTCTTTAGGTATTGTAGGAAACAGCTGAAAACCTGACCTGAACAGGTTTGAATGTCATTATGTTAGGTCCTCTGGCCATTTGCAGCTTTCTTTAAAAGAATGGTGTAAAGCAGGCACCCCCAAACTGCGGCCCTCCAGGTGTTTTGGCCTACAACTCCCATGATCCCTAGCTAACAGGACCAGTGGTCAGGCATGATGGGAATTGTAGTCCAAAACATCTGGAGGACCGAAGTTTGGGGATGCCTGGTGTAAAGGGACCTGAGAGAAATCCAGTAGTACATGGGTTATTTTGATGTGTGTGCGTGTTTTATTTGTATGCCACTGTTCTATAATTCAAACCATGCCCAGGGCAGCTTACAGCATGAAAAGTTACAAACATAACAAAAGTAGTTACGAACAATAAATAAAATGCCAAAAGTACACAATCCAATTAAACAATTTCCACATAAATAGTACTAAGATCTGAATTAAAGATAAAAAGCTTAATATCAATGACAACAGCCTCTGCTTGCACCCAACAATGCCCTCTAAACCAGGAGTGGCCAACTCCCAAGAGACTGCGATCTACTCAGAGTTAAAAACTGTCAGTGATCTACACCCCCTTTTTTTTAGGAAGGAGGAAGGCCCATTTGGGGGGGGGGTTTCGGGTCAAAGTTGTTGAGTTTTTTCAGGGAGGAGGTAAAATGTTGAGCTTTTTTTAGGGGAGCCACAGTTGTTCAGCTTCTTTGGGGGGAGCCAATGATCTACCAGTGATCTACCGCAGGTGTCCAGTGATCTACCGGTAGATCACGATCTACCTGTTGGACATGCCTGCTCTAAACAATTCCCCAACACAAGGTCTGTTCAGCAATCTCAGCTTTTGTAGCTGAGGAAGACAGTCCGGGCCAGGTGGGAAAAACGCCTGTGAGGCAGAGAGCAGATCTCGCAGCCAAGGTGGTCTCTGGCCTCTTCAGCAGCCACAGCTTGTGAGGCTGGAGTCAGTCAGGGCCTCACCCTCCCAGGCCAAGTAGAAAAAGGCCTGGAAATCAGGGAGCAGGCCTTCCATTACTCACAAACAAGATGGTTTCCGCAGATTAAAATTTGGGCTCAGCAGAACCCTATTTCTCCTCTCCCTTTCTCAGTCCATATGTTCAACACCTGTGTCTGGTAAATGGGAGGGACAGGGATATGGATGGTGGGAACTGGAGTCCTGGAGAGTGACAGGTTCCTCACCCCTGCTGTTCTCCATCCACCCATGCTTGTATATTGGACCCATGCAAGAAATTGCTGGAGCAGAGCATGCATAATGATGCGAGCAAGCCATTACCTGCTGGCCAATAGCAAGTTCAGCAGAGTCGAATAAATATTGGTGGCATATAAGGAAGGCCTGGCAATTAATCTCTATTTAACATTAACATATGCTCATTGACCCTGATACTGATTAAATTAAACATGCTTCTTCTGGCACCTACTTTCCAAATGAAATATTCAGTATCAGAGCCTTGCTACATCTTATTTATTTAAATAGCTGATTAATTAAGTGGTTTTTCACCTAAAGATGAAAGAATGGGGGTGGGGTGATGGATAATAATCATGGTGAAACCTGTTCTGTAGGATGAAGGCCATTTTTAAATTATTTTTTGCATAGACTGCAAAATCAAAGTTGAAATTAAATCTGGATCTGTAGGCTGCTACACACATGCGTGTATAGCACACACATACACACACATACCTCATAACTCTCAGAAAATGACAAGGGCATGATTAATAACTCTGACCTTTTAATGCAGCAGGACTTATTCCTCTAGTCTTTCTGCAGTTCCCTCCTGTCAGGAAAGGAACTATAGCTCAATGGTAGAGCTCCTGCTCTTTCATGTAGAAGGCCCCAAGTTCAGTCCCTGGAATCTCCAGCTGAAAGGCTGAGCTGGAAAATGGCCATTGCCTAAGATCTTGGCTGCCAGTTGGAGCAGCGAATACTGCCGGGTGCCCCTTGGAACTGGCAGGGTGGAAAATGAGAAGCCCAAGAGCCGGTAGAATCGAAGCCAATGATAAGTGGAGCCAACTAAGTCTAGCTTCTGTCCCATCTTCCACCCAGCTGACTTCTACAAGGGTGATAATGAGACTGAAGAGGAGGAAGCTGACTGAGGTTGACGGGGCAGTGCCCCGTGTGCCCCAATAGATCAGCCTTTTGTTTTTAGCTCGTATTTTTATGCTGTGAAGCACCCTGAGATCCATGGATGAAGGGCAGTATACAAATTTAATAAATAATAATAGTTACAGGTAGGTAGCCGTGTTGGTCTGACGCAGTCAAAAAAAAAAAAATCCTTCCAGTAGCACCTTAGATACCAACTAAGTTTGTCATAGCTCAGCTGGTTAGGATTTGATGCTGCTTGGACTGAGGTCGCAGGTTCAATCCCCATGAGGGACAGCTGCATATTCCTGCATTGCAGAGAGGTTGGACTTTAGTCACTTAGATGATCCTCGGGGTCCCTTCCAACTCCATGATTCTATGGTAAAAGTAACCTGACTTCTCTATCTTATGATAGCCATTCAAGCCATGGCAAGGAAGTCAGAGGAGTTGTCCAGCACTTTCAACAGCCAGGAAGCCTCATACTGAGTAGGAGGGAAGTTTTCCTGAATGTAACTAGACCAGCGTTTCTCAACCGCTGTTCCGCGGCACACTAGTGTGCCGCGAGACGCTGGCTGGTGTGCCGCGACGTGCGGTGACGAGAAGGGCGATTTGCACTGTCACGTGCCTGGCGGCCGGCAATAAACAATACTGATTTCATTGGCGGCCGCCAGGCACGTAACAGTGCAAATCGCCCTTCTCGTCGCCGCACGTCATGGCAAAATTTAGACAAACTAAACTAAAATTTAGAAAAACTTAAAGAAGCTGGCTGGATGAGCTCAACCTGAAACTTGCTGAGCAAAGGATTGTGCTGGCAGAGAAATCAGCGGCTTGTGAAGCCTTATTACAGGAGATTGCAACCAACACAGCAATTGGCAAGTGTTTCTTACAGTCATAATTATATAGTCAATATAGGGCGGCACAGAGTTAAATTTTTTAACTTTTTTAATGGTGGTGTGCCTCGTGATTTTTTTCATGGACCAAGTGTGCCTTGGCCCAAAAAGGTTGAGAAACACTGAACTAGACTACCAGCAGGCTTATGAAGACTGTCACCCCAGTAGCTTCCCAACAAAAACTGAATGCTCATTTGGACATCCTCCACTTCCTGGTGTAATTAGAGGAACCCTGAACCTTCATATGACCATGCTTCCTCTAATTATTAGGATTCTGATATAGGATGCTTTGTGCTGCCAGGCAAGGGGTGCACTGGTGGGACTGAGTATTGACTCAGGCTGATGGCCACCTCCTCCTTCAATATCTAGTGGTGGTTCTGGAGCTCCAGAACGGAGAGGGTCATCCAGTTGGGCACATAAGTCCTTCTGGTTCTCTGGCTGAAGTGATGTCTTGGAGTACCCGATCTCCTCCTGGACCTGTTTGGTGCTGGGGCCCATAAAAAGGTAAAGGTAAAGGGACCCCTGACCGTTAAGTCCAGTTGCGGACGACTCTGGGGTTGCGGCGCTCATTTCACTTTACTGACCAAGGGAGCTGACGTTTGTCAGCAGACAGTTGTCACGGTTCGGTCGGCGGACGTCAGGACCAGAGGCAAGATGGTGGTGAAGAAGCAGGGTCGAAGGCAGAGGCGAAGGTCCACGGGGCACGAAGCAAGGCGAAGGCAAAGCGAGGGTCCAGGAACAAGAAGCAAGGCGAAGGTCCACGGGGCAAGAGCAAGGCGAAGGCGAAGCAAGGGTCCAGGGAGCAAGGAGCAAGGCGAAGGATCCAGGAACAAGAAGCAAGGCGAAGGTCCACGGGGCAGGAGCAAGGCGAAGGCGAGGCAGGGGTCCAAGAAGCACGGCGGCAACAAGGCAAGGGTCCAAGGAGCAGGATCAAGAGGCCAGATGCAACCATGCAGGGATAGCGTTGCTGTGGCAAAGAACTGAAGGGAAATGCTGGGCTTTTATCCCTCCCAGCTCCTGCCACCAGGTGCAGTGAGATCTCAAGTGGCCACACCTGGGTGATTACTCCTTGCCTCTCCAGCACAAGCTGAGGACTTCACCTGTGTGGCCACGCCTTGCTTCTCCAGCACAAGTTGAGGCATGCCCCAGTCCTGCAAAGCACTACAGGCCCCAGAGCCTGACTCCTGCCCATACTCCTGACAACAGTTTTTTCGGGTCATGTGGCCAGCCTGACTAAGCCGCTTCTGGCGAAACCAGAGCAGCGCATGGAAACACCATTTACCTTCCTACTGGAGCGGTACCTATTTATCTACTTGCACTTTGACGTGCTTCCGAACTGCTAGGTTGGCAGGAGCTGGGACCGAGCAACGGGAGCTCACCCCGCCGTGGGGATTCAAACCGCTGACCTTCTGATTGGCAAGCCCTAGGCTCTGTGGTTTAGACCACAGTGCCACCCGCGTCCCGCTGGGGCCCATAGTGGAGTCCTATTCATAAGGAGGTCTTGCCCAGTTCCAACTCAAGGTCCTGACAACTATCAGCAGTAGGCTGGTTGCCACGTTGAAAAGGAATAATCAAGATGTGTCTATTAATCTGGGCAGATGAAAGGAACATGGTAAGATTTTTGTGGGGGGGGGGATGAAAGGGAGGACAGCTGAGGGTTAGGGTCACATTGCAACATTTGCTCCTGCAAGTCACCAGGAGACTCATAATTTAATGATGTGTTGACTTGCATTGCAAATAAACCAGTAATTGGAGCACTAATTAAGGAAGAAAGTGGGATGAGGCACAAAAGGTTTTCACTGATCAATGCTGGAGGGGGGGGGATGAGCTGCTACAGTTAGATGTTTATGCATCCATTGTGCAGACTTAGTTGACCATGGGGCTGAAGGGCAGGGTGGAGATAGTGTTTGTGCATTTGCAATGCTACTGTTTTGGGTTTTGCAAACTGGACATATTAGATGTGTACAGAGAACTGGATGATAAGGCTATATTCTATTTCAAGTGTCAGAGAAAGTATATCTCTGGATTTCCGCTGCTGGGAATCACAGGTGGGAAAGTGCTGTTCCACTCAGGTGGGCTTGCTAGACTAGACGAGCCTTTGGCCCAATCTAGCAGGGGCTCTTCTTATGAAGTCATGGGAGAAGAACTAATGCAGTGAAAATAAGGGTTTGTGGATACGTAGCTTTTGGGTGGAAAAATCGGCATTTTCAAGTCTGGTTTTAAAATTCTTTCTGCATATCTAGCTTGGGCTTAATTGTGTGAGAATCTAAATCCAATGATTGATGGGGTCCTAAGGTGATTTGGGTTTTTATTTCCTTCCTTCATTTCTAATTACTGGTTTGGATGCAATCCAAACGAAGTGAGTGATGAGATAAATAATCCCATTTATTCTGAAAACATGAAATAGCTTTCATTACACTGTGTGTGTTTCTTTTGCCTTTGTTTGATATTGCAGGTATTGTAAACTCTTGTTCTGGTACTGTACTCATAATTAAAGCAACACTGGGCATTTCCTTTAAAAAAAAAACCTACAGAATTGTGGAAACAGAAATTATATCTTGCTGGGCTGAAATTCTGTGTTCGCTGCATCAATATGGGAACAAATATTTCCCTGAAGTTGAATGCAGATTACTGCAAAACGAAAAGCACCTGCATCCAGATATTAAAAACAGATTTCTGCATATTTATATCCAGTTACAAGCAAGAAGGAACCTGTTGTGTGTGGGGCAAAGGACTGTTATGTAGTTATTTGGTAGTGCTTGAATTACTCCACCGGGATGGGCCGAATTTCTTAAACGAAACATACGCCGCAGCCACATTTACAGAGTACAGTTAAACCAAAGGCTGCCACTCAGTTGGAATATTGGTGGAAAGGGGCAAGCCAAAATGATCCAGGGAGCTTCAGGTTGACTCACACTGGGCAGTTTTTGAATGGTTTTTCACCCTGGCTGTGTCTCCTTCCTGCCTAATGCCCAGCCAGCCACGGTTTGTGCTAGCGCATCTGAGACCTTCTGAGTATGTCCGATTTGTTTTGGCCCTCAGATAAATCCAGTGCACAGCCTTATTCATGAATGGTTCCCTTCTCTCTGTCACCTACTACTCTCAAACTAATAAGAGCAATTTCATTACATATTCGAGGAGGAGGATGGGGGAAGGGGAGAAAGAAGGAGGAAGCCAAGCTTTTGCGTGAAGTTAATAATTCCCACTGATTAATCAAAGGTAATTACATTATGAGAAGTTATGTCTTCGCGTATCCTGAACCATAAAATGAAATTCTCATTAAAATTATATTACATTCATTACCTGTGTATACCCAGATTCCCTGAGATATACATTATATAAGAATCTCCACTCCAATATTGTTCAGAAAAACTCATTACTATGATTCAAGACAAGATCTTGTTTGGAAGAACCATGGAGATTAGTGTAGGTGAAGCCCCCTCGTCGTTCTGCTTTGAATATAATTTTGCAAAGGCCACAAAGTTCCTTCATCTGCAAGTCAACACGCTACAGATTTCTGTCCAGGATTTCCACCCCCCTCAAAAGACTATTATACTTTCACTCAGCAAGGAACAGAAGAAGCTGTCCGTGCAGCTCAATATTGCCTACACTAGCTGGCAGCAGCATTTCAGGCCGGGGTCTCTCCCAGTCCTACCTGGAGATGCCAGGGTTTGAACCTGGGACCTTCTGCAAGCAAAGCAGAATCTGAGCTATTGAGCCGGAGCCTTTCTTCTTCACCTATGTATTGCATTGCTTTTATACAGCACACCTCTATAGGTGCAACATTTCAGGAGCTGAGCAAGAACTAAATGGTACATATTTCGGTTTATGGAGAATGTCCAAAAATGTGTGGGTAGGTGTTTCTGTTATTCTTCAGAAGGAGGGTATAATTCTTTTATGTATTGGTGGCATTTGAGTGTGTGATGTTGATATCCACAGGTAAATATTGGCAATCCCAGTTGGATTTGAGAAAACCTGGAAACCAGCAAAATTTCCTACTTTTTGAATGCTGCAATGGCAAATGCTGACAATTATGAGTAGGTGCAGTGCTTTATTTCTGGGAGGATGCAGGGGTACGCATACCGCTAAACATTTTGTGAATCTTTGTACTTTTGTCCATTTACTGTATTTATTTCCCCCGATTCGAACTATAAAATGCTGATTTTCTTGAGTCAAAATGAGTACCCCATAACATTTTTAAAAGAAAAAAAAACACTGAATAGGTGACATATTCAGTTGTGTCCATATCATTGAGTTGTCTCCTTAGACTTGTGTTCTTGGTCCCATAGACGGTGTCTACTAATTGAGGAGGCCATTTTTGCTGATTCCCTGAAAATTGGTTCTCGGAGGTCCCCTAACCTTTCAGAACTGGCTCCTGGGGAGCACTGAGGTGGGAGAGGGAGCCAGCTGGTATCACTACCTCTCCCATTAGTGGGTGCATCCTGTCGAAGCAACAGCACGAGGAGGACCATTTTGGCAAATTCACAGAAATACGGGGTTATCAAAAGCTGCCTTAGGCCAAAATCAAACCCACCGTCCACCAATCAGTGTTGTCAACAGTGACAGACGGCAGCTCTTCAGGGACTTAAGCAGGGACCTTTGCCAGCCCTACCTGGAAGCAATGGGGGTTGAACCAGATAATTATGGAGACCTTTAGTTGATCTGCCCCATCCCTCTCTGCCTACCACTGCTGCCCCACTTTTGGGCAGCTCCCCCTGAAGTTGTTGCTGTAAAGAGCAGAGTATAACCACACACACACACATGTGTAACCTGAACAGGACTGTGTAGGTACGTCCCCTTTAAAATGTAAATGCCCCCCCCCAAAGTAATAGCTTGACATTAAGGAAAGATAGATCTCGCAAGATGTTAATGGTTACAATGAAGTTCTAGAAATATCACGCTTGCTAAAGCCATTATGTTTTTGTCAGAAATTAGCAAAAGAGCATTCTGATCTGACATTCTCTTTTTATGCCCCAATCTCTTTGCTGCTAGACACTTGTAACTTTATAGATGATAGCTTATAATTATCCGGTGTGTACCTGTTGGTTTCTTTAAAATATAATTGCCAGGTTAGCACTTTACATTCTCCTTTCTCACTGGATCATTTCACTAATAAAGTCTCGAAGTGTTTTTTGTGTGAAGAAGATTGCAAGCACTAGGCTCATCATTATTATCAGGTTGACATCTGCAAATACATCTACAGGGGCAGATAAAATTGTTAGGGCGATGTGGGGGGTGGCAAATCTGCTTCCTAGAACGCCAGTTAGCTCTTCAGACTTCAAATCATCTCCCTGGGACTTTGTTGTTGTTCTGTTATTATTTTTCTTAAATTGTATGGGTGATTTAAATTTCCTTTGCAACCGCTTTATTCTCTAGGAAGAAGAAAGGAGAAATCACTTTCGAGGTGACGGAGCTGAAAGACGGCGAGCGAATGAATGTATGGAGCAGATGAGTGTAGCTTGAGAAATCCCAAGAGGACCCACTAATTATACTTCACACAGAATTGTTAAGATTATTGTCCTCTACCATCTCAGCTAGAGAATCATGCCACAAAATGATTGACAGAGGAGGACCCATTTCTCTGCACCGCAGAGACACAAACAGGCTCCAGAGTTGCTGCTCGATTGCAGAATTAAAGCAGACTCCCCTGGCAGAATTGGGAGTGCACAAATTTGTGTTGGCACAGACTACAGACTATCCACAGCCCGCATCTAGTCTGCTTTGGATTTCGAATTGGAGGCTTCCAGGCACCTGTGTGTAGGATTGCACTATACATTATAGGGAAGTAGTTTGCAAACTGGCTCTTCTGGCGCTTATCAACTAGGTAATGGCAGTTGTAACGGATTGACACGGTTTTGAAATATTTATTCCTACCTGGCTGGAAAAGAGTTAATCCACCTCCAGCCTGACTGACATAACATTCTGGTGGGGGCGGGACTGTTCCCAGTTTAAAAGGAGGGAGCAGTGGGTTTTGTCAGTGGGGGAGAGGGAGAGGGAGAGGGAGTGGGTAGGTGTGAAGAAGAAAGTTGAGAGGCCGGGATAGTGGTGATCTAGATGAGGTTCAGGAAGGCTCGATGTTAAATGTTTGACAGAGATTATCTACAACCGAAACGTAGCTTATAAACACATGAAACGTTAAAGAAACAACTATGTTCTAAGGTTAATAAAATTCTTCTCTTTTGTGCCAAGAAGTATCGTCATTATTTTTCCAGCAAGGTATCGGGACTCACAGAAGTGGTAACTCATTAGAGGACAAAACTTACCTCAGGAAAAGAGGCGAAAGTTTGTGTCTTAGGGTAACACTGAGGAGGCTTAGAAAGATAACCTGGGGTGTCAACAAGTTGCCAGAGTGGAAAGGGCAAACTTTTGCAGTAGGGGGAATCAAGTCGAGAGAGAGACCCTTTACTGGTGGCAGGAGGTTATTCTATCAAACAGCCTAGAGGTTATATATATATATATATTCCAAGCCAAGTGAGCTGGAAGGAGAGTCTCCTTACTTAAAAACCAACAAGAATAAAGGGGTTTATTTGGAGGTGGCGGGAGAAGAGTGAGGGTGGCTTCACCTCTGGATTCCTGGGTCGCATTTTAGTAATAGAGAGGGGGATATTCATCGCAGCAGTCATTCTTCCTTTTGTCAGGAGCTGATGAGGACACCAGAAATCTACAGCCCTAAGCATGCACTATGGGTCTCGAGGGTAAACAAAAAACAAAACAAAAACCAGTGTGAAATCCATTGCATTACAGCGCCACTAAGTTGTCGTCTTGCCTCCTTTCTTTGTTGGTGGTGACAGCGTCAGTTCCAGGCTGTTTTACACCCTAGGTTAGGCTAACTACTTGCATCCCCTCCCCAAATAAAATTGCTAACTTCAATTCCCCCCCCCCAAAAAAAACCCAACAAATGGGTGGCTTGTAAAAAATAATAATGAAAAGCATGAAACTGGAAACTACTAAATTTATTTTAAATTGCAAGAATAAGTAATACCACCATCTTTGATTATCTTCCTCAAATACAAAAGAATGATTCAGCACACAAATCATTTTGAATAATCTTGTGAATTGAGATGTTAACATTTAAGTCTCTTATAAGTTTCAGTGCCATGTAAATCAAAATCTCACTTTGCGTGCTTTTTCCTTTGAAAATGTTGTCAGCAATTCCTTCAGGTTGAGTGCTGATGCTTGGACATGTTCAACTGGCAGTCCAACTAGTCTCTTTTCATAAAAACATAGAATTGTAGAGTTGGAAGGGACCCCGAGTGTCATCTAGTCCAACCTCCTGCAATTCAGGAATCTCAGCTAAGCCATTCCTGACAAATGGCCATCCAACCTCTGCTTGAAAACCTCCAATGAAGGAGAGTCCACCACCTGCCAAGGGAGACAGTGCCACTGTCGAGCAGCTCTTACTGTCAACGTCATTCCTCATGTTTAGTTGGAATCTCTCTTCTCATGACTTAAATCCAAGGGTTTAGTTTCTACCTTCCAGAGCAGAAGAAAACAGTCTTGTTCCATCCTCCATGTGGCAGCCCTTTAGAAGTTTGAACATATTACATATGCAAAATTGTTGAGCATATACCATTTTTAATAAGTTTAGACTTTGAGAAAATGCATTAAAATACTCTTGCAGGCCACCCCAATCTCTGAGAGATTCCAGGGGTTCCAGGCTCTTGCCCAGGGTCTGGCTTCCTTGGAATGAGTCACAGGAGAGACTGTGTTATTTTTATGATATATGGTTTATTTACAGATATATATATACACTACCTGAGCCTGCAGTGGAGGGGCTCACAGCATTAACAGCTCAGGAGAACTTGCTTCTCCCATAGTCAAGCATGGCTCTCACTCTTTGGCTTCAGCCTGCTTTCAGCCCAGCTCAGAGACTTGCAGCACTCTGGCTATTGTCCTTCTCACTACCAACCAGGGGAGGGAGGTTCCCACACATTTGCTCTCTGGCACAGAGCAGCTTCCTTTTCTTTCTTCCTTCTTTGGCGATCACTTGTAGCTGAGTAAGATGGTCTTTCATAAAAACAGTTTTATCAGTGAGTCCATAAGTGACTGTGGAGGCCAATTCTGGATCCACATGTCCTTCCACAGTGGGGACATTGGTTTCCAGGCGGGAGTTGATCACGGAGTGGATTTGCCAAGCGTGCCTTCCTCTTAGCATGTTTCTCCCTTGTGTCCTGAGTTCGAGTGTCTTCAAAGCCCATGACACCTTTGGTAAAGGCTGTTCTCCAGTTGGAGCGCTCGCAGGCCAGTGTTTCCCACTTGTCGGTGTTTATACAGCATTTTTTTAAAGATTTGCTTTGATAAACCTCTTTTGTTGACCGCCAACATTAGCTTCCTTTGTTATACTATACTTAGGCCCATTACCAAGATGCTGGCCTGGCTACTTCAAGAATTGAATCCTCCATTAGATTTTAACCCTTGCTGGCTCCAAGGGATTCGGGCATCATACAGCCCAGCCCAGCCCAGCCCCCAAACTCACAACAATATTAAAAGTAACATATCAGAAATTTATAAGTTATAACAAAAAACTAATCTGTATGAAACACTTCCCCTCAAAAGTCAGTATTGCACTGCTCTGAGGTTCTGCGCCCTGGGTAGTGATAATAAAATGTTACTCATGCTCATGAAAAGTTGCCTCCCTGTTGGCAGCCAGAGCTGGGCCTCGGCAGAAGTTCTTTGAGGCGTTTCCTGGCAGAATGAGACTGAGACAAAGCCTCTGGGAATTTTGTGTTTGTTGTTTGGGCTGAACTTGTACAACCAATAAAGAGAGGTTTCCAGTCTCCTCGGTTGTTAATCTCAGAGCTTGGCACAAACATCTAGCATTTTTACTGTGCACAAATTCTCTTTCTTCTTTAAAGTCATGTTCGACTTGCTTGAGGTTATTTTTTACGTGCCCCTGGAGTGTGTGGCAGGAGAGGCCTAATGAGTGTGAAACAATGTGAAACCTTTTTTATTGCCGTGTGTAAAGGATTACAGACTGATGTGCTGCGGCAGGGGATATGGGACCTGTGGCCCTGCAGACATTGATGGGTTTCAATTCCCATCAGCTCCAGCTCCCAGCATGGCCAGTGGTCAAGGCTGATGGGAGCCATAGTCCGACAACATCTGATGGGCCTCAGGTCTCCCCACTCCTGCGCTTCAGGAAACATGAAGAAGTGAAGGATGGGTACCGGTGAGCCACCAGGGATCCTGGTGGTGTTTACATCTGAAATCTCAAATGCAACAAATCTGCTGATAGAACTCCGGGCTAGGCTGTGTTACTCTCAGGTTCTACTTAGACAGCGTTAGAAGTCATGTGGCTGCCAATTAAGTGCATGGTCAGGTGACCCAGGGAACCAATAAAGTCCACGGCTATCTGATGCACAGATGAAAACTAGCAAAGATTGGGGAAGGGCCAGACCACAGTGCAGAGGTACCAGCTTGCAAGGGAGATTGTGGGGAGGTGTGCTAATGACATGTGTAATGTGCACAGCATCAGGATGTTAGGAATCACATCTGGTCCAACTCCCTGCAGTGCAGGAATATGTAGCTGTCCCCAAAAGGGATTGAACCTGCAACCTTGGTGTTATCAACACCATGCTCTAAACAACTGAGCTATCCAGTATGGCTCCTCTCTGGCACTTGGCCTCCTCCTCCTCCTCCTCCTCCTCCTCCTCCCACTGGCTTCCCCTTACACGGCAGTAGCAGGAGGAGCTGTTGGCCACTGAAGCCATGCTGCACTCAACTCCGTGCTTGTCCTTCTCTGCCCCCTGATTTTATTTTACTTTTTGCCAATTAATTTTCATTGCTTTTCAAAAATGTTTTACCAATTTAACATCGCATTAATTCAAACTGAATGCAAATTTAAAAATGACTTCCCACCCCGCCATCTTGATGTTTCAATTTCCACCCTTATTAGCTGCTCAATATTACATACCTTTTCAAATGACATTTCAAAAACTTAAAATATTTTAGCATTTTATCTTTGATTTGTTCGGTTTTCTTCATCTTCATTTCCCCCATCGGCTGCCCATTTTCAATTCTTGCTAGACTTAACTATAACATATTCCCTAATGTCCCTGTTTTGAACATTGGTGGGGCCTGCCCCCCTCACCCACCAAAAATTGGAGGGGCCAAAAGAGCTGGAGAAGAAGAAGAAGAAGAAGAAGAAGAAGAAGAAGAAGAAGAAGAGGAGGAGGAGGAGGAGGAGGAGGAGGAGGAGGAGGAGGAGGAGGAGGAGGAGGAGGAGGAGGAGTTTGGATTTGATATCCCACTTTATCACTTCCCTAAGGAGTCTCAAAGCGGCTAACCATCTCCTTTCCCTTCCTCCCCCACAACAGACACTTTGTGAGGTGAGTGGGGCTGAGAGACTTCAGAGAGAAGTGTGACTAGCCCAAGGTCACCCAGCAGCTGCATGTGGAGGAGCGGAGACACGAACCTGGTTCCCCAGATTATGAGTCTACCACTCCTAACCACTACACCACACTGGCCCAAGGATTTGGTCCCTATTCCTCAGTGATCAAGCTTCTGCTTTCCACCCAGAACTTCCTTCTTGCCTGCTATCTTAGATCATTTTAATGGGAGATGCCACTGATGAACCCTATGGCCTTCTCATGTAGAAGATTCACCCAGCCACAGAATCATACATTCTCCTAAACTAGCAGACCACTTGGGTCCTAGGGTTTTTAACCAACACTGACAGGATTTCCAGCTGGCAACTAAAAGATTTTTCTGCTCCTATTAACTTCAAATGTGCTGCTGAATCATAAGGTGGGAGCCCTGTAGTTTGCATGGGGAAGAAGCCATAGCTTAGAGGTAGAGCATCATCTTTGTGTACAGAAGGTCCCAGGTTCAATCGCCAGCATGTCCTTGTAAGGCTGGGGAAGATTCTTTGCCTGAAACCCTGGAGAGCGACGTAGATGGACCAATGGCTTGACTCATTAGAAGACAGCTTTCTATGTCCCTGTGTTCCAGTTGACTTTAAAAGGAACTTAGATTGCTAGAGGATATATCTATCAGTAGCTCTTAGTCACAAATGACTAAATGAATTTTCCAGATTCAGAGGCAGTATTGACACTGAATGGTTGACTGTGGGGAGAAATAGAGTAAGAGCGCTATGCCACTATGTCTCATTTGAGAGGCTCTCAGATCTTTCTGGGAACATTTGGCCATTGTGGTAAGAGGGACACAGGTGGCGCTGTGGTCTAAACCACAGAGCCTAGGGCTTGCCAATTAGAAGGTCGGCAGTTCGAATCCCCACCATGGGGTGAGCTCCCGTTGCTCGGTCCCAGCTCCTGCCAACCTAGCAGTTCAAAAGCACATCAAAGTGCAAGTAGATAAATAGGTACTCTGGCAAGAAGGGTCCAGACAGAGGGCCTTCTCGGTAGTGGCACCTGCCCTGTGGAACGCCCTTCCATCAGAAGTCAAGGAAATAAGCAGCTATCCTATTTTTTAAAGACATCTGAAGGCACCCCTGTTTAGGGAATTTTTTAAAATATTTAATGCTGTATTGTTTTAACACTCGATTGGGAGCCGCCCAGAGTGGCTGGGGAGACTCAACCAGATGGGCGGGGTATAAATATTATTATTATTATTATTATTATTATTATTATTATATGGCGTTTCTGTGCGCTGCTCTGGTTTTGTCAGAAGCAGCTGTCATGCTGGCCACATGACCTGGAAAAACTGTCTGTGGACAAACTTCGGCTCCCTCAGCCAGTAAAGTGCGTGCAATGAGCGCCGCAATCGCAGAGTCATTTGCGACTGGACTTAACTGTCAGGGGTCCTTTACCTTTTTACCAGATGTTTCTGAGAACATTTGGCCATTGTGGTAAGCGATACAGTGGCGCCTTGATTCTCAAACTTAATATGTTCCAGAAGTCCGTTCGACTCCCGAAATCATTTGAAAACCAAGGCGCGGCTTCTGATTGGCTGCAGGAGCTTCCTGAACTCAAGCGGAAGCTGCGTTGGATGTTTGGCTTCTGAAAAACGTTTGGAAACTGAAACACTCACTTCTGGGTTTGTGGTGTTCGGGAGCCAATTTGTTTGTCAACTAAGCCATTTGAGAACCAATGGATGACCGTATGTTGGACAAGATGGCTCTCTGGTCTGATCCAGAAGGTTCTTCTCAAGTATTCTTGTGCATTCTTGATGGCTGCATATAACCATGGGTGACTAACAGGTATGCACAGACATCCTGCATGATTTTGTCTAAGTTCCCTTTACTCTCACAGGTCATGAAAAGGCTGTCTGTGTCTGACCTTGCAGGTGTGGGGCAGAATCAGTGCAAAGGCAATTTTAGCTGTGAGGTGTTCAGCATCAACGTATGCATTTCTGATGTTTGTTTATTTAAAATTTATAGACCATTGCTCTTCTCTATCAGAGCTTCCAATGCACTTCACAGTTCAAACAAAAAACAAATGTGGTATTAAAATCAGTTCTACAATCAAAGCCGTGAATACTAAAGAGTTTGGAATTAGATGAACTTCTGTTTATTGTTCTGTTCTCCTAAATGAGTTATTGTTGCATACTGTGTACTGCTACATTTTAATAAGTGCTTGGTGGTTCAAGTGTTTATATGAACCTGTAACTTAATTTCTTGAGGGGAGTTGTAAATTGACTTAAGGAAAGCCAGGATAATAGCATAGAAAAGCAAAGTGTAGCAATCATCACTTGAAATTATAGTCATCAGCTGATAAATATTCTGGTTGAACATATCCTTGTTTTGGACTGGGCAATCTTTTGGTTGTAAATTCAGCCATTTGGCCAGCATTTGTTTCAGCAAAAGCTAAAATGCTGGTATGACTAGCTGGACCTAATACTGAGTTTTTCCTCTTCCACTTAGGAAACTTCTGCTTGGAGGACCAAACTAAGGCAATTGGTATAGGACCCAGGGATCATGTCAGGCGGATGCTTGCAAAGAGCAAAGGAAGTACTCTCACAGGTGATCTTGAAAAGTTTGGTCATCCATTTTTGCTAGAATGTGTTTAAAAATAGGAATGGCCTGATGGATCGATGTGACATCACTGCCTCATCCATCAATTGTTTGTTGACTTAGAAGGAAAGGCAGCAGTGGCTGCCATTTATCATTGGAGAGGATCTTTGGCCATAATGAAGGTCAAGGAATAGGAAAATGTGTTTATATGGATCCCTATAAATGGGTTTTGAATTGTTAAGTCCTCGGACTTTGCTTGGAACTCAGAGTAATACATCTGCCCTTTGCAGCCTATGACTTATTTCCCCATAAGTCCTGTCTAGCTCCCTTCATTGTCTCACAGCTATTTGCTTATTACCGTGATTAAAATATTTTTGACCACCTGATATCATTTGAGCTTAGGGTGGAATGCAACAGTAAACAGCAAATGTCTTCGAACACCCACAACCATAAAACTGGAGCATCTCGTCCAGTTTCCTGTTCTCACAGTAGCCAGTCAGATGGAAGGTTCTTCCATTTGAACCTTGTCTGAGGAAGGTGTTCTTCCTGAGCTCTGGCCCATTCCTTTATCCTTGCCTATTCCTCAGTCTTGACTTTGTCCTCTTCACTTATGAAGACTGGCTTCTGGCTCGACTCAGTCCGCTGAGCCTGGCAGGTGCTCAACTAGCAACCCCTCAGCACAATTGCTGAATTCTCTAATAATAATAATAACAATAATAATATTAATAGTATTAATAATAATGAGAGATTTTACCTTCTTGGGCTCCTTGATCACTGCAGATGGTGACAGCAGTCACGAAATTAAAAGACGCCTGCTTCTTGGGAGAAAAGCAATGACAAACCTAGACAGCATCTTAAAAAGCAGAGACATCACCTTGCCGACAAAGGTCCGTATAGTTAAAGCTATGGTTTTCCCAGTAGTGATGTATGGAAGTGAGAGTTGGACCATAAAGAAGGCTGATCGCCGAAGAATTGATGCTTTTGAATTATGGTGCTGGAGGAGACTCTTGAGAGTCCCATGGACTGCAAGAAGATCAAACCTATCCATTCTTAAGGAAATCAGCCCTGAGTGCTCCCTGGAAGGACAGATCGTGAAGCTGAGGCTCCAATACTTTGGCCACCTCATGAGAAGAGAAGAATCCTTGGAAAAGACCCTGATGTTGGGAAAGATTGAGGGCACTAGGAGAAGGGGACGACAGAGGACAAGATGGTTGGACAGTGTTCTCGAAGCTACCAACATGAGTTTGACCAAACTGCGGGAGGCAGTGCAAGACAGGAGTGCCTGGCGTGCTCTGGTCCATGGGGTCACGAAGAGTCGGACACGACTAAACGACTAAACAACATCAACATTATTTGTACCCCGCCCATCTGGCTGGGTTTCCCCAGCCACTCTGGGTGGCTTCCTGCAAAGATTAAAAATACATTAAAATGTCACATATTAAAAACTTCCCTAAACAGGGCTGCCTTCAGATGTCTTCTAAATCACAGAATCACAGAATCATAGAGTTGGAAGAGACCACAAGGGCCATCCAGTCCAACCCCCTGCCAAGCAGGAAACACCATCAAAGTATTCTTGACACATGCCTGTCAAGCCTCTGCTTAAAGACCTCCAAAAAAGGAGACTCCACCACACTCCTTGGTAGCAAATTCCACTGCCGAACAGCTCTTACTGTCAGGAAGTTCTTCATAATGTTTAGGTGGAATCTTCTTTCTTGAAGTTTGAATCCATTGCTCCGTGTCCGCTTCTCTGGAGCAGCAGAAAAACAATCTTTCTCCCTCCTCCATATGACATCCTTTCATATATTTGAACATGGCTATCATATCACCCCTTAACCTTCTCTTCACCCCTTAACCTTCTCTTAAATATCAGGTAGTTGTTTATCTCTTTGACATCTGATGGGAGGGCGTTCCACAGGGCGGGTGCCACTACCAAGAAGGCCCTCTGCCTGGTTCCCTGTAGCTTTGCTTCTCGCAGTGAGGGAATTGCCAGAAGGCCCTCAGCACTGGACCTTAGTGTCCAGGCTGAACAATGGGGGTGGAGACGCTCCTTCAGGTATACTGGGCCGAGGCCGTTTAGGGCTTTAAAGGTCAGCACCAACCATTTTGAATTGTGCTCGGAAACATACTGGGAGCCAATGCAGGTCTTTCAGGACTGGTGTTATATGGTCTCGGTGGCTGCCCCCAATCACCAGTCTAGCTGCCACATTCTGGATTAGTTGTAGTTTCCAGGTCACCTTCAATGGTAGCCCCATGTAGAGCGCATTGCAGTAATCCAAACGGGAGATAAGTAGAGCATGCACCACTCTGGCATGCCCACCACCTGTGGGCAGGTAGGGTCTCAGCCTGCATACCAGATGGATCTGGTAGACAGCTGCCCTGGATACAGAATTGACCTGCACCTCCATGGACAGCTATGAGTCCAAAATGACTCCCAGGCTTCACACCTGGTGCTTCAGGGGCACAGTTACCCCATTCAGGACCAGGGAGTCATCCACACCAGCCTGTCCCCTGTCCCCCAGCCTGTCCCCTGTCCCCCTTGTCAGGATTCAGCCTAAATCCATTAGCCGCCATCCATCCCCCAACCGCCTCCAGGCACTCACACAGGACCTTCACCGTCTTCACTGGTTCTGATTTGAAAGAGAGGTAGAGGTGGGTATCATCTGCATATTGATGGACACCCAGCCCAAACCCCCTGATGATCTCTCCAAGGGGCTTCATGTCGATGTTAAAAAGCATGAGGGAGAGGATGGAACCCTGAGGCACCCCACAAGTGAGGGGTCAGGGGTCTGAACACTCATCCCCACCACCACTTTCTGGACACGGCCCAGGAAGAGTCCTACCCCTACCCATACTCCTAGACACACAGTAGATCAAGGATAGGAACTTTTCCCCAACTGAGGGCCACATTCCCTCCTTGGCAACCTTCTGGAGACCAGATACCAGGGATGAGTGAGGCCAGAAGCAAAGTATGGGTAGAACCAGGAAGTAGGCAACATTCCAGCCATGCAAATGTCAAAGGTTTCTATGAACACAAAGCTACCTTTCCACCCTCCGTCCTGGCAAGCAAGAGGCATTAGTAAGGTTTAAGAACACATTCCAGTCTGGCACAAACACTGGAGATGGCGTGGAGCAGGGACAATGAGGGGTGTGGCCCAGGAGAGTCCCAAGGGCCAGGAAGAGAGGTCCGGAGGGCTACATGAGCCCCTGGACCTGAGTTTCTCCAGCCCTGCAGAATACAGAGTAGAAACAGATGTCCTAAAAAGGTAAAGGGACCCCTGACCATCAGGTCGAGTCGTGACCGACTCTGGGGTTGCGGAGCTCATCTCGCGTTATTGGCCGAGGGAGCTCATCTCGCATTATTGGCTGAGGCAGCTTCCAGGTCATGTGGCCAGCATGACAAAGCCGCTTCTGGCGAACCAGAGCAGCACACGGAAACACTGTTTACCTTCCTGCCAGAGCAATATCTACGGTATTTATCTACTTGCTCTTTGATGTGCTTTCGAACTGCTAGGTTGGCAGGAACTGGGACTGAGCAATGGGAGCTCACCCCGTCGCGGGGATTCAAACCGTTGCTCTTCTGATCGGCAAGCCCTAGGCTCAGTGGTTTAACCCACAGTGCCACCTACAGTCTCGCTAATTCATTTTGGGAGAGGGTAACAGCCTGTCCCAGACTCAGGAGGGTCTTCTCTTATAGGAACCCTACAGCACAGTCAGGAAAAAAATGACATGGAAAACACAGCAAAGCAGAGGCTCATGTTCAGTAACTGGGAAGCTGTAGATTTAGCGAATGGGTCACATTTCTAACCTCCAAAATAATGTCTTGCAGCACTAGGGAGAATAAGGGTCTTGATACATCCCGATTAATGGGTGATAAATGATTTAAAATCCACTGAAAATGTAGCTGCAGGCGATCTTGAAGTCTCTAGAGAGGATTATCCAACAAAGATATTTCATTTATCACTTCCCCCTTCCATTCCATACAGGACTGCTGAGAATGATTTCTTTGCATAAAGTAAAGCAGCCAAGTTGTTAACTGGGATCTGCTGGACTGAGCATCAGTGAGCATCTCTGGCCAAGTGCTTAAAGATTTCCATCAGCTCCCAGTTTGTTTCCCAGTGAAATTCAAAGAATCTGGGGTCAGGGTATCTGAAGGTGTATCTTGTGGACTTTCCAGTCCACTGAAATTGTCACCAGAAGTCTTTAAAAAAAAAAATATTAGTTTCTCTCTTTAAAAACATAGATACACAACATATACAGTATACATACATACATTTGATTTGTTCTCCTCTCTCATAACATTTTGCAAAATGGAAATATATAAGAAAAAAACAGAAAAAGAAAAAGAAAAATTAAAGTAAAGGAAGAAAAAGAGAAAGACAAAGAAAGAAAAAGAGAAAAAATACTATTACCGAAAAAACAACGTACTCCGGCAGTCTGTATACAAAAAAGAGCATCAGCAAAAAAAAGAAAGCAAAAACATTGACATCTTCTTTGTAGTGACTTCCAATTATTCTCTCTGTAATCTACATATTAACCTTATTTTATCGCACAATTCTGGATTTCTGTTTACATTTCCCCCCCTTAAATCCAAATTAGGTTCAGCTTTAGTCTGCTCAATTGTCACCAGAAGTCTAATTCTGGGTGCAACCAGCTTCCCAGGTGAAATTGGGGGGGGGGGTGTCCATCAGAGACAGCCTCTTTTCTGTGTACTGCACCTCAATTGTGGAGCATACATTTACTTATTTGCTTACTAAATTTAGATCCTGCTTTTCAACTAGAGCCCTCAAAACGGCCAAGAACATTTTAAAAACACAACAGATACACCAAGAACCACATGTTCACAAATGTTCCTTCCCATAGGGCAGATTATGCCCACTGGCCTGTGATGGCAAGGAGGGCAATCCTAAACATATTTACTCAGGAGTAAGCCCCACTAAATCCAATGGGTGTTACTGCCACATTGACATGCATAGGAATGGACTCATAGCTTTTGCCAGATCTTCTCCATCATGTACTTCAGTCTGATTAGTTTAATTGTTTATTTTGACTGCTTTCTGGAACTGCTGGTTAAACCACTAGCTATGGTGGAACTAGCTATGGTGGAAAAGCATGGCAGAAAGGTTTTATGTTCCATTGACTGTTGGTTAGAGCATGGTGCTGAAAGCACCAAGGTCACAGGTCCTATCCCCATGCAGGACAGCTGCGTATTCCTGCACTGAAGGACTAGATGATCTTCAGGGTCTCCTTCCTGCTCTGCAGTTCTATGATTCTATAGGGTACCACTGCCCATGATGAAGGATGTTGTTTTCTTTCTTTGTATCTGATATATATATATATATATATATATATATATATATATATATATAATCAGAAACTTCCTTTGAAGGTGACTCGGAAACTACAACTAATCCAGAATGCAGCAGCTAGACTGGTGACTGGGAGCAGCCGCCAAGACCACATAACACCAGTCTTGAAAGATCTACATTGGCTCCCAGTACGTTTCCGAGCACAATTCAAAGTGTTGGTGCTGACCTTTAAAGCCCTAAATGGCCTCGGTCCAGTATACCTGAAGGAGCGTCTCCACCTCCATCATTCTGCCCAGACACTGAGGTCCAGCACCAAGGGCCTTCTGGCGGTTCCCTCGTTGCGAGATGCCAAGTTGCAGGGAACTAGGCAAAGGGCCTTCTCGGTGGTGGCGCCTGCCCTGTGGAATGCCCTCCCAACAGATGTCAAAAAGAAGCGTGAGTTGAAACCTCTCAGTGGGGTACAGCATGGCAAAAGGGAGGGAAATCTCCCCTCTCTACTCATCAGCAGCTTGATCTGATGAGCAAGAAAGGGGCTATATGCACCCCCATTTGGGCAGATGAGGAATGAGTCCATTGAAAAGGCAACAGCTGGATTTTGTAATCTCCACAAACATCAACACCTCACCCATTGCTATTGCACATGGGCTGCTGGCAAGGTTTATTTGTCTCAAGCACAAATAATGTTTGGGGGTCCAGAACTGGTCTACTGACTAGAGGTTCTCCACCTCTCCTGTTCAATCTAACCTCCCTTCCTCCAGGCACTTTGAAAACTTTCCTTGAAAAAAAAATAAAGTTTCTGCTAAGGTAAAGACCCAGCCTCATGGCTACCAGCTTCCTCCTCTGCTCCTCAAACCAGCAGGTCTGCTGTACAATGTCTAGCCTTGATGAAGAGGTGTTCATGGAGACGGTAGCTGTCGTGAGTTGCTTGAGGTGGAAGAAGAGAGGGCAGGTAGGGTTCGGTCAGGATCAGGATTCTTAAAAACAAGGGCAGTCAGAGGCAGGTCTTTCAGGACCCTGGACAGAGCTCGGAGATCAGGCAAACCCACTTCCGCCCTGAAGAGGAGGTGGACTTGCGGGCTGTCAGGATTCCACCACCCACACAGGGGCTGGGAGCTCAGCCCCTGGGCGGTAGGTGGGATTTCCGCCTGCGCTGCGACCAGGCCAGCCATTTCGGCTGGCCTGGGGGTGTGTCCTGCACTACTTAAGCAGGGCGCAGGCAGGGAGGTAGCACCATCACCTGCCCCCAAAATGGAGGGGTATTACATTAAAGGATTCCGGGGGTGTGGCCCTGCCCGAAGCCTAGGGAGGTTAGGGCCTAAGGCACGCCCCTATCAGTGACCCCAGGGGGAGTTCCTCGTCGATATGCATCACTGGGCTCCTTGGCTGGTGGTTAACCCTTCCCGGATCCCAGCACACAGGCTGGCATCGGATATAGCCAGTTAGCGTCCAATGCCTAAACCAATACCGCTCAAAATCTGTAACCAATAAAGTTGTGGCCTTTTCTGCCTATTAACCTTAATTGATGTCTCACGTGTCATTATTTCCACCGGGGGAGGGGGCACATTGCCACACAACCTGTTCCAAAAATAGAGCCCATTCTCAACTGAACACAGGAATTGGCCTCATGCCCCCTCAGACAGTTGGTCCAACTAGCTTGGTATTGTAAACATTAACTGGCAGCAGCTCTGTGGAGTTTCAGACAGGGAGTCTTTCCCAGCCCAGCCTGGAGATGCTGGGAATTGAACCTGGGAATATCTGCACACTTCTACAGCTGAACGACACCCCCTTCCCCTAAAATACTGTCATTGGTATCCATCTGTCTCAAGAGGAAGTGGAATGTGTCTCTGTGGGTGAAGTCAAACTGCAATGTTGGAAGCACCGAAGTGACTTCACGTGGGCAGTGTGTATGGAAGTCGTGGGCTGCCCAGATAAACATACCCCTTCTCGGCCTCACTGATGTGGTCCAAAGGAAAGCAGAACAATACGTTTGGCACCAGCTTGGCTACAGGAGTTGCTGGAAGGAGCCGTACTAGGCACCATCCAACCATATTGGATTTGTGTAGGCCGCTTCCTCCTCACCCTTTTATTCCCCTGAAGATGTCCTGCAAGACAGCAAAGGTTTAGGATCAGAGTTTCCTTTTCCTAGATGGCCTACCAGGTGGCTGAGCCCCATCTGCCTCTCTCTTCCCTCTACAGCAGGCATAGGCAACCTCGGCCCTCCAGACGTTTTTGAACTACAACTCCCATCATCCCTGACCACTGGTCCTGTTAGCTAGGGATGATGGGAGTTGTAGTCCCAAAACGTCTGGAGGGCCGAGGTTGCTCAACAGCATGAGCAGAAACCACCTTCTTGACTGTTGGGCCCCCTATTGGTCTCGTCCATTCATTCCGCCAGAGCCTGTCTTCATATGCAGGGTAAGTCCCTAACTCAGAGGGTTTGAGACCCACTGGCTACCCTCACCTGGTTTAGCTGACTGACAAAGCCATACCCAGGGTCTGGTTGCTGTCGCATGTTGACTGCTTCTAGGCAAGAGCTGAGTGTAGGGTGGGGCTAAAGGTGAACAAACAGCCCCAGATGGAGCACAGCATGCCCCCACCATACCTAATACCCCATACCCTCCCCATATATATATATGAAAAGCCTTTCATTCATAAGACAAGTATGACAACCCGTGCACTACAAAAACTAGAGACACCAATAAAAATAAAATAAAATCTCTAGCAATGAAGTGCAGCTGAGTCAGAGATTTTGCTGTCACACTGAAATCCCCACATCCCTGATGCAAAGCGAAGGCATAGGAAAGCGTTTCTCAGCAGTATTTGGAAACTTTCAGGGGTCCCCCCCCCCTTCTGGGTCCTGAGAATGCTTTTAAGTAAATCCGTTGGGACTTTTATTTGTCAAATTGCATGTACAATATATATCCCAGTGGGATCCAAGCTCGAATTCCCCCCGCAAGTTAGCTTTCAAGTTTTCAAGCAGGGAAATCTTGTGTTTTCTATGTAGCTTTGTGTAATTCAATCTGGGTCTTGGTACGACCTTTTTCTTTTCTTTTCCTTTTTACACAAGCACCCCAGGTCACTTAGCTTAGCTTTGTCCAGAGACATTTCTTTGTGGGGTCATTTTCTAAAACTAATTCCGGCCCTTTGCTACATGGAGAGAAGGCTGATCCATCATTTCTCCCTCCTTCCTCCCCCCCCCAATTTCCTCCTGTCGCTAAGCTAGCGGATAACATTGTCCCGTGGAATATATTATTCGTGAATTAACTGCAGCTCCGTTAAGTTAACAGCGCCGACACTGCATGCTGCCTCTGTGATTGTCGGACAGGCAGAAAGACCCCGAAAATCCCAATACTCACCATCTTTTTAGTTCATCACCATCAACTGCTGTGCCACATATCACAATTCTTCCCTCCACCCCAGAGAGCAGGGCTGGTTTTGCTTCATCTTGATCGCACATTGATTTAGGACTAGCAAGAAATAATACTTAACACACTGGGTTGCTGAGTGAGTCATAACTGCACCTGATTGACTGAATAACTTTTGGATGGAATCCTGCAGGGCTTCTCTCTGCAAGGGAATGGAATCCTTCCCCACACCCCAAGTATTTTCAAGCTGCCAGAACAACCATTGTATATTTTATTCTTCTCTTCCTCTCTAGCATTGTTAAAACGAGAGTTGTGCCAAAAAATTTGTTTCAGAATTCTGGGCTTCCATGTGGATAGAATTGGGGGTGGCTCCAGGTATTTTGCAGGAGGTAGGGGACTCGAGAAAGATGCTTTCATTATAAGGAATTGGGGAGATAATTGCTCAGTTTGAATTTTAATGCAGATTTACAGTTCCCGGACTACAACATACAAACCGAAACATAGCTATCCTTCGAATTCTGCAGTGTGGTTCTCCAACCTGAAATGCAGAGTGCCATTGATCCTTATGGTGTATAAATTGAATTTTAAGAAATGAAGACATTTACAGTGTGCATATTAGTAAAAATATCACTTGGCATGCATAATGCTAAGGGGCAATGCTTGCGGAAATGTGTATATTAGGCAAAGGCTGAGGCACAATTAGGAGAGATATGCACACAGGTGCATGTGAATTTGCATTTGGAGTTGCATTCAAAAATAATAATCACAAACTTGTGTAGTAATGAGGTGGATTGAGTTTAAGACTGGAAAATGAGAAACTGATAAAAGTTTCTCAAAAGAAGCTGTGTGAATATTTGGAATTGGCTAAAATGACAGCAGTAATCAGGCAACAATCAAACCAAAGTGTGGGAAAGTGTGGAAGGATATATGATCAAACATTGTTCCCAAATCAAACCCTTGATATGCATTGATGAAATTTCACAAAGTAAAAAGTCAGATAGATAAGTTATTTATTGTGTGTAAATGTGATAACAAAGGTAATCAACACAACTGAAAATAAAGTAGAATAGAAGTAGCTTCAATGGGATGGTGGGAAGTCATGGGCGAATAAATGCCGATATTATTTGGATTTGTTTTACACTTAACATAAGTTAAAGTATAGACTGGAATATGTATAACGAAAGAAAATCAAATAAAAAGCATCATATTGGGGGGGGGGAGGTTTCTCAACTGCTTTGATCGCCGGAACTGGCACTTTAATGAGTGTCTCATTATACCCGCATTATGTCGGCAAGAACTCAATTGTTTAGTGTGGCAGCCCCGACACTTTGGAACTCCCCGCCTATTGATATCAGGAAGGCGCCTTCATGGGCAATTTGAGCTCATTCTCACCATCCTATGAATTGTTGGAATTGGCTTGCCAGATCAGGTCAAAGAAGCACCCCCTATCCATCATCTGGCACATCTGTACGTGTGGCCAGCCAGATGCTCCTGGGAATGTCGCTGGTAAGCCATGCTGTGGGTATCTGATTGTTCCCTGAGCATGGCAGCCCAGGGGTCTGCTGTTGTGAATGCCACATCACTCTTTTACGCTGCGATAGTCTCTTCCGTTCCCTAGGCTTGCTGCCATTTGGCCTTTGGCAGCACACTCTGAAAGGGCCATTTGGCTGCTCCTTGCCTGAGTTGCTTTGCAGTCCGCCAGATTCACACCCGCCTACCTAAAGGGCGCTGACAATCTGTTTGGGGCTGGTTTGGGGGGAGGCATGTGAAGAGCATTTGCCAAAAGAGCTGCAGAGAACAATCTGAGTCTGTAGTAACTGGACTGCAAGCGTTGCTGAGAAGATGGCCACGTTTTGGGGTGCTGAGATTTCTCTAGAAGTGGTGCAGCTTGCAGTTTGCTTACTTCTGCATCCCTAAGATCCCACTTACACAAACATGTCATCTAATAACATGTCTATCCTCCAAGGAGTTTAAGGTGGCATACACAGCTCTCTTTCTCACCAATTTACCTTCCCAACAACCCTGTGAGGTAGGTTAGGCTGAGATGCAGTAAGTGGCCCAGAATACCCAATGGTCTCCTTAGCAAAGTGAGATTTGAACCCTGGTCTCCCAGGCTTTAAGGTGGCATACACAGCTCCTTTCCTCACCAATTTACCTTCACAACAACCCTGTGAGGTAGGTTAGGCTGAGAGGCAGTAAGTGGCCCAGAATACCCAATGGACTCCTTGGCAAAGTGAGATTTGAAACCTGGTCTCACAGACTTTAGTCCAACACGCTAACCACCAAGCCACATCATACCCTCCAACATTTCTCCGATGAAATAGGGACATCCTCTTCAACAACAACACCAACAATTTTTAATATTTATACCCCACCCATCTGACTGGGTTTCCCCAGACACTTTGGGAAGCTTTCAGCATATATATAAAAACATAATAAAACATTAAACATTTTTTTAAAAAACTTCCCTATACAGGGCTGCCTCAGATGTCTTCTAAAGGTTGTATTGTTACTTATCTCCTTGGCTCGTGGGTCACATAACTCCCTACCCTCCACCATTTCTCCAATGAAAATAGGGATGTCCTAAGGAAAAGCAGGACATTCCAGGATCAAATCATAACCCAGGAATGCTTCTGCAAATCTGGGACTGCAAATCCGACACTTAGAGGGTCTGCCACATTGGCTTCAAAGAAAACACACACACACACACACACACACACACACACACAC
Organism: Zootoca vivipara; assembly: GCF_965207765.1. Classification (NCBI taxonomy): domain Eukaryota; kingdom Metazoa; phylum Chordata; class Lepidosauria; order Squamata; family Lacertidae; genus Zootoca; species Zootoca vivipara. The sequence continues at coordinate 79,444,041 of NC_142591.1, forward strand.
ACACACACCTGAGCCATTTTACCTATTACTTGGTAAGAAAGCCCAATAGGGGGACCCCCCCCCCCACACACACAGGTGCCATTTTTCCTGGAGCCTCAAACTTGGCTCTGATCTTGGCAGTCATTGTGCTGCTTCTAAACATGTTTCCGAAGCAGAAGATCTTTGTGGCCTTGCTATGAGAGAAAACAGAGGAGTGTTGGTGTAGGTTACAGGCAAACTCTCTTCCGCCACCCTTCTAAGATTTCTGAATGAAAAATGTGAATGTTGAGGATCTGAACAAAGATTCCAGGATGGTAATTGGGAATGGCTGCTAAGGAGAGCTCTGAGCACATCACCAGACTGCAGCTTAAATTGGTTTCACTCTTGTTTCTGCCTCTGAAGGACCTTGAGAGTTATTGTTCTGGGCTGCAGAGAAATCTGGGGAGAAGTTATTATCATGCCACAACCCCCAAGATGAATTGGGGGAGTGGGCAGACACAATAGTTAGTTAAAGTGGTATGTTGGGTGTAAGTTGGACTGGAGGGACTTGAGCTTCCTTCCTTGTGGGGAATTGGAGTTGGCAGAATACTTTCCTCCTGGCTGTGAGGCGTGTCTGACTCTGTCCCAGGAGGAAACAGAGGAACGTCCCCTCACAGAGCCAGGAGACGGATATTGACAGTAGGCTAGTCTATTCATAGCTTATTCCAAGGTGGGGAACTTTGGGCCTATGAATGTAGCCCTCTAGACTTCTCTGTGTGGCCCTCAGCACTCTCTCCTTGCCATGCCCCCACCTCAGGCCATGCCCCTCCCTGACCATATCCTGACACTTTCCCAGAGAGCATTTGACTGACTAGAATATGGAGTGTCTCCACCCTCATCGCTCAGCATGGACACTGAGGTCTTCCGAGGGCCTTCTGGCGGTTCCCTCCCTGCAAGAAGCGAAATTACAGTGAACCAGCCCAAGGGACTGGTTCCCTCCCTGTGGAACGCCCTCCCCTCTGATGAGATAAAGGAGATAAAGAATGACACAACTTTTAGAAGGCATCTGAAGGCAGCCCTGTATCGGGATGGTTTTTAATGCTTGATGTTTTTTATTATGTTTTTAGATATGCTGTAAGCAGCCCAGAAGGACTGGGGAAACCCAGCCAGATGTGTGGGGTATAAATAATAAAACTATTATTATTATTATTATTATTATTATTATTATTATTATTATTATTATTATTATTTGATAAAGACTCTTGCTGGCCTGAATAAGAGTCAATGTTGTGCAGTGGCAAGAGTGAACCTGGGTGAAGAGCCTGCCTCGGGCTGCAGGATCCACAGTGGCAACAAATCTGGCCTCCAAGGAACACATCACCTGCTTCTGCTGCAGTGACAACGGCTGCGGCACACACCTTGGAGGCTGGACCTGCTGCTTCCTCGGTATCCCTCCCACAACGCAGCTTCTACAGTGGCCTGTTGGTGAATAGGGAGCTCTGCCAGTGGCGGAGCTTCATACTCCGGCACCGGGGGCAGGGCGCGTGTTCCGGGGGTGGGGTGTGCCTCCCGGAGGGGCGTGACATGCGTTACGGTGGTGGGGTTTGCATTCTGGGGGTGGGCGTCCGTGATGGCACCCCTTGGAGCCCACCGTTCGGGGCGGCCCGCCCCTACCGCCCCTATCTTCCTACGCCCCTGTGCTCTGCTGGTCTCCTTCCTAGGGAGGACATGGTGGCACCTGTCCTCTAGGTTTTCCTGGTCCCTGCACCCACATGGCATGACTCAGAGCAGGGGCGTCACAAGGGGTGTGTGGTCTGCCCCGGGTGTTATGCCCAGGGGTGGTGGTGACAAAATCCCCCCCAGGCAGATCGGCATGGCGACGCTCACACTACCGGTGGGTGCACAACTGGTGCAATCAACGTCATGAAAATCTGCCCACTAATTGTGCAAATACACCTGGCGATCAGCCTGGCACCCCCCCCCCCAGCAGGCCTGGTGGGCCATTTTATGTGATCGGCGGTTGGATTTCTTCTATTGCCGGGCGTAGCTGTTTCACGGCCAACCCTCCCTCCCTAAAAAAGATCAACAACATTGGGGTACCCTCCCTAAAGAAAAGCTCAACTTCTCTGGGCAACATTCCCAAAAATTGCAGTGTGGGGTGGGGGGGCGGGGTGACAAAAGCACACTGATTGCCACCTGACTGTCACCGTCCAGTCGGCGGGCGGTTGAAGCCCTGGCTGAGGACGTCAGGACCAGAGGCAAGATGGTGGTGTAGAAGCAAGAACAGGTGCAGGGCTGAGGGTCCAGCAGCATGCAGTCGCAGGGTCGAGGAGCAAGTCAGAGGCGAAGGTCTGGGAGTCAAGGAGCAAGGCGTCGGCAAGGCAAAGGTCCAAGGGTATAGGATCAAGGCGTCAGCAAGGCAAAGGTCCAAGGGTCGAGGATCAAGGCGTCGGCATGGCAAGGGTCCAAGGAGCAAGGGGCCAGAGGCAACCAGGCAGGGATAGTGTTGCTGTGGCAAAGAGCTGAAGGGAAATGCTGAGCTTTTATCCCTCCCAGCTCCTGCCACCAGGTGCAGTGAGGTATCAAGTGGCCTCACCTGACTGGTCAGTGCTTGCCTCTCCAGCACAAGCTGAGGCCTCACCTGAGTGGCCACTCCTTGCTTCTCCAGCACAAGCTGAGGCAGGCCCCAGTCCTGCAAAGCACTACAGGCCCCAGAGCCTGACTCCTGCCCATGCTCCTGACACTGACCTTGCTATGCCTCTGGCTCAGAGTGGGTTCCTTTCCTCCCTGCACAATGGCCTTTGATTCCCACTTCAACCATCAGGTAATGTTGATTTGATTCCCCACATTCTTTCTTCAGTCACCCCTTCTTCCCTGGCAGGGAGGGGGGGCATCATTTTGTGGTTGGTCTCAGGCGCCAAAGTGTCTTGGGCTGCCCTGCCTGGGACCTTGTGTTCCCTTGCCACTCAGCTACGGATTTTGTTTGAATGGCCCTGCAGTGAAAAATGATGAGCATCCGCTTCCGAAGGAGAAGCCATGTAGCCACAATTGCTATGGGTAGCTTTAAAAATATGGAAATGGATGCAATACACAGTATGTTCCACGGAAGTTGCTACTTCACGACATCAACTTGGATATACATCGCCAGCAAAGAAGAAGTGGGGTGGCGGTGGGGGGGGGAGAGAAGAGAAACTAGTGGAAATGTCAGCCGTGACCCAAATAAGCTGTGTTTTGCTGAGATGAAAATGAAATATGAATGCAGAGTGGGACCTCCATGTTCATAGCCCTGAGCTCTGCAGAGCCACAAATGGAGGTCGTCACTTTGAATTTCCAAATCAAAGTTGCTCCTTAAAGAGAGCAAAGGAATAATAGGAGCTGAAAAAGTTGCTTCTCTCTTCATGGGGCCTCTCTGTGACCGAAATGCTTGGGAACGAGGCAGTAAACACCGTACAGCAAAATTGGAGAGGGAAATTGGGTGATGAGACAGGAAACATTTCAGAGTCTGCATAGCTTTTCGGGTGGGTGGAGAGCGACTTTCCTTTCCAACTCTCTTCCTCTGTGTCTGGTTTCTGCTCATTCTAGGAACGAGAACACATCCCAGCGGAATGAGGAACGGCTTAGGGAGCTGGGTATGTTTAGCCTGGAGAAGAGAAGGTTAAGGGGTGATATGATAGTCATGTTCAAATATATAAAAGGATGTCATATAGAGGAGGGAGAAAGGTTGTTTTCTGCTGCTCCAGAGAAGCGGACACGGAGCAATGGATTCAAACTACAAGAAAAAAGATTCCACCTAAACATTAGGAAGAACTTACTGACAGTAAGAGCTGTTCAGCAGTGAACAGGGATTTGAGGGAGATCACAGCTCAGAGGAAGATGAGGGGAGAAGTTGAGAAATAATGGGAGAGGAGGAGGAGGCAGGGCTGGAGCAGCTGGCTGACATGTAATCACTAGAAAGCATTCCAGATCCACCATCTCCCAGAACCCGGCGAGCCTTAAAAGTAGGAGAGCAAAATGCTCAGAAGCAAAGGGCCCTCAGTGCCACCCATAGAAGGGATGACGAATGAGGAAGTGGGAGAGAAGGGGAGTGGAGATTTACACGGGACGACGCCATTATTCCAAGAGGCTGCATTCCCAAGCTTCTCTCTGTGAATATATATATATATATATATATATATATATATATATATATATATATATAGGCATTGTGTACGTGGATGAAACAGTCTTTCTCCATAACCACTGAACCATAATGTAACAAATTTGGCCACAACGTTCCATGCCCACCAGGGAGGGATCTGGAGTAAACATTTTTCCAAAAAGCACACCTTTCACACCTAAACTAATGATTAAACACACAATGTGGCGTGCCAATTATACATCACCAGCAGAAGCTCTGAAGACTCCAGCAGCATCCAATAGCCGTGCCACCAGAAGACGTCACAAAATTCCACAGCAACCAACTGAAAACAGACCTTTTGCAGCAACAAGGCCCAGCTTTTTCAATAGGCCGCGGCATTGCCAAGCAGGGAAAAACAAACAGAATAGGGCCTTTCACAACGGGGGGGGGGGTGGCACAGGGATGAGGCACAACAAAGGGAGGGGGGAAACACATAGCCATGGGGGGATCCTGAGTCAGTCAAAGCAGTGGGGGGTGGGTTGGGACAATCAACCAGGAGGGAGAGAGCATGCCAGCCGGGCATGTGTCTCTGCCAAGGTTCTACTCGAGAGTAGGACATCCTGACAGAACCCCCACCCCCCTACCCCGTTTTCTGCACCAAAGAATTCTGGGTCACAATTTTCACTGAACTATCCATCTATCACTAGCTGAGACACACACACACACACACCCCTATCAGCGTATATGTGGTTAGGAATTTTTGCCCCAGCGTCCATCATATCACACTTACTTAAACTGATTTGCCCATTCCCCCAGTTGCTCACTGCAGAGACTTGAGATGGTTTACGTTTTATTCCCCCCCCCCCCCACTTTCCTGCAGGAACTCAGTTGCAATCTTGTAGACTGGCTTTCTTAACGGAAGTACTCCTGCAGTAAGAAAAACACCAAAACATTAAAATACTGGGAGTTGGCATTCCTTAAGTGCTGAGACAATGGGTTTTAATTTTCATTTTTCAATCATCCATCAATTGCATTTTTTGTAAGTTCCTGCTTTTTAAGTCCAGCAAGTTTTTGATTTTGTCTTTTGGAAGGGGTTCGAATCTATAGCTACACAAGGCATATGTTCTAGATATACAGCTCTGGAAGAAACACAGATTTTGATGTGCATTGGTCCCAGTATGGCAGGTATTCCCAGTAAAGCCTGAATCACCATAACTGGGGGAGGAATCTAGCAAAAGCGCATCCTATAAGCAACGATGGGACAGGAAAAACAACACTGCTTCTGTCCCCAGTCTCCATGTGTTCCATAGAGATCACATGTGTTCATTTACACACGTGTGTAGCCTCCTTTTGTGAGCTGGTACTCTGTGCGATACAAGGTACCGCATTGTGCCTAAGTTGGCTGGGCCCTGACTGACTCCAGCTACGAAAACTGCTGTTCATGCTGAAGGGGTCAGAGACCACCTGAGCTGTGAGCCCTGTGAGATCATCAGGGGGTTTGGGCTGGGTGTTCATCAGTATGCGGATGATACCCAGCTCTACCACTCTTTTAAATCAGAACCAGTGAAGGCGGTGAAGGTCCTGTGTGAGTGTCTGGAGGCGGTTGGTTGGTGGATGGATGGCAGCTAACAGATTGAGGTTGAATCCTGACAAGATAGAAGGACTGTTTTGGGGGGATAGGGGGTGGGCAGGTGTGGAGGACTCCCTGGTCCTGAATGGGGTAACTGTGCCCCTGAAGGACCAGGTGTGCAGCCTGGGAGTCATTTTGGACTCTCAGCTGTCAATGGAGGCACAGGTCAATTCTGTGTCCAGGGCGGCTGTCTATCAGCTCCATCTGATACACAGGCTGAGACCCTACCTGCCCGCGGACTGTCTTGCCAGAGTGGTACATGCTCTAATTATCTCCCACTTGGATTACTGCAACACGCTCTACGTGGGGCGACTTTTGAAGGTGACCCAGAAACTGCAACTAATCCAGAATGCGGCAGCTAGACAGGTGACTGGGAGCAGCAAACGAGACCATAAAACACCGGTCCTGAAAGGCCTACATTGGCTCCCAGTATGTTTCCAAGCACAATTCAAAGTGTTGGTGCTGACCTTTAAAGACTTAAACGGCCTCGGCCCAGTATACCTGAAGGAACATCTCCACCTCCATCGTTCAGCCCAGACACCAAGGTCCAGCTCCGAGGGTCTTCTGACAGTTACATCCCTGCGAGAAGTGAGGTTACAGGGAACCAGGCAAAGGGCCTTCTTGGTAGTGGCGCCCGGCCTGTGGAACGCCCTTCCATCAGATGTCAAAGAAATAAACAACTATCTGACTTTTAGAAAACATCCGAAGGCAGCCCTGTTTAGGGAACTTTTTAATGTTTGCTATTTTATTGTGTTTTTAATATTCTGTTTGTGAACCGCTCAGAGTGGCTGGAGTATAAGTAATAAATTTATTATTATTATTATTATTATTATTATTATTATTATTATTATTAAGCCAGTGTGGTGAAGTGGTTAAGAGCGGTAGACTTGTAATCTGGTGAACCGGGTTCGCGTCTCCGCTTCTCCACATGCAGCTGCTGGGTGACCTTGGGCTAATCACACTTCCCTGAAGTCTCTCAGCCTCACTCACCTTACAGAGTGTTTGTTGTGGGGGAGGAGGGGAAAGGAGATTGTTAGCTGCTTTGAGACTCCTTAGGGTAGTGATAAAGTGGGATATCAAATCCAAACTATTATTATTATTATTATCATCATCATCATCATCATCATCATCATCAACCTGCTGCTCGGACTACCAGGCTCTTCAGGAGCTTCTGTTGAATTTTGAAGATGCTGAATTTTTGCTGTTATTGCACTGTGTTTTTAAGACAGGTTCTTAGACAGTTCTTTCCTGATGTTTTCATGGGGCATCAGAAGCACACATGTGTGGAAAGTGGGCAGGGCAGGGGGGACCATGATGTTGTCCGATGACATTCATTGTTGTGTCACATCACTCCCACTGGAGTGACTGTAACTTAGTGAGACATGCCGGTAAAATTGATCGAAAACTCCGCAATTCCACAACACAGCAGGTACCGTAGGCATTATAATCGGGAAAACCAACACAATATTCACCAAATCTGAAGACTTGAGGGACTCTGCAATAATTTATTGAGCTGGTACATAGTTCAGGGCCATGCATCCAGACACCTGACTCATGAACATGTTGGCTGGGACTGACAAGAGTTGGAGCATCTAGAGCAGGCACCACCAAACTCGGCCCTCCCAGCTGTTTTGGGACTACAATTCCCATCATCTCTGACCACTGGTCCTGTTTGCTAGGGATGATGGGACTTGTAGTCCCAAAACATCTGGAGGGCTGAGTTTGGTGGTGCCTGATCTAGAGGGCCACAGGGTTAATCTAAAGGATGAGTTGCGATCAAATCATAAAATTTACCGAAGAACTGAGTTATACTGAGAGGGGAAAAGATAGGTCTCAGGATTTGTACTGACGAGGTGCTTATGGTTTGGTGAGGCGGGGGGCGGGGAGGTGAGAAGGAGCAAAGGGAATATCTGCGGCTTCAAGACATCCTTATCTCTCTCCTCCCTCTGGACTGGAGTCATGCCATTGGGGGCATTTCTTTTCTTTGGCCTTTGATTTCTGCTGCCGTCATATTTTTCCCCTGCTGTGCTTTGATGGCATACCGCTGCTGGCACAGCTGAGTTCATGCTGGGATGAGATTCCTTAAAGTTGGTAGCAGGTAGCTCTGTGAAGACTGACATACCCCTGGAGGGGAGCAAGGTGAGGTTTTTTCTCTCTCTCCTATCCCTTTGGAATCGTCTAGCTTGGGAGTGCTGCTCTTGACCACATCAAAACCTTTGATTTCTTTAAATTAATAGTAGACGAGACACGCCATGCTTCAAAGCCTGGCCCTGAGGTTATCTATATATTCAAATGGAGAAGCCAGGTTTTTTCAGAGGATGGGGTGTTAAGGCGCTTCAGGAAGCTCACATAACTAGGGCTGAACACCTTGTGAAAGGCTATGGCAAAATTGCAGTACAACCCAACCATGTATTGTGACCTGTGTGATGATTTGCATCGCCAGACTCGGCGCTGAGATTAGGAATCATTGGGCACCTACATGTAGAAGATGGACTGAGGATTAAATCTGTAGATTAAAATTTAGACCTTGTATCCCACATGTGTCTTTGTCCATGGAGTTTTCTTGGCAGGGGATACTGGAGTGGCTTGCCAGTTCCTTCTCCAGGTGGATCACGTTTAGTCAAAACTCTCCACTATCACCTGTCCATCTTGGGTGGCCCTGCATGGCATAGCTCATAGCTTCTCTGAGTTATTCAAGCCCCTTCACCACGACAAGGCATTGATCCATGAAGGGTGAATTATGGTGCTGGAGGAGACTCTTGAGAGTCCCATGGACTGCAAGAAGATCAAACCTATCCATTCTGAAGGAAATCAGCCCTGAGCACTCACTGGAAAGAAAAATCCTGAAGCTGAGGTTCCAATACTTTGGCCACCTCATGAGAAGAGAAGACTCCCTGGAAAAGACCCTGATGTTGGGAAAGATTGAGGGCACTAGGAGAAGGGGACGACAGAGGACGAGATGGTTAGACAGTGTTCTCGAAGCTACGAACATGAGTTTGACCAAACTGCGGGAGACAGTGGAAGACAGGAGTGCCTGGCGTGCTATGGTCCATGGGGTCACGAAGAGTCGGACACAACTAAACGACTAAACAACAACAACAACTCATATGTGTGTGGGAAATACAAAAAGCAAATGGGCTCTGAAGCCTTTTTAAAAGAATAAAACACTTATACATTTTGCAGCTCACTAAAGCTTAGGAATAAAGAAGCACACCTTTTTATCCCCTTTACTTGTGGTCTGCTGACCTCCCCCTCTTCACACCCGTTGCAGAGAATGAACCACACATTTTTAGTAAGCTAAACAAAAAAGGTTTACTCACAATTCCATGCAGGCAGCAAATAGAATACAGATAAGAAAACTTCTCAGGTACAAAATGGAAAAGTTGACTTCAAAATAGACTCCAGAGGTCTGGATCCCCCAGACACACACCTGATCAGTTTGAAAGCATTGTGGGAGGTTATGCCTTGCCTAACCTGGATTTTTCTCTGCAATTGCCACCTATCTGAAACGCTTGCCCCAGCCACCCTCAGCAGCTCCCAACAGAATATGGCCTGGAAACAATGCCTTATGAGGAACGGCTTAGGGAGATGGGTATGTTTATCCTGGAGAAGCAAAGGTTAAGGGGTGATATGATAGCCATGTTCAAATATATAAAAGGATGTCATATAGAAGAGGATGAAAGGTTCTTTTCTGCTGCTCCAGAGAAGTGAACACAGAGCAATGGATTCAAGCTACAAGAAAGAAGATTCCACCTAACATTAGGAAGAACTTCCTGACAGTAAGAGCTGTTCGACAGTGGAATTTGCTGCCAAGGAGTGTGGTGGAGTCTCCTTCTATGGAGGTCTTTAAGCGGAGGCTTCGCAGGCATATGTCAATAATGTTTTGATGGTGTTTCCTGCTTGGCAGGGGGTTGGACTGGATGGCCCTTGTGGTCCCTTCCAACTCTATGATTCTATGATTCTAATACCGGTATTAAAAACACAACAAAACATCAAATATTAAAAAAGCTCCTGATACAGGGCTGCCTTCTTTTAAAAGCCTGATAGTTGTTTATTTCCTTGACATCTGATGGGAGGCTGTTCGACAGGGGGGAAGCCACTGCCAAGAAGCCACTGCCTGGTTCACAGTGAGGGAACTCCCAGAAGGCCTTTGGTGCTGGACCTCAGTGTCTGAGCTGAACAACGGGAGCGGAGATGCTCCTTTAGTTATACAGGACCAAGGCCATTTAGAGCTTTAAAGGTCAGCACCAAAGCTTTGAATTGTGCCCTGAAACATACTGGGAGCCAATGTAGGTCTTTCAGGACTGGTGTTATATGGTCTTGGCGGCCACTCCCAGTCGCCAGTCTAGCTGCCGCATTCTGGATTGGTTGTAGTTTTCAAGTCACCTTCTAAGGTAGTCCCATGTAGAGTTTGTTGCAGTAATCCGAGCAAGAAATAACCATAGCTTCTTGCTTCTTGCTTTCCTGGATGGGAGGACAGAGAGGGGAGTGTGAGCAGGTGGAAAACCAGCCTACTGTAGAAAGATAAAAACAATGCATTCATTGCTCCACCCACTTTTCCTTCTGGCTCCACCCACCACTGGCCTTTGATCCCAGGAAAGTTTGATCCCAGGAAAGGGAAAGCATTCCCTGGGCAGAATAAATGCCTCCATTGGGCATCTTCAAATGGAATCTGTAATTTAAGACATGTGATGATCAGCATGGAGGAATTTCATCTCTAATGAGAACTACTGATGGTGTTTGTTTGTTTGTTTTCTCCCTTGCTAGTCCTTGGAATTATCAATAAGTCTCTCTTTGGGGTTAATGGGGACATCAGTGTGTGCTTTTACCCATTCCTGTTGCCAGGAAACCAGGCCATTAAAGAATCAGGAGGAGTTTGGGTGATGCACTGAATAGGGAAGGCACATCTCAACGTGAAGCCTTGCTTATTTACAGGTACGGCTTCCTGTGCTTTAAATCATATTGACATGCATTTTTTAAAAAGCCTATTTCTATAAATTAGCCCTGATATGACACCTGCTGACTTCTGCCCCCATTCTGAGCCCAGGCAACAGAACAAAAATACAAGTTAAAATATTAGCCGATCTACAGACAGCCAAACAGATCAAGAATGAGCCATTTTCTTGATTAAAAGGGAGGGGATGCATTTAAATTGGGAAGAATCTCCCATCTTGGCTCCAGCAGGTCCTGGCTAAGTCAGAATGAGAGGGTAGTTTGCAGAATTATTATTGCTATTTCATTCATGAGTCGCTTCCTGTGAAGCCTCTCAAAGAGATTTCACAATACAATGTAAAGGTATCTAAAACAATCACATGTGGAAAAACTTGAGAACGGTTTTCCGTGCATTGGTAACCCCACAGCTGGACTGCGGCAGTGTACCATATTTTGCGCTCTCCTCTTTCACCCTCATTAAAAGGTTCTTTAATTCCGCCTCACTTTCTGCCATCAAAGTTGTGTCCTCTGCATATCTGAGGTTGTTGATATTTCTTCTGGCAATCTTTATTCTGGCTTGGGATTCATCCAGTCCAGCCTTTCACATGATGAATTCTGCATTCTTTACCTTTACCTATTGCCTATTGCCACTGGTATTGGCCATGGTGTGGTTCTGGATTCACAAGTGGGGAAGGGAGCTGCTGGGAGCATGCCCAGCTTGCAGGCTTCCCATGGGCATCTAGTTGGCCACTGTGAGAAAAGGACCCTGGACTACTTATGAGGAACGGCTTAGGGAGCTGGGTATGTTTAGCCTGGAGAAGAGAAGGTTAAGGGGTGATATGATAGCCATGTTCAAATATATGAAAGGATGTCATATAGAGGAGGGAGAAAGGTTGTTTTCTGCTGCTCCAGAGAAGCGGACACGGAGCAATGGATTCAAACTACAAGAAAGAAGATTCCACCTAAACATTAGGAAGAACTTACTGACAGTAAGAGCTGTTCAGCAGTGGAATTTGCTGCCAAGGAGTGTGGTGGAGTCTCCTTCTTTGGAGGTCTTTAAGCAGAGGCTTGACAGGCATATGTCAAGAATGCTTTGATGGTGTTTCCTGCTTGGCAGGGGGTTGGACTGGATGGCCCTTGTGGTCTCTTCCAACTCTACGATTCTATGATTTTATATATTTATTTCTTTACTGCATTCATATCCCACCTTTCTCACAAAGGAGCTCGACATGGTGTACATGGTCCCCCCCTCCTCATTTAATCCCCACAACAACCCTGCAAGGTAGGTTGGGCAGTGACTGGGCCAAAGTGAAACCGACTGTGTTTCACATAGGTTTGCCACCTGTCCTGTATAATACAGGATTGTCCCGTATTTCAATGTAAAATGTCATGCCCTGTACAGTCATACCTCGGTTTAAGTACGCCTCGGTTTGAGTATTTTCAGTTTAAGTACTCCGTGGACCCGTCTGGAATGGATTAATCCACTTTCCATTACTTTCAATGGGAAAGTTCGCTTCAGGTTAAGTACAGACTTCTGGAACCAATTGTGTTTGTAAACCGAGGTACCACTGTATTGATACAGTTTTGTCCTTTATTTCAGGTCTTCTCTCTCTCTCTCTCCCTTTGCCAAGTTAAGGATTGTCTCCAAATGCATGTGTTTACGCTCTGGGTAGCCAAGCACAGACAGATTTACAAATTCATGTGTATGTGTGCTTGTACGTATTTGTATGTGACAAATTCCAGAGGGGCCATCCTGTTAGGCTGCAATAGATTGAAATGCATTGCTTTGAAGTCACTTCAGCACCCCTAACTGTCCTTCCCCTCCCTGTCTGCATTTTGCCAGAACAAAGGTGGCAACCCTAGCTTCACAGCAGAGTGGGGATTTGAACCCTGGTCTCCCAGTCTTACATCTAACCACTACACCACACTGACTCTAGGTGCCTGTCATCCTGCCCTCACCATCGCTCCCACTCCTCCCCCCTTCTAAAATTTGTCTCATCCCTTGTTCTCCAGAGGTGTGTTTTCCTGGGTCCTTTAAGAGCTGCAATACCACATAAGTATCACCTTGGGGGAGAGGGGGGGGGACTTCATAAATATTGAGAGCCAGTTTAATCTGCAGCCTTTACACATGAAGCCATGAATCAGACTTGACTTTTTCTTCTTCTTTTTCCTATGGACCACTAAAATAAACAGACCTTCTGTCTCTAGCACAAGATGTCTTCTTTTCAACCCAGCCACGGGTTTGGAAATACGAGACAATTAGACAAAAGTGGAGTGCGCAGAAAGGAAAAGGTGCTGGAATGAATTGGTATGGGCCTGCAAGATCTTCTTTGTATTCATATTTTCACATGATTCAGTCCTTTTGTAAACTGCCTGAAAGGCTTGACGCCTCATTGCCTCTGCTGAATTCAGGAAGACTCTCTATGCAGACAATAGGTGTGTGTGTGTGTGTGTGTGTGTGTGTGTGTGTGTGTGTGTGTGTGTTTAAACCAACATGGAAAGAGACAATTACCTTCCAGGTAAATCTAAACAGACAAAATGTGCCTTTCTAGGACAATGGGCACAATAAGTTCCATTAAACTTTAAGGGCAGGGGAAGTTAGAAATATGTTAGGAACTGTATAAAATAGTCTCAGCTGTTTTCCCAACACATCACTTGTTTGTTGCTTGGTTTTTCATTCTACTGAGATGTATTAATTTACAACACTGAGGCTGCGATCCTACACCCAGTTCCTCTGTGTAAACTCCCTTGGACTTTCAGAGACTCTCCAAGTGTCCCTATGATTCTCCTCCTCCTCCTCCTCCTCCTCCTCCTCCTCCTCCTCCTCCTCCTCCTCCTCCTCCTCCATTATCATATGTCACCCATCTGATTGGGTTGCCCCAGCCATGATGGGCGGCCTCCAACAAATTAAACACATTAAGCACAGTAAAACATGAAGCGTTGAAAACTTCTCTATACTTGGTATCAGGCAGCTTCCTACATTCCATCCCTGAATCTTCATCCCACTTCAAATGTATATTATTATTATTGGCTTAGTTATGTAACAGACCTCTCTCTATCTCTGGCAAACCCACCCATGAGGCTAGTGAGATGACCGCCCCAGGCAGCAGGAACAGCAGATCTGGCCTCCAAGGAATCCACCTCCTCCTGCTACTTGTGGTGGTCGCAACAGCTGCAGTGTCCTCCTTGGAGGCTAGATCTTCCACCTCCCCGGCAGCCGTCTGCCACGCCGCTGCTACAGTGGCCTCTCAGAGAATAGGAGGTGCTGCTGCTCCCCTCACACCCCTAGGGAGGAAAGGGTGGGGCTGCCCCCTGGGGTCTCCTGAGCTCTGCACCCACCAGGCATTATTCAGAATGGGCCCTTTTCCTTTATATAACGGTTGTTGATTTCTACTTTAACCACCGGTTTAGGATGATTTGATTCCCTGCTTGGTTCTTGATGTAGATCTTCACTCGCCTCTTCTTCCTCCTTCCTCTTCTTCCTTGATGGGGGAGGGCATTTTGTGGTTCCCCTCAGTTGCCCAAATGTCTTGGGCCAGCCCTTCTCCATCTCAGTCAGTCTGTCTCCCCCAATGCCATTCTAAATCACTGTTGCATATTTCACAAGCTACTGGCTTTGCCATGTTTCTCTGAAAATAAGACACTGTCTTATATTTATTTTCAGGGGATGTCTTATTTTTTATTACGTGTCCAGCCTAGCCTCTTCCTTGGCACCCTCCAGAACTGTGCCTATCACTATGTCTTATTTTCGGGGTATGGCTTATATTGAACAAATGCTTAGAAATCCTGCTACGGCTTATTTTATGGGTATGTCTTATTTTCGGAGAAACAGGGTATACACAACAACTTCTGCATCTCACAGCTGCTCTACACACACTAACAAATCTGCAGGGGGGGGAATCACAAGTTCTTTGACGGGGGTGGAATACTTAGCTGCAAAAGCAAATATCGGAAGCGGGGTGTGTGTGTGTGTGTGCGTGTGTCTGTCTGTCTGTCTGTCTGTCTGTCTGTCTCTCTCTCTCTCTCTCTGTGTGTGTGTGTGTGTGTGGAACTGGCTGATAATCCCGACACCCCTAATTATTAGCAACCGTTGACATGCAGATTGTCGAGCGCCGTCTCCTTCCAGACAATGCATAGCAGAATGTGTGGGAAAGTTTACCTACAGATATGAGACAAAGTAAATGAGCTCCTGCAGATGGAGACGACACTTGCAAGTCTATATTTGTACTTGTCTACCAAGACAGGAACATGGTCTAAAGCACAGAGCCTAGGGCTTGCCGATCAGAAGGTTGGCGGTTCGAATCCCCGTGATGGGGTGAGCTCCTGTTGCTCGGTCCCTGCTCCTGCCAACCTAGCAGTTTGAAAGCACACCAGTGCAAGTAGATAAATAGGAACTGCTCCGGCTGGAAGGTAAACGGCGTTTCCGTGCGCTGTTCTGGTTTCGCCAGAAGCGGCTTAGGCATGCTGGCCACGTTACAGGGAACCAGGCAAAGGGCCTTCTCGGTAGTGGCGCCCGCCCTGTGGAACGCCCTCCCACCAGATGTCAAAGAGAAAAACAACTACCGGACTTTTAGAGGACATCTGAAGGCAGCCCTGTTCAGGGAAGCTTTAAATCTTTAATAAATTATTGTATTTTACTATTTCTGTTGGAAGCCTCCCAGACTGGCTGGGAAAACCCAACCAGATGGGTGGGGTATAAATAATAAATTATTATTATTATTATTATTATTATTATTACCCGGAAGCTTTGCGCCGGCTCCCTCAGCCAATAAAGCGAGATGAGCGCCACAACCCCAGAGTTATCTGTGACTGGACCTAACGGTCAGGGGTCCCTTTACTTTTACCAAGACAGGGCAGATAAATAGCTTTTTACTAGATCAACAAATACCATAACAGACATTAAAGGTCAAAATGGATAAATATCAAGCTACACGTATCCCATCCTTAGCTGAAGGCAGCTGGAGAGGATGGTGCTGTTTTTTTCTATGACGACCCATATTTTGATGTGCCGTGGCTGCTGTTGCAAACCCATCACAGGGAGACTGCAGGAATCCTGTATATCGAAGCCTTATTCCCCCAAACTATTAATAAGGCAGCACAAGGAGGATCCCATCAGCATTTTTAAACCATTCTTCATTCTTTTATTCCTGAGGCCGACTGAATTAAGCTTCTATTGATTTCCCCGTTAGATACAATCTGATCCATTTTTACCGCATTGACCGGGGAATGAAATCGCACGAGGGGACGCGCAATGTTTGGAGACATTTCTAACAAATGCATTGGGCTTTTAGATTTTGTTTATTTAAATTTTATGAGCATTGATTTGACAATTCCTATTTCTGAAAGGAGGTTGCTTTTATGACTCGAAGCAAGAGTGGGCAGCATGCAGTTGGTTTCCTTGTGGTCTGATAATGACAATATGCCATTGTCTCATAGAGGAAGTAAACCTGTGTCTGAGCTACCCCAATTCAGACTGCAGGAAGGGCTCACATGACATGACTGAATGTTCATGCTCACTGCTCCCCCCCAAAAAAAAAATCTTTAGGGGGACTCTCCTTTTGACTCAAGAAAATCACTATTTTATAGTTCAAATCGGGGGAAATAAATACAGTAAATGGGCACAAGTACAAAGAGCATGCATTTCCTCAGATGCCGTCCTTTCAAAAACCATGAATTTACCAACACCGCAGCATTCAAATATTCTCAGTACTACTTTCAAGAATGATGTATAATCTAAGAATGGATTAAAGATTATTAAATTATAACATGACTTGTTATCTAATGGCAGTGAACAAATAATGAGAATTTGAAGAAAGGAATAGACGGGAAGTCTGGTCGATAGAAAAAGACCATCTTTATTCTAAGGTTTAGACATTACTAGTTGTCTTGTGGTGGTGGATATTTGTTTTCTTTTTCTGTATGGTGTGTTAAAGTGAAGAAGAAGAAGAAGAAGAAGAAGAAGAAGAAGAAGAAGAAGAAGAAGAAGAAGAAGAAGAAGAAGAATTTACCAACACCACACATCCACATTCCACACTGCTTCACACATTAAACGCTCACTTCCGTCTGAGACTCAGGAAACACCGTGACAGGAAATGAGGCCACCATTGGGGCTGGCAATGGAACTGACAATTCGCTATGCTAGAGAAAAAAACTAAGAAATTTAAAATTTTTAGTTTCTTCTCCAGTTAGATTTACAAAATGTTTAGGGGCATGCGTACCCCCATAAAAAAGCACTGCTCATGCTAATAATAATCCCTTCACTGAGAAACCTAGCATCATTGCAAACCTCTGGTTGTGAACAGGATCCGGAGGCCCATTTGCAACATGAAAAGGCCGCATCCTGAAGCACCGCGTCTGCGCATGCGTGTGATGCAATTCAGCAGTTCTGAGCATGCACAAAGCACGATTTAGCACTTCTGTGCATGCGCGCGCACTGAACCCGGAAGTAACCCCTTCCGGGTTCAGCGCATCTGTAACCTGAAAAGACGTAACCCACAGCGGACGTAACATGAGGTATGACTGTAGTCCCATTTTCCTGGACGCACTAGTTTTCTATGTGTGGGAATTTTTGTTTTCAAAGGAGCAGTCAATCATGTGAGGTATTTAACTGTAGAATGAAATAGAACCCAAAACTCTAAGTTATTTGTAGTATATGGCATGAATGTCACTGACACCTTTAGTAAGACTCTTATGCTACTTTAACAGCCCTGCAGAGAATCCCAGGAATTGTAGTTTTACTTTTTTTCCCAGAGCGCTGAGTGTTGTTTTGATTTGATTTGATTTGATTTATTACAGTTCTATGCCACTTTTCATTCAAATGCATCCCAAAGCGACTTACAAACAAACAAAGAGGAACAAAATAAACACGATGGAACATAGTAGAACATCACAAATACAGCATAAAACATATAGAATAATTAACAAATCATCACTGAAACAATTACAATCTGCAAAGCACTGTTAACAAAGCAACAACTGAAAAATAAGCAAAAGTCATATTATATGATTAACAAATCAATACCGGATTTTAACCCATAAAACAATATTAACAACATTAACAAAAAAGCAACCCAAAAATTAACCATGCCCTGTTAAGTTCATACACACACTCTCTGCACCTCCGTGACTCATAATCTTTTATTTCATTCAGTTGATTAAAATATACATCCATCTAATGCCTGTGGCAGCAACTCATGTCTGAAGTTTTCTTCGGCAGCACAGGTGAAAACACCCACCACCTGATGGTAAGCAGCGACTCTCCCCCCTCACGGTTCTTCCCATGGAAATAGCTCCATTATGAAGGCTCCTAGGAGACCCCTCCCAGAGCCACAGTTCACAGCACCCCCAGCAAAGCATCTCATACGGTAATTACTTGTCGCTGTTCAAGTCGTTCAAGTGGTATAAGAGTGCTTTAAATGCTTGGTGTGGGTGTGCCCACAGAGGGCTGGATCCAGGCAAAGGCTGCAATCGTAAACATGTCAACTCAGAATTAAGCCCCACTGAATTCAGTAGGGCTTAAAAGTGCAGTAAAGGTAAAGGACCCCTGACAGTTAAGTCCAGTCACAGATGACTCTGGGGTTGCAGCACTCATTTCGCTTTACAGGCCGAGGGAGCCAGCATTTGTCCGCAGACATTTTTTCTGGGTCATGTGGCCAGCATGACTAAGCCACATCTGGAGAAACCAGAGCAGCACACGGAAACATCATTTACCTTCCCACCAGAGCGATTCCTATTTATCTACTTGCACTTTGGGGTATGCTTTCAAACTGCTAGGTTGGCAGGAGCTGGGACAGACAACGGGAGCTCACCCCGTCACGGGGATTCGAACCGTCAACCTTCTGATCGGCAAGCCCAAGAGGCTCAGTGGTTTAAACCACAGCGCCAGGCAAACAGGGTTAGTTAGGAGTGGAGCCAAAGTGAGCTGAACTTAGGTCCCTCGTTGAAATTAGGTGTACACATATGTCATGATGCAGTTTCCACTGTATTCAAAGCTCAGCTTGCAAGAACGTCGCTCTTGTCGTCTAACAAAATACTGTGGGCGACAAAGTTCTCTCCACCTCCACAAAAATTGCCTTTGTTGTTTCTTATGAAGCACCCAAGATGGTCAGAGACAGTGTGAGTGAATTCTCGGTGCCACTTGTTCCTGATTGAAAGGAACTCCCGATTCCTGAAGCCATTGTTGAGGGTTTTGTCAACTAAGTAAAATGTACATGCATAAGCAAGTAAACAAAATAACTGAGGCAGAAGCTGCAACTGCACTCCCCTCCCTACAGTAGCACATCCTAAGCATCATTCTCTATCCATATTCATGCCCAGGCATTCAAACCAACAATACCCTTAACATGGCTGTGTGGGAATGTTAAGAACAGTATATTGAATAAGTATTATCCTTCCTTTCACTCATGTGAATGATGTAGCAGGGCAGATTCCGCTCAATATAGCTGGAAGCTAGTTTGCAGATTCGTTTGAATCTCTTAGTTAAGATTATTTCCTGGTGTCCCCTTTAATCCCCCTTAAAAGAGTCTTTCTGAGTAAAGTAACAAAAAGTTTACTCACATTTCCATTCACAATTTGATCCCTGAAATGCAGGCTTTTCTTAGTAGTTACACAATAAACTGTGGGTTCCTCTCATATGGAGATTGAACTCATGTGCTGCTGGCTGAGAGCCGGCAGACAGCAAAATTACATTTAGACAACAAAATGGCTGCAGGGGAGCAGCATGGCAGCAAGAGATCAGCAAGCAAGCGCAGCAAGTGAAGCAAGAAATCAAGACTGAGAAAATGGTTGTGTGACTCGGCTCTTTTGCGAAGTCAGCCAGGGCCATACCTATCTCCCAGGTCACATGCAGGGGCAGGAGCTCCAGACCAGTGGAAAAGGAAGTTACACTGACTGGATGTCTCCCTGCCTGTGCCCGCTCTAGGGAAACAAGGAATGTTGCATTTGACTGCACCAATGGATTACATCCCATGGGCTGATCCCCAGCCAGCAATTTGCTGTGAAGCAAATGCCTTCCTCTTTCCTCAGATATTTCTTCTAGAAATATGGGGGAGGGAGCTGAAACTTAAGGCCTGTGTCTGTGTGTGTGTGTGTGTGTGTGTGTGTGCACACACACACACACACACGTTTTTAAAAGCTACCCATAACATCTTCCCAAATGATTAAATAAGGACTGTGAGAACAGGTAACAGAATAAATGGACCACCCCATACCCAACAGAGGCTATTGGATTGTACAGTTTACAGACAGGAGGGGACTGAAATGAGTTGGATTCCAGCAATTTGCTGCCTGCCATCACAGGGGGCGATACAGTACTTGAATTGCAATCACTTTGCCCTGGGAAGAGGATTACTAGAGTCACTTGCAAGCTGACTCTGTGCTGTGCATCCTGCTTTGAAAACCGCGTTATTGTTTTTGAGACCTTACTAAACTTTTAAATATGGATGAGCACAGTTCATTCATACGTGTCTGCAAAGGAAATCAAAACTGTGTTTCAGCCTCGCAGTCACCAGGACCCAAAGGTCAGTGACGTTGCGCCTCATCACTGGGATGCTCAGTCTCCCTGGCTTTTGCCATCTCTGTTTTTGCTCTGTTTAATAAAGCCAGTTTTAAGTGACTCCCCGCTCCCCACATTCTTCTTATAGCCAGATGACCTTTCTTGGCTCCTAAAATTTTGATATCGCATATTTATTATGGGAAGCAATAACTCACAATGCTATTGCTCGCTGATACATTCCTTTGGCACACCCAGATGCCTCTTAGACTATGGAGGCTAAACTTATCAAATGCAAATACAAGGGCCATTTCATTCAACTGCAGCAGACTCAAGCGGAGGAAAGGTGATTTCCCCCACAATGAAAACTAGGGATAGGTAACTGGTGACCCCTGGGGGCTTGATTTCTCTCCCCGCTCCCCACAGTCTCTTCCCATCTAGCCTTCAAAACCAAACCCAGATTTCTTATGCACCTTAGGCTGCATTCACACAGCTGTGAATTCCATCTTCCTGACGTTCTCCTGGCTGTTAATTTCCACAGTATATTTGAGCTTTCCCAAGGCATAAAAGCAGGGACCAGGATCTCATATTCAGGGGCTACATCCAGTTTCTATTGAACATTTGCAAGCTGAAATCCTGCTGCCTTAGTACTGTATGTCCATTCAGTTTATACCAACACAGCCTCTGTATAGTTCTAAAGTCCTCCCCTGAGGTTCTTCATCCGCTCTCTCTCTCATTTGTCTGGGTCATGCAGTGGAATTAGCAGCTGGCATGTACAGGCACATTTGGATGCGGGTGGCACTGTGGTGTAAACCACAAAGTCTAGGTCTTGCCGATCAGAAGGTCGGCGGTTCAAATCCCCGCAACGGAGTGAGCTCCCGTTGTTCGGTCCCTGCTCCTGCCAACCTAGCAGTTTGAAAGCACGTCAAAGTGCAAGTAGATAAATAGGTACCGCTCTGGCAAGAAGGTAAACGGTGTTTCCGTGCACTGCTCTGGTTCGCCAGAAGTGGCTTAGTCATGCTGGACACATGACCCAGAAGCTGTACACCGGCTCCCTCGGCCAGTAAAACGAGATGAGTGCCACAACCCCAGAGTCGTCCACGACTGGACCAAATGGTCAGGGGTCCCTTTACCTTTATGTACAGGGACAGAATTGCAACACATCTTCTCTTGCTATCCATATGGAGAGGGAAGTGAATTGCAAAGCTCTTTGCCTGCTTGAAAATATCTTTTAATACATTTCCTCTCCCCTGGACTGCCCACATTAGGCTGCTTGGAAACTCACTTGTTCACAAACACACTTAGGGGGACAGTCCTATGGTAAGATCCACCAGGATGGGCAGGTAAGTAGGCAGCAGATCTCCAGCTCCGACAGGAGCTTCCCAGCTCAGCTGGTGTTACATCCCCAACCCCACCTTAGCTGAAGACATGCCAGCGTAACTTGCTCATCCCAGCTCAGTCTGGGTTCAGCCGGCTGAGCGGAGAATGGTGTAAATCTCCCAAAATGGGTATTCTTGGCACAGGAGCAGGCAAGCAGGACTTAAGCGGGATCCAATCTCTGGTAGTTGCATCAGAGGTGGGTTTGGGCAGAAGGACCCGTTTCCCCCCCCCCCCACTGGGTGCCGAGCCGGGGGGGGGGGTTGCCACAGGGTGCTGCAAATACAATGTAGTGCATGCACAGAACAGAAGGCAAGAGGCAGGGGGTACAATTTTTTGGCCTTGCCCAGGGCGTCGCTGAAATTGAAAGGACCAAAGTCTGCCCCTGATTGCATGACCAGGAAAAAATATTAGTGTGAGTCAAACTGTATTTTAAAGGCTTGTTTTCCCACTGACAGACTTAGGATGGCTTGGCAAGCAGTGTCCTTGCTCCTACACACTCTCCAACATTTCTCTGACGAAAATAGGGGTCTCCTGTTCCATAATAATGCTGGCTGGCAATAGCGTATTTATTACTGCACTGGTTGCAAAATTTGCCTTGGCTGCAAGTAAGTTGAGAGCTAGGCACAAAGACAAGAATTATAAGGGGGAGTGTGAGATGTGGAGGCCTTAATTTATGCAGGTGTGATTTTTGCATTGTTGTCTGTTTGCTTTGCTGCTGTGGTTCAGTTTTAAATCAGTTATTTGTATTTTACACATTGCGACCAATTGTGACGGCTTATAGCTTTTAGCAATAAAGATTTCATTCATTCATTCATTCATAATAATTTTATTTTTTATAATCCACCCAACATATGTGGCTTCCAACATATATAAAAACAAAATAAAGCATTAAACATTTAAAAAAAACCTTCCCTATACAGGGCTGCCTTCAGATGTCTTCTAAAGGTTGTACAGTATTGTTACTTATCTCCTTGGCTCGGGGGTCACATAACTCCAACCCTCCAATGACAATAGGGACATCCTATCATACCCTCCAACATTTATCCAATGAAAATAGGAACATCCTAAGGAAAAGTGGGACATTCTGGGATCAAATCAGAAACTGGGATGGCTTCTGTAAATCCTGGACTGTCCCTGGAAAATAGGGGCACTTGAAGGATTTGCTTGGATTTTGCATAATTTTATGCTGATTTAATTTATGCCATCTTGCTTTACACCAGCTTTTTGAGTGTAGGATTGCTCCCATTTTTGTTTTATTTTCTAAGTGATTATATAGCAAATCGGGGGGGGGGGGGGAACTAACCTGAAGCTTTGGACGTGAACTGTTAGGTTTGTGTGCGCGGAGAGCTTTAGCATTTACGCAAGTGAAACAAGCCATCTAATTGTGAAGGCTCTGCCATTGCCTGTCAAATGACCTAAAAAAGCAACGGAATTGTTCGGAGGCCAACATAAATGCCCTTCTGGCCACGACTATTCTGCATCTGCCATCAATAAAAGATTCAGGAGCAGTGAAGGACTTTAAAGCTGGGGAAAGCAAAGCCCAGACTGATCCGTAATGGAATTCGATTCACTGCCACAGAAGGAACATTACCAGTGTCTTATTGTAGCATTGATGGCTTTGAGGGTAACCACCGTGTGTGCACAGCCCCAGAGGAGAGCAAGTTTTTCCTCCTTGATGAAAAGGACATTCCAGCTAAGGAGTGAAAGGACAGCAAGGGAACGCCATAGCAAGTGGTTCTTTTTATTGCCAGCAGATCAATATGTCATAGTCTAAAAACAGAGAGCAGGAAAACACCGAGGCGGCAACAAGGAACAGAGGAAGCTGCCTTATCTACTGAGTCTGAGCATCGGTCCATGTAGCTCAGTATTGTCTACACTGACTGGCAGCAGTTCTCCGGGGGTTTCAGGCAAACAGGAGATTGTGGAGAATGAACCAGCTGGATGGCTCAGCTGGTTAGACCGTGGTGCTGATCATGCCAAAGTTACAGGTTTGATCCCTGTGCGAGACAGATGCATATTCCTGCATTGCAGCAGGTTGGACTAAATGGTGCTCAAGGTCTCTCCCAATGCTACAATTCTATGATTCTGTGATTCTAACCTTTATCACTGAGCTTTGTAACATTGAAATAGGATAGTGATTTGACATGTAGTTATCTCTTCCCCACCCCACCCCTCTTTGTGCGTGGGTGGCGCTGTGGTCTAAACCATTGGGCCTCTTGGGCTTGCCGATCAGAAGGTTGGCAGTTCAAATCTGTGTGGTGGGGTGAGCTCCCGTTGCTCTGTCCCAGCTCCTGCCAACCTAGCCATTCAAAAGTATACCCACGTGAGTAGATAAATAGGTACCGCTGTGGCGGGAAGGTAAATGGTGTTTCCGTGCACTCTGGTTTCTGTCACGGTGTTCCATTGTGCCAGAAGCAGTTTAGTCCTGCTGGCCACATGACCTGGAAAACTGTCTGTGGACAAACACCAGCTCCCTCGGCCTGAAAGCGAGATGTGTGCTGCACCCCTTAGTCACCTTTGACTGGACTTAATCATCCAGGGGTCCTTTACCTTTACCTTTTGTGTGTGTGTGCAATTGCCAAAAATTGGCAAGGAGTCCAAATAAAGTTTTTCATCACACGTGTTGGACTAGAATTACTAGCCATTGTGTTTTTTGCAAACCCCCAAATGATGCTTTTCCTGGCACTGCAAAATCAGAAGAGAGTTATTTGCAGCAGAGAAGCACCAATCAGCAGGAGGGTTACTTAACTCTTCCGTCACTTGTTACCTTACTCGTGCAACTCCCTCCACCCCAGCAATCTTTTTTCACTAGGTCAGAGGTGGGGGAAGTATACGGCTCATAGCTAAACTATGACACTCACTCCCATAGAGGAATGACAGCCACCAGGGGCAGACCTTGGAGTCTCAAATTTCAGCAGCGCCCTGTGCGGCACCAAAATCCCCCCCCCCGCCTCTTGCCTTCCATTCTACATCTCTGTTGGTCACCCTCTCCTAAATCTGCCTCTGCAGCCACTCACTTTCATGGCTTTAAAAGAGGATTGGACCAATTCATTGAAGATAAGGCCATCAATGGCTGCCAGGCATGATGACTATGCCTTGCCTTCATAGCAGGAAGCCACAAAACCTCTGAATACCAGTTGCCAGAAGCTGCAAGAGGGGAGAGGGTTCTTGTGTGGTGTAGTGGTTAAGAGCGATAGACTTGTAATCTGGTGAACTGGGTTCGCGTCTCTGCTCCTCCACATACAGCTGCTGGGTGACCTTGGGCTAGTCACACTTCTCTGAAGTCTCTCAGCCCCACTCACCTCGCAGAGTGTTTGTTGTGGGGGAGGAAGGGAAAGGAGAATGTTAGCCGCTTTGAGACTCCTTCGGGTAGTGATAAAGCGGGATATCAAATCCAAAATCTTCTTCCTCTTCTTCTTCTTCTTCTTCTTCTTCTTCTTCTTCTTCTTCTTCTTCTTCTTCTTCTTCTTCTTCTTCTTCTCAGGTCCTGTGTGCGGGTTGATCAGAGGCATCTGTTTGGCCACCTTTGAGAACGGGATGCTGAGAACTAGATGAGCCATTGTCTTGACCTAGCAGCCTCTTCCTATGTGCTTATATGTGCTTTTTAATGCGCACCTCCCACACTGCTGTAGAGGAAGCCTTCACAGAATGTTATTCCAGGTGATGAGCAGCAAGGAGAGAGAAACCTGTTTGCTATGTTGGTACATCCACTTCAGATTGGAATGGATCGATTGGTCTGATCACTCATTACATTGACAGAGATGTGATCAATACATCACCACCACCCCCGGCCAACCGCTCCCGAAATCCATTCCCTGTAGTATGTCTGATGTGAGCTTTACTTGCCGTTTGACGCTTGCAAAGTGTTTTGCTGCAAGTGATCAGATTAGACCTGAAATGTTTACTATTTGCAAGCTAATTTCAGTTCCCTCGCAGAGCATACGCCGGGGGTAAGCTTGATTAAAATAGACAATTGACTTTTTGATTTATGCTGTACTTTGAGGGGCAACGTAACGGCCCCCGACGGATAATTAGATGAAGCATGCAGAGCTCGGCGTGCAGGAGGGAAGGAGTCCTCCTGGCCAGTCTGCCACCTAACATTATGGAGCTGAGCAGAGTATGAAGGGAACTGTCACCAAGCAAGGCTTTGAAGTCAAAAGGCACAGAGGTAACATGCCCAGTCTCCGGGTGCTAGAATATGACCTTGAGACATCTCCTGTAAATGCCAAGCAATCTGGCTATATCCACCAACTTATATGGCTTGCTATAGTCTCTGCATTGTAAAATGCAGCTCTTGAAATATTGCTCCTGGACTGCAATGCCTCTATTAAAAGAAAGAAAAAAATCCATCAACAAGGGGGGAAGTGGCACTTCGCACACACACACACACACACACACACACACACACACCCCAATAATTTTCAAGGCTTATGCACAGGGCTGTGTGTGTTCAGCAGTATCGGAGCACTTCAACCCCATATTTCCATGCCAAAAGTTTTGCAAAGGAGACCCATTACATAAATTAAGTATATCTTTTATGACAGCTCCGGTTTATAAGGTGCATAGCACTTTTAATATGCAACATGCAGGTGAGAAATTGGAAGGCTTGGTATATTGCCTCCTTTATTGAGTTCACCTTCCTAATATCCTTGTTAAAGCCACTATTTCCATTCTATACATGGGGAACTGAGGCAGGCAAAGTGCGTGTGACATGACCAAGCCAACACTGTCATTCAGTGGCAGAGGTGCAATCTGAACACGCATCTCCCAGATCAACTTCCAGGTGTTTAGCTTCTGGGTGTCACATTTATGCCTTTTTTATTGCCTCTGGCAATAGGACTTTGAAACAAAACCCAACCATATTGGAAGATACAAACCATGGAGATTTCAGTATTAAATCATGGTTGCAAGGTTGGGTGATGGACATGATCAGAGATGCCTTTGAAAAAAGACGATGCTTCAACGTCCCTCTCTCATAATACTAGGACCTGGGGTGATCCAATGAAACTGAATATTGAAAGATTCAGGAGATACACAAGGAAGTTCTTCATGCAGTACATAGTGTGGAGTTCTCTCCCCAAAGTGATGATCTCCAACCTCAATGGCTTTAAAAGAGGATTGGACAAACTTATGGAGCATAAGGCTATCAATGGCTGCTAGATGCAGTGACTCTGTTCTACCTCCACTGTTGAAGCACTATGCTTCTGAATAACAGCTTGCAGACTTCCGATAGGCACCAGGTTGGCCAGGGCCGTCTTTACCTAGGGTGCAAGGTGTGTGGGCCACCCGGGCGCTGAATTCTGGGGGGCACCCAGCGCTGAAACCACCTAAGCTCTTAACGATCTACCTGCTATGAAATAATAAATAATTTTGATCAAGCTGACATTCAAAGCCACTGCTGCCTCCACCCTGTTGGCTTTCTCCTCCCTGGTGTCCCGCCCTGCATGGAGAGTCGCCGCAACTGCTGCATCCCTCTTCTTCTCCTTCCTCCTCCTGGGGAGCTATTAAAAGTGCCTGGATGTGAAGCTGTGCACCTCTGTGGAGCTCAGGCGTCTGGTTCTTGAGGGGCAACAGCAGCAAGACGTGGAAGAGCAGGCCAACGCCAACGCCATGGCCTTGCCTACAACTGCGGAGAAGTATATCTTGGGTATACCTGTTTCTCATATTTTAAGGCATCCCCATAAAATAAGCCATAGCAGGATTTTTAAGCATTCAAGGAATATAAGCCATACCCCGAAAATAAGACATAGTGATAGGAGCAGCAGCAATGCCGGCCGCGGCAGGAGGAGGAGGAAAAAAATAAGACATCCCTTGAAAATAAGCCATAGTGTATTTTTTTGAGGAAAAAATAAATATAAGACGTGTCTTATAATATGAGAAACACGGTAGATGTGGACAGCACTAAATTTGGGGGCGCTGTGCAGATCTTTGCACCCCGGCGGCGCATAAACTAAAGACGGCCCTGAGGTTGGCCATTATGAGAACAGGGTTCTGGGCTACATGGGCCTTTGGCTTGATCCAGCATACTCTCCTGAACTTCAACAGCAATTAGCCATGACTGCTACAAATGGAATAGCCATATTGTATTCTCCTCTGATAAATTAATGCAAGGGCAAACTCACAGCCTGTCCGCAGTAATACATATATTGGTAGCACATTGTTTGATTACCGTAATGCATTACAATCAATGCATTGCATAAAGTGCAACGCCAGAAACATCAGTAGTTTGGAAATACAGCTTCTTGGTTCTTGACTGAGCTCTGGAAGCGTGAAGCAGTTTAATTTTTATCACCACTTTTTTAAGACAACAACACTATACCGCTTCCCTTTTTCCATTTCTGAGGCGAGTTTACCTCCCACAGACCTATAGTTCCCAGCAACTTTAATAAACTACAGTTCCCAATATAATTTGGGAATTATAGCAACAGAACTACCTAAACTGTATAGAAACTTATTCATGTACACTACTACAGTGGCAGGAATGTTACTCTCCCAAAAATGGAAAGAAGCAGAAGTCCCAGCAAAGGAAGAATGGATACAAAAACTTATGGAATATGCAGAAATGGCGAAACTTACCAGAAAAATAAGAAATCAAGATAACAAATTTTTATAAAAGAATGGAAATGGTTTATTGAATATTTAAGGATGAATTGTAAACAGATAAGAACATTGGCAGGATTATTGTAATAGGCTGCAGTTTTATAAGAGTATATATTTAATGTAGATGAATAAATGAGAAAATTAAGTTAATTTGGATATGCAGAAGATATAAAAAATAATTTTAAGGAGCTGTGAAAAGAAGGGAAAGGAAGTCGAGTTTTGAAATGTTCAAATGATTGTAAAATTAGTGAAATGTATAAATGTATAAAGGGATGTGGGTGGTGCTCTGGGTTAAACCACAGAGCCTAGGGCTTGCCGATCAGAAGGTTGGCAGTTCAAATCCCTACAAGGGAGTGAGCTTCCGTTGCTCAGTCCCTGCTCCTGCCAACCTAGCAGTTCGAAAGCACACCAGTGCAAGTAGATAAATAGGCATTGCTACAGCGGGAAAGTAAACGATGTTTCCGTGTGCTGCTCTAGTTCGCCAGAAGCAGCTTTGTCATGCTGGCCACATGACCTGGAAGCTGTACGCCGGCTCCCTCGGCCAATAACGCGAGATGAGCGCCGCAACCTCAGAGTCGGTCATGACTGGACCTAATGGTCAGGGGTCCCTTTACCTTTACCTATAAATGTATAAACCTGAAAAGCATAAATAAAATTTAAAAAAACAAACTAAATTATTTGGTGGAAGTCAGGTGCTTTAAATAGATGGTGTTTATGCAGCCTTAGCTTCAATGGATGACTCTGGGTTCTGGTGGTGACCCTTGTCTGACTCTCAGCCTGGTTGGAAACATAAGATTCTGAGCTTTCTGCTTTCAATATGTGGTGCTAATCATTTTGGAATGGCTCCTAATAGTGCCTGCAAATACGACACATCTGACCGCACACATCATTCTCTCTATTTGTAAAGGGGCTGTCACAGAACATTTTGCTAGCCGATAGCAATGACTCCCTGGCCACATTCTCCTTGAAAAATGCCACTCTTGCCTTCAACACTTTTTTTAATTAAAAAAGCTTTTATTTAAATTCATTTTTACAAGAGATTAAAAAAATAACACACAGAAAAACCAACACAGACAAACAGATAAACAAAAACCCCAAACCCTAAGCCCCCAATACATAATAAATCATATATAAATCATAATAATTACAAATCACATTTAAATCATATATAAATCATTTAAATAAAAAAATTACAAGACCACCAACACACACAAACAGACATACACAAACCCCAAACCCTAAACTCAAAATACATAATAAATCATATATAAATCATAAATATAAATCATAAATATAACTCATACAGAACCTATTTAGATATCCACATAAAAGGAATTACAAGACAAGGACCCCATTTCCACCCTCCCCCCCTTCAACACTTTAGGGATCTAAAAGTCCATGGGATTTCCAATGGGCTGTCCCTGGGTTCTTTGGTTTACTGCCTCCATTATTATTCATTTGTTTGGCCTCATCCTTCCTTTTCTCCTTTCATAATAATCAACAGCAGCCCGTTTCTTGATAGAGATGGGAGATCCGTATTGGCAGCTGCAACAATTGGATCACAAAACAGTTTGATTAGTGCATAATGAGAGTCGCCGGTAACTGATAAACAGCTCATTCTTGTGTATGAAGGATGGGACTTTGCATCTTTTTACTCCCTCTTTCCTTTTTCTGCATGCCCCCACCACCCCGGAATTCCTTAAACAAAGCAGTCATATCGCATTTGACTAAGAAGAAATGTGTTGACAACTTATGAAGACTCCGCAAGTTTCTCCTTCCCCTTTTTCTTATGTCATTACAAATTAAGGTGGGGCGGGTTGCATCAGTTAGAGAGGGGAAAACACTGGCAGTCCTTTCATGGAAAGCGAAAAGAATCTTGTTAAGGCTGATAACATTTGCTGGGGAAGGTGGTCAAGGCCTCTTTTGCAGCAAAATGTCAAACCACCTAGGCCGGTGGTTCCCATTTGGTGGTCTGCAGACCCCTGGATGGTTCAAACAGGGTGTTCGAAGCACCATTCACGTAACAAAAACTACCATAGAGATCTGGTAGCGGGTCCATGGTTTGGCTTTTGAAAAACAGGGGGTCCGCTGTACTTGGCTAATTGGGAATCCCTAACCTAGGCTGTTAGGGAGAAGATCAGTCTACTTCCCAATTCCAAAGAAGGGCAGTGCCAAAGAATGCTCCAACTACCGCACAATTGCGCTCATTATACACGCTAGCAAGGTTATGCTTAAAATTCTACAAGGCAGGCTTAGGCAGTATGTGGACCGAGAACTCCCAGAAGTGCAAGCTGGATTTCGAAAGGGCAGAGGAACCAGAGACCAAATAGCAAACATGCGCTGGATTATGGAGAAAGCTAGAGAGTTCCAGAAAAACGTCTACTTCTGCTTCATTGACTATGCAAAAGCCTTTGACTGTGTCGACCACAGCAAACTATGGCAAGTTCTTAAAGAAATGGGAGTGCCTGATCACCTCATCTGTCTCCTGAGAAATCTCTATGTGGGACAAGAAGCTACAGTTAGAACTGGATATGGAACAACTGATTGGTTCAAAATTGGGAAAGGAGTACGACAAGGTTGTATATTGTCTCCCTGCTTATTTAACTTATATGCAGAATTCATCATGCGAAAGGCTGGACTAGATGAATCCCAAGCCGGAATTAAGATTGCCGGAAGAAATATCAACAACCTCAGATATGCAGATGACACAACCTTGATGGCAGAAAGCGAGGAGGAATTAAAGAACCTTTTAATGAGGGTGAAAGAGGAGAGCGCAAAATATGGTCTGAAGCTCAACATCAAAAAAACCAAGATCATGGCCACTGGTCCCATCACCTCCTGGCAAATAGAAGGGGAAGAAATGGAGGCAGTGAGAGATTTTACCTTCTTGGGCTCCTTGATCACTGCAGATGGTGACAGCAGTCACGAAATTAAAAGACGCCTGCTTCTTGGGAGAAAAGCAATGACAAACCTAGACAGCATCTTAAAAAGCAGAGACATCACCTTGCCGACAAAGGTCCGTATAGTTAAAGCTATGGTTTTCCCAGTAGTGATGTATGGAAGTGAGAGCTGGACCATAAAGAAGGCTGATCGCCGAAGAATTGATGCTTTTGAATTATGGTGCTGGAGGAGACTCTTGAGAGTCCCATGGACTACAAGAAGATCAAACCTATCCATTCTTAAGGAAATCAGCCCTGAGTGCTCCCTGGAAGGACAGATCCTGAAGCTGAGGCTCCAATACTTTGGCCACCTCATGAGAAGAGAAGAATCCTTGGAAAAGACCCTGATGTTGGGAAAGATTGAGGGCACTAGGAGAAGGGGACGACAGAGGACGAGATGGTTGGACAGTGTTCTCGAAGCTACGAACATGAGTTTGCCCAAACTGCGGGAGGCAGTGGAAGACAGGAGTGCCTGGTGTGCTCTGGTCCATGGGGTCACAAAGAGTTGGACACGACTAGACGACTAAACAACAACAACCTAGGCTGTATCACTTCAGGCAATAAGTGTTCCCTCTTGGACAATCCTCCAAGCCCCACATCCGAGAGGCATGCAGGGCCAGATGCAGAAAGTGGTTGAAGCAATGGGTTTTGAAGCTTAACTTTGTGTGCTAGGCTGCCTGCCAGTTTCGCAAGCGTCAGAGTTTTCCGTGAGCACACAATCTCATACCTTCCAACATTTTTTGGATGAAAATATGAACTTTTCTTTTCTTTTTTTTTCTTTTTTGCATGCTCTAATTGCATTTTATTTTTTAAAATGATTTTTATTTGGTTTTACAAATTTGTTCACATTCGAAATCACAAATAATAAAAATTATACAAGACTCTTCCGAATCTCTAAACTTCCCTCCTCCCTTCCATGGGTTCTTTAGTTATTCATTTCAACTGCATACAGTCAATCACTCTAATTTTTCAGTTCTCCACTATATCCAAAGTCTCCAAATTACAAGAGTTATCCAAATTACAAGAGTTATTTAAAACCTGCTAAAGAGTTCAAATGTTTACAGTGATCTCTCAAGTATAATATAAATTTCTCCCATGCTTTATTGAAGTGTTGATCCTCCTGGTTTATTATTTTCCCAGTCATTTTTGCCATCTTTGCATAGTCCAGAAGCTTGATAGGAACATTTCTCACTCTCCCCCCCAAAAAAACATTTGCCCTCTTCGACCCCTGACAGAGCGTTTCCACTCCTACTACACCAATGACAGGCAACACCCTCCACCACCCTGAGAAAACCCCTTGACCCCAATTTGATTTTATTCTTCAGTAGATTTACAAAAGAAGAAAACCCACACACCAATAAATAAATTTTAGAAAGGGGCAAGATTAGAATAATAGAATCATAGAGTTGGAAGAGACCACAAGGGCCATCCAGTCCAACCCCCTGCCAAGCAGGAAACACCATCAAAGCCTTCTTGACATATGGCTGTCAAGCCTCTGCTTAAAGACCTCCGAAGAAGGAGACTCCACCACACTCCTTGGTAGCAAATTCCACTGCCGAACAGCTCTTACTGTCAGGAAGTTCTTCCTAATGTTTAGGTGGAATCTTCTTTCTTGTAGTTTGAATCCATTGCTCAATGTCCGCTTCTCTGGAGCAGCAGAAAACAACCTTTCTCCCTCCTCTATATGACATCCTTTTATATATTTGAACATGGCTTTCAAATCACCCCTTAACCTTCTCTTCTCCAGGCTAAACATACCCAGCTCCCTAAGCCGTTCCTCATAAGGCATCGTTTCCAGGCCTTTGACCATTTTGGTTGCCCTCCTCTGGACACGTTCCAGCTTGTCAGTATCCTTCTTGAACTGTGGTGCCCAGAACTGGACACAGTACTCCAGGTGAGATTAAACACAGTCACACAAAACCCAGACTCCTTACATTCTGCTCTGCACCCCTCTTCTTTCCGCTCAGGGTTGCCCTGCCCTCTGCCTGCACCTCAGAGCTGGCGCATCACAAAAATGCTGAGTCTGGGTGGCAGCAACCTGTCCTTTCCCTTGCTCACTCTCCAGAAGCCGCTGTGAGCTGCCCAAGGGAAGAGGCTGGCCGCAGTGGCCATGGAGAGGCCATGGGGTGCTTCCTCGCAGCTGCCACTGCCACTGCCGCAGTTGGTCAGGACAAGCAGTGGCTCATCCTCCTCCCTGAGCTCGGCGGCAGTGCCGGCAGATGAAATAGGGACATTTCAGGATCAAATCAGAAGCCAGGATGGGTTTCATAATTCCAGATCCAATCTCTCTTTCTCCATCTCCATCCAAAAAAGCAAGAAGGGCTTTTCACCGTTGAAGGGCACATTCCAGCCTGGGGGGGGGGGGGCAGGGGGTGGGTTGATGAAGGGTGCAACCTGGGGAGAGGGTCCTAGAGGCCAGGTAAAGGTACCAGGAGAGCAACATCCAGGTACCCACCCCTCACCTACAGTCACTATCAGAGAAAGAGGTGGGAACTTATATCCCACAAAAACTGGCCTGTGTTGCAAAACCAGACAACCTAACTCTTTGACCTGGTGCTCCTTTGTGATTTGGGTAAGATGCTCAACTTCCTTGGCTCAAGGTAGAGGGCTGCCACATACCACCTGCTTAACGTAGCTCCTGGCACCATTTCCACAGTGTCTTTAAGCTCTCCTGGCTTTTAACCAGCTCACTGGGATAACAGCAGGTGCAATCGCCTGATGCCATGAATCTGCAGTAGAGCCAGGTTGAAAATTCAAGTATCCCTGGCTCTCGTCGCTGCGTTTTGATTCCAGGTGTCTGTCTGGGGTGGCCTCAGGAGCTCAATTTTCTCTTAATCAGAATCTAGCAAAAGTCCTGGCTTAGGGGGAGAGAAAAAAACATACAGAATCATATATATCCACCATTTGGACTCAATTTGGGAGAAGCTCCCAAATACTAAGTGCCTCTCCAGACATAATGAGCCACTAGAGGCTGAAAAATTGGAGTGGAGATTTAGCACACGCAGAAGTTTTGTGGGAGAGTTTTGAGCCATTAGGTCTCTCTTGCAGACCAGCTCATATCAAGATCAGGGGGACGTTTAGCGGCTGTGCAGTGTATTCTGATCCATGCCTAAGTTAGAAAGAGAAAGGCAAAACATACTGTACTGGCAGTGGAGGGGAAGGCAGGATTCCTGTGCTTTTCATGGAGGAAAGGGCTACCAGCCATGGTGTCTATGTTCTGCCTCCACAGTTGGAGGCAGCAATGGTTCTGAATCCCAGCTGCTGGAAACCACAGGAGGGAAGTGTGTTCAAATCCTACTTGTGGGTTTCCCAATGGCATCTGGTTGGCTGCTGTGAGAACAGGATGCTGGGCTAGATAGCCCATTGGCCTGATCCAGTAGGTTCTTCTTATGCTGTTATGTTGAGTGAACCCACATCCTCCCATGTGAACCTTCCTACTTATTAAGTCAGGGGTCACAAACATGGCACTATGCCCACCAGAACTGTCCATGGCCATAGCTGCCAAGTTATCCCTTTTTTACAGGGATTTTCCCTTATGCTGAATAGGCTTCCTCGCGAGAAAAGGGAAAACTTGGCAGCTATGGTCCATGGCTTCTGAAAAGGTCTTGGTATAGATCCCCTTAACAACCCGCAATGCACGAGAAACTGTTTGCTCTTCCTGATCAGTTCCTGGCACAAGATCCCCTACATTGAACACACACACCCTTAAGCTTGTCCACATTTCAGTGGGTGCCAGGATTGGGTGCCCACCCTCGGTTCTGTTCTGAACAGAGGGAGGACAGGTGCCAAGAGCTGTTGCCTGATGAGTTGCCTTTTCTCCCTCTGTCCGCTGGCCCCTAAAGACTGATGGTTCCTATTTTGATATCATTATTGGAGACTATTTTCTAGGAGTCCTAACCATTTCCATGTTAAACTGAGCAAGAGCCATTAGTGTGATGCAGTTGCTAAGAAAGGCTAATATAATCTTTGTTATTGTTTAGTCGTTTAGTCATGTCCGACTCTTTGTGACCCCATGGACCAGAGCACGCCAGGCACTCCTGTCTTCCACTGCCTCCCACAGTTTGGTCAGACTCATGTTCGTAGCTTCGAGAACACTGTCCAACCATCTTGTCCTCTGTCGTCCCCTTCTCCTAGTGCCCTCAATCTTTCCCAACATCAGGGTCTTTTCCAAGGAGTCTTCTCTTCTCATGAGGTGGCCAAAGTATTGGAGCCTCAGCTTCAGGATCTGTCCTTCCAGTGAGCACTCAGGGCTGATTTCCTTCAGAATAGATAGGTTTGATCTTCTTGCAGTCCATGGGACTCTCAAGAGTCTCCTCCAGCACCATAATTCAAAAGCATCAATTCTTTGGCGATCAGCCTTCTTTATGGTCCAGCTCTCACTTCCATACATCACTACTGGGAAAACCATAGCTTTAACTACCGGTATACAGACCTTTGTCGGCAAGGTGATGTCTCTGCTTTTTAAGATGCTGTCTAGGTTTGTCATTACTTTTCTCCCAAGAAGCAGGCGTCTTTTAATTTCGTGACTGCTGTCACCATCTGCGGTGATCAAGGAGCCCAAGAAAGTAGAATCTCTCACTGCCTCCATTTCTTCCTCTTCCATTTGCCAGGAGGTGATGGGACCAGTGGCCATGATCTTGGTTTTTTGATGTTGAGCTTCACACCATATTTTGCGCTCTCCTCTTTCACCCTCATTAAAAGGTTCTTTAATTCCTCCTCACTTTAATTCCTCCTCACTTTCTGCCATCAAGGTTGTGTCATCTGCATATCTGGGGTTGTTAATATTTCTTCTGGCAATCTTAATTCCGGCTTGGGATTCTTCTAGTCCAGCCTTTCACGTGATGAATTCTGCATCTAAGTTAAATAAGCAGGAAGACAATATACAACCTTGTCGTACTCCTTTCCCAATTTTGAACCAAACAGTTGTTCCATATCCAGTTCTATAATCTTCTATAATATCCAGTTCTATAATCTTCTATAATATAATCTTAGGCTACCTTAACAGAAGCATAGCATCTAAGAAGTAATAGTTCTGCTGTATTGTGAGTTTTAGAACACTGATATCCCACGGTTCTAAAGCAGAATCCATAACTACTAGAGGGCTTTATTCTTTTCATCTGGTCACCCACTACATTTGAGCCAAGTCATATAACTGGTGGAAACCCTGCAACCTGAGTCCTCCTCATTCAGCCCATGAGGCCATTTTCGCCAAGCCACATCCACCACCCCCTGCCCCCCTGAGTGATATATACAGCTGATTGGCAATGCCTTCAAAGCAAGTTTTCAGCTGAGCCACATCTTTACCTGCCCCACACTTGATGGCGTTTAGAACAAGTGGTATGGCTTGGCCAAAGTGCCCATCAACCTGCTCATTGACACTGGGGCATTCTGCACACAGATTTGCAAATGCAGTCTACCCTCCCAGAACAAATCAGCCTGTGGGGAAAATAATCAATCTGTATGGTATCTCAAATTTTAAACTTTTAGGTTCTCATACGTCTGTTTAATTCAGTTTTAAGTCTTAAGCGGTTTCCTGAATACTGTTTATAAATGCAAATTTTATTTTTGTGAATGTGCTGTTGGAGCTGGTTTACAACTGTAATAAAGCATTTCATTTCATTTCATTTCATTTCACTGGGGCATCACAGCCAATGATCCCAAAGGAACGGGGCTTGGCACACAGTGCCCGTCAGCTGATCAGAGGGGTTTGCATAGGGCATTTCACCTGCCCACACAATTTGATGTGAAACTGTGCAGTGTAGTGTCACATTCTGCTCTGATTCCAGCACCTGCAGGGAAAGCAGCAAGGGTGCAGGACCATGGACAGCTCCAAATGCGCAACTTGCTCTGACAAAGCTTGGGTGTGGACTGAGGTCTTTTATGTGTCTGTCTCTAGACCACCTCCTTCAGGCTCCATCCTCTTGATAGAACCTCAAAGCCTTGAAATACCAGCCCTCTGGCCTGAAGATGGGCACTCCTCCTGCGTTCCATAGCCTCCCTCCTGGCACACTCCTGGACTTATGATTTGTGGTGGGAGGCATCTGGTTATTCAGGTGCAGAAAAGAGTGTCCATGGCAGTCCAGGCTCTATTCCCATAGGCCCTGGAGTTGTGGGGGGTTCTTATGGTAGCTCTTCTCCCACTGACTCAGGTGCAATGGTCACCCTATCTTCTGCAGTCGACTCTGAGCCCTGATCCAGACATGACCCCCATCTGGTACCCCAGCAGTCCCTGACTCTATGTCCAGGCCACGGCTGGATAGAGGGGCAAAGGAAAGTAGGTCATGGGCCATCACTGTGATATCAGGTGATTGGCAAATAGACAGCCTGTCCAACTTGACTCACATGTCAAACCAAGCTCAAGGTCGTGGGGAGGGGAGGTAAGGTTCAGGGCCACAATCCCAATCCAGTTCCCTACCCATATTTTAAGTGAAGGGGAATAAGGTTGAAATATTCCTTCTCACCAACTTTTATCTCCTCAAAGCAATTTTGCAGAGAAAACATTTTTTTTTTTAGAAAAAAAAGTCTTTCTGCAAAGTCTTACGTATCAACTGATTATATGAATAACCATATTTTTCAGACACTTTCATGCAATTATGAATAAATCAATTAATGAGCTCAGCTGTGCATCCACATTTACATGTCGATCACTTACCTGATTATGTCAAATTCTTAGCTGGAGAAGATTTAATAATGGGAATTATTAGAAGATCTCTGTTCCCCTCATGGAGCTACAGTTTCCAGAGTGGTATAACCACCATTCCATCTTCCTGGGGAACTTTGGAAATTCTTAGTGGGAGGGGGGAGCCATGACTGTTGTAAGATGCTGCTTTAAATGAATAGTGCCAATGAGGCCTTAGTTGTTGCATTTGGAAGCTGCCA
The DNA here is from genome assembly GCF_965207765.1 of Zootoca vivipara. Taxonomy (NCBI): domain Eukaryota; kingdom Metazoa; phylum Chordata; class Lepidosauria; order Squamata; family Lacertidae; genus Zootoca; species Zootoca vivipara. The sequence goes on from NC_142591.1 coordinate 79,481,966, forward strand.
AGATGCCATTAGCCCAGACCCTGGAGAGACCTGTTCAGAAGACGAACCTTGTAACTCATGGAGAACCACATCCCACCAAAAGACCTGGAGGAACCCAAAGTAGCCCCAAGGAAGGCTGAAGTGCCCCATCTCAGGCATGCTTCATCTGGGGGCCCCAAGAACCCTTTCAACCCCATCCTGAGACCTGCCTTGATATGTTATTGTGCTCCAAGATGGAAACCAGTAGAGGGCCCAACAAAAATCCCAGAGTTGCCAGATGAGTGCCTGTTTGGCTGCCAGGCAGCACTCTCACAATGAATCTACTAAAGAATACAGGTTGACTGGTTCTGATTGTGACTAGTAGGACAGGGAGACTAACAGCAGGTGGAGCAGTAGGCAATGACAGACAGAGCCAAGTAATTCTAGATTCGCCCACATCTTCCTCCCTGCTGAATTCTACAAGGGCAATGCTGAAAGTTGGATGTAAGTAAGAAGACAGGCAGGTAGAGCTGATGGGCAGCACTCCAGTCAACCTGCTGCACCAACCTCCACTGGCCTACTGCAGAAGAGGTAGAAGACCATGGGTTGGCAAACTAAGGCCCGGGGGCCAGATCCGGCCCAATCGCCTTCTAAATCCGGCCCACAGACAGTCCGGGAATCAGTGTGTTTTTATATGAGTAGAATGTGTCCTTTTATTTAAAATCATATCTGGTTTATTTGTGGGGCATAGGAATTCGTTCATTTTTTCCCGTCTGGCCCCCCACAAGGTCTGAGGGACAGTGGACCGGCCCCCTGCTGAAAAAGTTTGCTGACCCCTGTAGAAGACCAAGTTGCAAGGAATGACTCAAAAGAGGACCAGATAGAGGAGGCTCTGGCAGTGCCTATATAGAGACTCATCCAAACCTTTGCTGGGCTAATAGTTCCCTTCTGAGCTAACTGGCCTCCAAGTTCTTCCAGGTTCGATTTGCTCTTCAATATCCACACCAGATGCTGATCACAGACCAGGCGGTCGGAGAATGATGGAATGAGCTGGGGTGCTCCTATTTTACAATGGCCCTGCTCCTGGGCTCATTACAGTAGCTACTGGGCAAGAAGAATGACCTATATCACAGCTTTTTATCTTCCTAAAACATAGGTCACTTCTAGAATGGCAGTATTTTGTGGGAAGGATATTTAAGCCTGGATCGGAAATGGAGGTTTGCTCAATTAAAGTGAAATAATGTACAGTACTCTGTTGTTCAGGAGTAACAAGGCCACCTTTTTAAAAAAATAAATAAACATTTTGCTGTTTGGAAAGCGATGGAGGAAATGCAGTGAAGTGTGGACAAATGATTAATGAGAAGACATCTAAGCACCATGCAAGCAAATCAGGGTGCGTGTTGATTGTCATATAACCTGCCTGCAAGCAAAACAAAGACCAGACATGGTCTAACCTCTGCAGAAACTTTGTGCAAAGAAATTTGGATGAATGCTCAATAAGTAGGTTTTCTTAAAGAGATCAGGAGACAGATCGAGAGAGAGAGAGAGAGAGAGAGAGAGAGAGAGAGAGAGAGAGAGCTGTTGACTGTACTGTTCTCCAGTTCCTACTCCACTGTTTTGTAAATAAAATATGATGGTAATGTCTGGCGCAAACCATTTCTGGACTAAATCAGACATTTTTTTCAGATGAGATTTGGATTGGGGCTATGGATGCATGATTTTTTTTTGGGGGGGGGGGTTAAACCTTGTTCCACCGCCAGTCCAAGTTACTCCCCACCCCCATCCTGCAATGCATTTAGCAAAAAAGAGAGGAGATAATTCACACACTTCTAACATCTCCTCTGGCTTGCCTCCTATATGAACAAGGATGTGCCCTTTTTGCCGAATGAAACAAATTGTGCAGATGTTTGGGCTACATCTGAAAAGCAATTGTTTAATTTTGGATTGATTTCATGGGGTGTTTGTTTGTTCTCTCTCTCTCTCTCTCTCTCTCTCTCTCTCTCTCTCTCTCTCTCTCTCTCTCTCTCTCCCCTGGCTGAGAGAGTGCCATTGCAGACTGGCTGTTCCAAAGGACACTGAGGATCTGACCACAAGGACATTTAAATGTCAATTCATTACTGCATGCAAATAGTTGAGGCTTGTGATCCACTTCCCTAAATTAATCTGAATTGGTTAAATGCAATCCAATGGCCAGAAGACAGTTTACTGATGGCAAATTGATAATTACAAAACCAGGAGATCGACGGCGTGCCTGATGTGTTCATTCCTGGGGGGAAGCAAAAGGGGAAGAGGCTTTGCCATTTGTTTAATGAATTAATGCCATTTGTTGCTTATGTGCCCTTGCAAGGGATGCTTTGGTGATACAGGGGAATCTGTGTGTTTAATCTTGTAGACAAATTATATGAGCTGCTGCTGCAACAGTGATCCGAATGGACCACAATGACCATTACTCTGGAATGCTGAACTGGCCTATTTCTCAGTCATACCATATATCTAGCTCAGCATTGCCAACACCAGTCTACCCAAACCTGGTGCCTTCCAGTTGTTGTGGACTATAACTCCCATCTTCCCTAACCAGTGGCTGTGCTGCCTGATGCTGATGGGAATTGCAGTCCAAAACTTCTGGGGGATATCAGATTGGGGGAAGATGCTTTAAGGTTTCCAACCTTACCGTTAGGGACTGCCTGGATGAAGCGGAGTGATGGGAGACACCCACCAGAGAACCCGCAAGAGAAACCCCAGAGGAGGAACCTCAGAGCCCAGGGGATTGGTTGTGGGACACTGAAAAGCCAGAAGGAGAAGACTGGGAGGAGATGCCGGAAGGGAAGCAGGGTTTAGTGAGCAGGAAGCACTTGTGACAGGGAGCAGTTCAGATTCTGAGGCTGAAGCAGAGGAGGGACGTCAAGAGACTCCTGGAGAATCCAGGGAGGGTCCCTCACCCCACTGGTCTCCAACGGCACACAGGATTGTGAGAAGAGCAGAACAGAAGCCAGAAATGCACAGACGCAGTATGAGACTGCTATCTGGAAGAGGAGGAGCTCAGTTCTGGCAACTGGAAGAGGAGGAGCTCAGTTCTGGCAACTGGAAGAGGAGGAGCTCAGTTCTGGCAACTGTCCAATAGGGCCAAGTCCTGCTGAGAAGTGTTGCTGAGACCACAAGGCTGAGCTATATGTTCACTTCATTTTCCTTAACTTCACTGACAAGGAAGATCTGCTTCCTTTATTGCCAACCTGCATCTGACTCCAGCCCTGACATTTACCTGCAGATATTGGAATCGGAACTTGAAACTTTTGTGTGCAAAGCAGATGCTCTACCTTTGAGCTATAATCGTTACCCTTATCATCTCCAGCTCTTTATCATCTACACTTACCAGCAGTGGACCTCCAGTGTTTCAGACATTGGTCTTTGCCAGACCTACCTGGACATTATGTCGATTGAACCGGAGGCCTTTTGCATGCATAGCAAATGCTCCACCGCTGAGACTTTCCGCCGCTTTCTGAGCCGCTCCTCAAGGCCCCTTCAACCGACATGGAGGGATACATTCTTCAGCCTTGCTTCTGAAGATTCGGAGGGCTCAAAACCCTTGTCCTTGCTCTCAATCCACTTCATCTTCTCGTCCTCTGTTCGCTTCCCTGTCCCCCCTGATAAAAATCCAGCCTCAGCCTGAAGTCATGATGTGTCTTGAAAATCAAGACATTGGAACGTGCACCTTTGCCATAGATGATGTGCTCCTCATCGCCTCTCCAGACATTGCGGGGGGTCGTGGGCTGACAGGATGGATATCAAATCAAATTGCTTCTCTTAAGTTTTTGTCCTTGGCTTCATCCTCCCCAAGTGCAAAGGTAGCAAGTGCCGGAAGAGAAAATATCAGAGAGAAAGCTTGAAGGGGGCCTTTATTTATGGGGATTAAACTGCCATCACATCATTCTCTCCCCCCCTCCCTCCCCCCTCTCTTTTGCAGCCTGTACTTTAAAGAGCAAGCTGTCCTATTTTGGTAATCCCCTTAATTTTGAGCAACACACGTACATTATCTCTCCCCCCACCGCCCTTTCTCGTCACCTTAACAAATTATGCCTCTCTGTCCTACTAGAAAGGCCAAACACCACACAACAATCACTGTTCACAATCCCCATTTAAATGAAATTATTTTTTTGAAACGAGAGAGAGAGAGAGAGAGAGAGAATGAGATTGAGAGATTCTTTTCTTTGAACAGGTACCAGAATGATAATTTCAAATGAACCTAGGAATACACGATCAACATGAACAAAGCCCTTGCATCTTCAGTAGGAAAGAATATATAGAAGGCTTTTGCACAAAAACATACTCAAAGGAGAAATTTAAAAGGAGCAAAGGCACCGGAACAAGCTTTGTTTCCCTGTGTTTCCTGCTGAGACATGTCATGCACTTTTGTACTCTTAATTATAATAATAGCTTTCTGCTGATTTGGCTTCCTTCCACTGCAAAGTTTGAATCAGGGACGGGGGACCTGGCAATCTCCAGGGGTTGTTGGTCTCCAGGTCCCATGAGCCTCTACCAGCATGGCCAATGGTCATCGCTGATGGGAATTGGAGTCCAACAACATCTAGAGCAGGGGTGAGGAGCACTTTCATCTCCCATCAAGTGTGGGGAACCTTTGGTCCTCCAGGTGTTGCTGAGCTAGGACTCCCAACAGTCCCAGCAAGCATGACCAGTGGCCCAGACCAAAGGCTCCCCACACCTCATTGAGAGTGTTAGTATGGCATAGTGCTTAGAGATGCTAGGGGTGAGGACATTTGGGATCAAATCACCATTCAACTGTGAAACTGAGAGGCCTTGGGCCAGTCACCATTTCTCAGCCTTACATACCTCACAGGGTTGTTCTGAGGATGAAAGCAGAGGGAGGAAAAAAACAGATGCACAATCTTGAGTTCCTTGGAGGAACGGGGGGGGGGGATGGACGGGGGGGAGGGGGGATAATACCCCAGAGGACAGGATCACACTTCAAAATGACCTTAACAGATTAGACAACTGGGCCAAAGCAAACAAGATGAATTTTAACAAGGAGAAATGTAAAGTACTACACTTGGGCAAAAAAAATGAAAGGCACAAATACAGGATGGGTGACACCTGGCTTGAGAGCAGTACATGTGAAAAGGATCTAGGAGTCTTGGTAGACCACAAACTTGACATGAGTCAGCAGTGTGATGCTGCAGCTAAAAAAGCCAATGCAATTCTGGGCTGCATCAATAGGATTATAGCATCTAGATCAAGGGAAGTAATACCGTGTTTCTCATATTATAAGACATGTCTTATATTTATTTTTTCCTCAAAAAAACACACTAAGGCTTATTTTCAAGGGATGTCTTATTTTTTTCCTCCTCCTCCTGCCGCGGCCAGCATTGCTGCTGCGCCTATCACTATGTCTTATTTTCGGGATATGGCTTATATTCCTTGAATGCTTAAAAATCCTGCTATGGCTTATTTTATGGGTATGTCTTAAAATATGAGAAACAGGGTAGTACCACTGTATTCTGCTCTGGTCAGACCTCACCTGGAGTACTGTGTCCAGTTCTGGGCACCACAGTTCAAGAAGGATACTGAGAAGCTGGAACATGTCCAGAAGAGGGCAACGAAAATGGTCAAAGGCCTGGAAATGATGCCTTATGAGGAACAGCTTAGGGAGCTGGGTATGTTTAGCCTGGAGAAGAGAAGGTTAAGGGGTGATATGATAGCCATGTTCAAATATATAAAAGGATGTCATATAGAGGAGGGAGAAAGGTTGTTTTCTGCTGCTCCAGAGAAGCGGACACAGAGCAATGGATTCAAACTACAAGAAAGAAGATTCCACCTAAACATTAGGAAGAACTTCCTGACAGTAAGAGCTGTTTGGCAGTGGAATTTGCTACCAAGGAGTGTAGTGGAATCTCCTTCTTTGGAGGTCTTTAAGCAGAGGCTTGACAGCCATATGTCAAGAATGCTTTGATGGTGTTTCCTGCTTGGCAGGGGGTTGGACTGGATGGCCCTTGTGGTCTCTTCCAACTCTACGATTCTATGATTCTATGAAATTGTAACAGATAATGGTAGTCCAGTATTGCCTACTTGATAGGCAGTGAGTCTCCTGGATCCCATGAGCCATTTCGAAAAAGCATCTGTACAAGCCGAGCTCCCCTTTGATATTCTGAAACCAAAGGGTACTTTCTCTGATCTGGAGTGAGCTTGTTTGCAAGCTACTGATTTTACTGGAAACAGGGCTCCTCTCCTTAACCCCCCCCCCGGTGGAATTTGCAGGCGTATATAATAACTCATTCTTAATTTCCCATGTGTTTTAGTAGTCCTTTCACATTTTGCTCAGAGAGCTGATTCATCAAAGAGAAGGAAGCACAAGAACCTTTCTTATCTCGCGTGCACAACAGGATCAGGCCTATCCTATATTTGAACACTTCTCGGCTTTCTCCTTGCCCCCTTTCTATGCAAGGGGAAATCCAGGTCATGCTTCCGAACACCAGTGTAGCAGCTTCACAAGGACATCATTCACCCAGGGATGGCCCATGACATCCCCGTCTCCCCACTTGACATAAAGAAGCTGGCTGAATGTGACTCCAGCACTGGTGGTGCGATAGGGTCCTCCACTGCATCTGAAACAAAACACTCCAGGTCAGGCTCTGCAGCAAGCACAGCTCTGTCCTCCAAGTGGAGCAACAGCCAAGGAGACAGGTCCAGCTGATGAAGAGGCATGAGTGTCTCCCTGTACTACAGTGGTGGGTTTCCCCACAGTCTCCCAGAACCAGGAGAGGCATGAAAAGGGCAGACAAGAAGTTAGCTCCATGCAGGTGCAGCCTCTGATTGCTTGAGAAAAGCCCTGGAGAGTAAGACCTAAACGGCCTCGGTCCTGTATACCTGAAGGAGTGTCTCCACCCCCATCATTCAGCTCGGACACTGAGATCCAGCTCCGAGGGCTTTCTGGCGGTTCCCTCACTGCAAGAAGTGAGGTTGCAGGGAACCAGGCAGAGGGCCTTCTTGGTAGTGGCGCCCGCCCTGTGGAACGCCCTCCCATCAGATGTCAAGGAAATAAGCAGCTATTCTAGTTTTAAAAGACATCTGAAGGCAGCCCTGTTTAGGGAAGTTTTTAATATCTAATGCTGTATTGTTTTTAGCACTCGATTGGGAGCCGCCCAGAGTGGCTGCGGAAATTCAGCCGGATGGGTGGGGTATAAATAAATAAATAAATAAATAAATAAATAAATAAATAAATAAATAAATTATTATTATTATTATTATTATTATTATTAGGCAGCTGTGGGGAGGCGGTAACCTTCAGTCTCAGCAACTGCTTCATGGAGGGCAAGACCTGCCAGAGTTGAGTTCCTCTGTTAGCCCTGACACTCCTGTGCAATTACTGTTTTTGCTAATAAAGAGTTAATGCCACTTCCTCAGTGAGATTTACTGTTGGTTTGCTCTGGTCACCCCACCTGTCGGTGACATGTCACCTCCTAGGAGATTGCCCACAAGGGAATGAAGCTTTGGGGCTGAAAAAAAGAGATGCCCCGTTCCTGCTTTATACAAGGCATAAACAAACTTGTACAATTTATTGGCATGTGGAAGCATGGAAGCGGAGGCGGGGAGAGGAATCACGGGATTCTCTGTTATGCATGCTTCAAAACCTGGCCCCGTTAAATGCCGTGCTCTACGTTTAATTTATTTTAAGTAAATTTTGCTTAGACAAGTGGATTCGCTCTGCCCTGAGACTTGCATTAGTTCACCAGCGGTAGAAAATAGTGCTGAGAATTTAATCTGGATCTATTGACTGTAAGGGAATTTACAACGCTGCCGGCTTTGTGCACTTGTTATGGAAGCCCAAGCTATCAATCATCTTTTGGAGCTCTTGCCAACAAGGTGAAGTGCCCAGATGTCTTATTTTAGCAACTTCATTGTGCTTTGTCTGAACAAAAGATCAGCCTTCTTCCTTGTTCTTGTTACAAAAGGTGCCTTCTTCGATTACAGTGACGGAAACTGGTGGAAGCACCAGGGCCCCTCTCCCCAAGCTCCTTCAGTTCTGATGTCCAATTCCCAAGAGAACCGGGCATATCATTTTCTTGACTGCAAGCTGGTGATTAAGGAGAGCTCTGTCAATGAATCTTGTTAACGGCTTTGTGAATGGAGCGCAACCATTCATCAGCTCCGAATACCTTGTGGGCTGGCAAGTGAGGTGGGGGGAACAGGAGTGAGCAAGACACCTCCCTTCCCCCCCCCCACTGCTGTCCCCCTCTCTGTTTTGTGATTCCATTCATTGTCATTCTTGCAGGTGTCATTCATGCCATTAGGCGTTCATTTAAAGAAAAATCACATTTGTTTCGCATTATTCATTTTTTTTGTTTCATTGCTCACAATGAGGATTTGGAATAATCCAGCTTGCCCAAGCCCAGAAGCTCAATTTTCTACACCCACACCCTGGCATTTGCAACTAATACATTTATGACTAGATAGATGATAGATAGATAGATAGATAGATAGATAGATAGATAGATAGATAGATAGATAGATAGAGATATCAGCCTGAAAGGAAAATGAGTGCCACAACCCCATAGTCGCCTTTGACTGGACTTAACCGTCCAAGGATCCTCTACCTTTTTACCTTGATAGATAGATAGATAGACAGACAGACAGATAGATAGATAGACAGATGATAGATAGATAGATGATAGATAGATAGATAGATAGATAGATAGATAGATAGATAGATAGAGATAAGGAATCATGAGTACTAGAAACTTGCTGATTTTTCTTTCTAAGAGGGATTTTGAGAATCTAGAATACCAGGCAAATATTCATATGTGGGAAATCTCTGAAGGACACCTGTCCCTTTTCATAGTTTGCTGATATCCACAAACATGGACTTCTTTATTAACCTAGGGAGTTTTAGATATTTTCCCTTTTTCTCAAGCAGAGCTGAGAAAGAACAAACTGTCCCACTGAGATCCCAGAGAGTCATCTGCTGAGTGTGCATATTCTTGCACATCAGTGGGCCTGTGCAAGGGCTGTGATTTTCAGTTGCCTCCGCTAAACCTTTACTTTTCCTGTTGACACCCCACCACCACCATGCATTTTCCTTATCCCATGCCTTTCTAGAAAGAAAGAAAGAAAGAAAGAAAGAAAGAAAGAAAGAAAGAAAGAAAGAAAGAAAGATCAGGCAGGGGGGCGGGGACCTTATCATGCATCAAACACAGGTGATACCTGTTCTTTTTATTGTCACCTAACATCTTCCTTTGTTACATTTGCAAGGCTCTGTTCTCCCTAGCAACATCTCAAGAGCTTTGTTTTATTTGAGCACAGGGGATGCACCATCTCCTGGCTCCATCACTTGTGTCAGAGTGGCTGATCAAACCAAGTGTTCTAAAACTGCATTGCTTTAATATGATTCATTGCATCCAGGTTATAATTTGGAACAAAAAGAATTAGAGAGATAGAGGAAGAATGTCCTGGTTCCTCTCCTGATTCCTGCGACAGAATTCAGGAGATCAAATATCTAGGGTTGCTACTTTGTTTTTAAGAGAGGTTTCTAGATCTTATATCATTTGCTTGGAAATGCTTGAATGGTGACTGGGAAAATTTTAGAAGGAGGGAGATTGGGGGAAGGGATCAATAGTTGCCGTGTGAGATTTCACATTCCTAAGCCTCTCCCTGCTTCACTCTCACCCACCCTGACAAGCAAAGTAAATTATGTAAAATAAGTAAATATTGGCAGTGGTGCTTAATTTGCATAATGTATTCTGGCCACAGATGTTTGCCTTTATGGTGACACAGAATTTCCATTGTCTTTTGGTTTATCGACCTATTTGTTAGCACAGAAAACTCACCGCCCTGACATGAGTGGCAGATTCACAGCCTAAATGTGTTTCTTAGGGCTGCGCCAAATGTTCCCCAGATTTCTGTTTCTGGTGTTGAAAACAGTGGCTTTGGGTGGAGCAAAAATGTTTCCTCTTTTTCTTTTAATACTAAGGTTGCTTGACAGAAATGTTTAGATAAATAAAATGAGCACCTACATCTCTCCCCGCACGTTGGCATCTTACCTGTATACCTGGTCAAACTGAGGCTGCAGACACACTATGTTGTGCATCCCAGTTTCCAGAAAACCCTGGAAACTGCAGTTTGTTAACGGTGCTGGGAACTATTGCTCTTTGATAGCTAAACGACAGTTCCCATGATTCTCTTGGGAGGAGAGAGAAGCCAAAGAATGGCCATTGGTCAGGGATAATGGGAGGTTTTCTTTTGTGTGTGAAAAGGAAAATGAATGAATTTGAGACATTTGGGCCCAAAGATTGGGGGGGGGGGGGAATTACTTAACAGAAAGTAGAAAAGTTGAATGTCATCCTAGAGTGAATGATTCGGATAATTTATTTTATGTAACTGACAGACGAAAAATTGGAAGTCTACTTTTCTTTCTTATTTCCTCCTTTCCTTTTTTATATTCTTTCCTTCTTTCTAAATTTTATTTATACTTTTCAGATTTATACATTTCACTGATTTTACAATCATTTTGACATTATAAAACTTGACTTCCTTCCCCTCTTTCTGCGGTTCCTTAAATTTATTTTTAATATCTTCTGCATATCCAAATTAACTTAACTTGCTCCTTTATTTATCTTCTTTATATATATACTCTTATATAGCTGCAGGTCATTACAATAATCCTGCCAATGTTTTTATCTGCTTACAATTTATCTGTAAATATTCAATAAACCATTTCCATTCTTTTATAAAAAGTTTGTTATCTTGATTTCTTATTCTTCTGGTAAGTTTCACCATTTCTGCATATTCCATAGGTTTTTGTATCCATTCTTCCTTTGCTGGGACTTCTGCTTCCTTCCATTTTGGGTCAAGTAAAGTTCTTGCCGCTGTAGCTGCATGCATGAACAAATTTCTGTACAATTTAGGTAGTTCTATCCCTATAATTTCCAGAAGAGAACTTCTGGGCTTTTTTTTTTTACAAACATTATTTTAAACATCCTTTTCTTTTCATTATATATCAATTCCCAGTAACCTTTAACCTTACTACAAGACCATCACATATGATAAAAAGAACCTTCTTTCTCTTTACATTTCCAACACTTGTTTTAGTTTTATACATTTTTGCCAGTTTACTCGGTGTTAGATACCATTGATATATCATTTTCTCTTAAACCATAGCATGCTGTAAATTTCATATCCCTATTCCACAATCGTTCCCATGCTTCCAAGTCTTATTCTTTCCTTCTTTTTATCTACTTTCTCTTCTTTCGCTTTCCTTTGGTGTCCTCTGCTCTGGGCCATTATTGTGGTCCAAGGACACACACATGGAGGTGAGGATAGTTGGTGAAGGACCGTGCGAGAGACAGGGAAGGGAAGATCTCACAGGACGAGAGACTGGGAAAAGAAAGTGAAGCTCCCTGGTGAGGGCTGGGAGGGTCCACCACTTTCTGTGTAAGATAATGGTTAAGACAGGGGTAGTCAACCTTCTTGGTAGTGTCACCTGCCCTGTGGAACACCCTCCCACCAGATGTCAAAGAGAAAAACAACTACCAGACTTTTAGAAGACATATGAAGGCAGCCCTGTTTAGGGAAGCTTTTAATGTTTGGCAGACTATTGCATTTTAATATTTTGTTTGAAGCTGCCCAGAGTGGCTGGGGAAACCCAGCCAGATGTTGTTGTTGTTTAGTCATTTAGTCGTGTCCGACTCTTCGTGACCCCATGGACCAGGCACTCCTGTCTTCCACTGCCTCCCGCAATTTGGTCAGACTCATGTTGGTAGCTTCGAGAACACTGTCCAACCATCCCGTCCTCTGTCGTCCCCTTCTCCTAGTGCTCTCAATCTTTCCCAGCCAGATGGGTGGGGTATAAATATATTATTATTATTATTATTATTATTATTATTATTATTATTATTATTATTATTATTCACTAATGCATCTTTCTTGATGGTAGAATTTCCTTACCGCCCACCAGTGCTCAATGGAAGGAGGATTCAGCTTGTGCCGTAGAACCCCCTACCGCCCACCTAGAATCCTGAAACACCCACTAGTGGGCCGTAGGGACCAGGTTGACAACCCCTGGGTTAAGATCTACCTTCGAGTGAGGGCTGTGATTTCTTTACTCTTTCTCTCTCCGTTTCTGTTTCTATTTAGATTAGTTTATTTTATCTTGTTGTATTATGAAAAAGTTTTTTTAAAAAAAATCTAATTTTTTAGAGGAGGAGGAGAAGGAGGAGGAGAAGAAGAAAAAGAAGAAAAAGAAGAAGAGGAGGAGGAGCAATAGTCCAGTCACATCAGGAAGGTCACACATTGCTCATTCGTGACTTAGTCATAAGCATGGTAATTTGTGACTCCTCACTGCATTCTGCAAAGCAGGAAATGTAGCCAATTTGGGAATGAGGAAAAATATAAACAACTTCAAACTCCTTTTTTTATATTAAAAAAACATAGCAATAACCCCCTGCTGATAGCACAGCCTCCCATTTCCCACTAGATAATCTGTATTTAATTCTGCACTTCACCTCTTTCCTGACCTTTGGATATATTCCTCATGACTACCAATCAAAACACTCCACAAATTAGAAATTCTCTTAGATCTTGCTGGAGCCTTAATCATTTTACATTTCCAAGATATTCAGCCGAGGCTCTTGCAGTTAGCTGATTTACCAAAATCACATGAAGATAATGTTTGCATACTTAAAGTGGAGAAATCAGCAGAAATGACAAGCTGAATTATCCCGTTTCTCCCCCCCTTGCAGTTGAAAATACATGAATATTTCATTTGAAAAGATGCACCTCATCACACACCCCTTTCCCCCCACTTGCAAAGTTTAAGAAAAGCTCAGCTAATTATGCTGTATATTCTACAGTTAAGGAGTAACTGTGACTGAGTTTAAGAAAGAGTTTATATTCAGAAGCTGTAAGGAGTGAGATAATGAGAAATATGATAATGATGATTAAAGCCTCAATGCACAGCTTTCCTACTTTGGAGCAATCACGTTATTATAAATAGCATTACTTTAGTGAAGCAGGAGGGGAGCATATTCTTGAAGACCACTCGGTTCTGTAGACGGTGACTCAGGGAGGCAGAAGAGAAATTTGCAGTGGATAAATCCCATTCCATTTGGCAAAATCTGTAGTAAACTGAGGGGAATTGTGGGCTGGCCCAATGTTCACAACATGGAGCAACACAGGTGTAACAAGGTATTTTAAGTGAGTTTTGTGGCTACTTGAAACTCAGAATGGAAGGCTCGCCAGACCCAAAAATGAGCTATCCCGGAGTAATTTTGAGGAAGACATGTCCAACTGCGTACCCTCCAAGTGTCTCTATTTTCCAGGGACAGTCCCGGACTTACAAAAGCCATCCTGGCTTCTGATTTGACCCCAGAATGTCCCTATTTCGCCTGCCAACCCTGCCGCCACTGAGCTCGGGGAGGAGGAGGAGATGGCACTCTTAGAATTTTGAAGTGTCAGGCATAGCTCTAGTGGCTTTAGCCCAAACGTAGCAGAGTTTTCCTGCACAGCGCAGAAGCTAGTTGAGGTGGAAATGACTAGTCGGCTAGATGCAGAATAACTATTTACAGGATTTATTAGAAGAAAAATAAAACCAGCAGAGTTTCTGCATACAAAGCAAAGCAAAATAAATCCTCTCTGTCTCTCTCTCTTCAGCCTTACGCAGCACTCCTACTCCTAACACCCAACAAGAATCAACTGTGCTAGCATTCTTAGATAACAGAGTTCAGTGCTGGTCATTAACCAATCAGAGCGCTGTTGCCAGGCCAGGCAGACCTTGGCTTCATAGCTGCCAAGTTATCCCTTTTTTAAAGGGATTTTCCATTATGCTGAATAGGCTTCCTCGCGAGAAAAGGGAAAACTTGGCAGCTATGCCTTGGCTTTCTGCCAAGAATAAACTGACACTGCCTTGAGTTAACTGTGCGAAGCAAGAATCTGTAAGTTTCCCATGAGAACCAATTATCAGAAACTGAGCGGCAGAGGCAGTGACAGCTGCGAAGGAGCAGCCCGTTGCCTCCCCATGGCCTCTCCATGGCCGCCGCCACTGGCCTCTTCCCTTGGGCAGCTCATAGCAGCTGCTGGACAGCAGGCAAGGAGGAGGAGAGGCTGTCACTGCCCAGGGGTGGAGCTTCATGCTCCGGCACCAGGGGGCGGAGAGCGGGTGGGGTGGGGCGCGTCCTGGGGGTGCGGCAGCATCCTGGGGCGTGGTGCGCCTCCCGCAGGGGCATGGCGTGCGTCCTGGGGGCGTGGTGCCCAGCGCCGGTGGGGGGCAGCCGCGATGGCACCCCACTGGGATTGTGCTGCTGGGGGCGGTGCGCTCCCCCCACTCCTCTTCCTCCGCCAGTGCCACCATCAAGGCACAGCTTCATGTGATGCACCAACTTTGAGGGGCAGGCAGAGGGCAGGGCTGCCCTGGGCGGGAAGAGAGGTGGAGCGGAGTTCAAGGAATCTTGATTTTAAAAAAAGAAATGTTCTGTGCGTCCGCATCCAATCTTGCCCCTTTTCTAGAATTTATTTATTGGTGTGTGTCTTTTTCTTTTTGTAAACCTACCAATGAATAACATAAAATAAAAACGGGATTAAGGGGTTTTCTCAGGACGGTGGAGGGTGTGTGTGCTGTGTCTTGTTAGTGTCGTAGTGGTGGCAAACTCACTTTTTATGATAGGTAATGCTCTGCAGGACAGGGACAAAGATGGGGGGGTCAAGGAGGGTCAGTTGAGGGAGTGAGAAATGTCCCTATTTTCACTTGAGGAAAGTTGGAAGGTATGCAACTGAGAGCTATGGATAAAAACTTGGGGGAGGGAGTGTTATTGGATTGTTCTTGTTTTTATTTTGAACATGTATTTTGTGTTTTTTTTACGTTGTGGTTGATTACTGTAATGTGTTATATGCAGGGCTGCCCTTGAAGATGAAGCAGAAGACTCCATTAGTTCAGAATTGAATTGCTAGGCTGCTTAATCCAGATCAGGAACAGGTAATCAGATGTTGTTGAAAAACAGCTCCCATCATCCCCAACCATTGGCCATTCTGGCTGAGGCTGGTGGGAATTGGCATTCAACAGCACTCTGCTCATTTGCCATTTTCAGCACCTGGAATTAAGTTTTGTTTTCAGGTCAGAAAGGAGAAAGGCAGGTTTTTCACCTGCTCCTACAAAAACCCTACAAACTTTTTGCTAAGTTTGGAAACTTGTTTTTCAAGATCCTCACAACTCTTGGGCTTTCTTCACTTGCTACCTGACCATTGGGCACAGGTGCTGCCTGAAAGAACCGACACTGGGGTCTCTCACAATGCCACAAAGTCTTCTAAGGTTAAAGGAACCTGTGTCCCAAGCTGTGTGGGGCCGGAAGCCTTCTTATCCCTTTCTTACAACTTCATGCTCTCTGTGACGATATTTGATGCTAAAACTGTTCTGCTGGCACAAAACGTACATTTGAAGATTGAGCGGCTGCCATTTGTCAAGGTCTCTGTTTCATTGCAAAGTTATGGGAAGGTGACCTGCTTAGGTCTTATCTCCACATTTGTGCTTGCTTAGAGGAGATGTGCTCTTTCTAGTGCTGTGCTAAAAAATTCTCCTGCATTTTCTCCATGACCAACATTGCCGTTCTCCATCCATTAATCTCTTTATTACAGTCAATGGCTGGTATTCAAAGAGCAGCTTTGTCCAAATATCTAAAATAGTACCAAACAGAACAAGATAGAGAACCGTAACAATAAAATTACTAGTTTGCTGTGTCATGCTACAGAACACCAGGCCTACAAAGCAAAATTCAAAGTTTGTTGAAATCAGTGGCCGGTGAGTTTTAAATGCAGCAACAGACTAGCCACCCCTGAGAAGGTAGATGCATTATGATCTGAAAGGAGTGAAAAATCGTATCATCATGGGAATTTTTGTAGAAAGCATTCAGTAATAAATCTTATGTTGTTGTTTAGTTGTTTAGTCATGTCTGACTGTTCATGACCCCATGGACCAGAACACTCCAAGCACTCCTGTCTTCCACTGCCTCCCACAGTTTGGTCAGACTCATATTGGTGGCTTCAAGAACACTGTCCAACTATCTTGTCCTCTGTCATCTCCTTCTCCTAGTGCCCTCCATCTTTCCCAACATCAGGGTCTTTTCCATGGAGTCTTCTTTTCTCATGTGGTGGTCAAAGTATTGGAGCCTCAGCTTCATGGTCCGTCCTTCCAGTGAGCACTCAGGGCTGATTTCCTTCAGAATGGATAGGTTTGATCTTCTTGCAGTTCATGGGACTACAAATCTTATGTATATCATGATAAAAGGAACAGTACATAATCATTAGGAAGAACTTCCTGACAGTAAGAGCTGTTTGGCAGTGGAATTTGCTACCAAGGAGTGTGGTGGAGTCTCCTTCTTCGGAGGTCTTTAAGCAGAGGCTTGACAGCCATATGTCAAGAGTGCTTTGATGGTGTTTCCTGCTTGGCAGGGGGTTGGACTGGATGGCCCTTGTGGTCTCTTCCAACTCTATGATTCTATGATATAAGTTATTGATTCAACCTCCTCAGATTCACAAGGTCATTGACGTTGATAAGAGGAGGTCTTTTGGGGGGGGGGAACCTCCACTGATGGAAGAACATTTAAACACACTGGAGTAAAGGCTATACAATGTTTCTGAATAGAAAGCACAAATTAATCAATTAATGCACGTGATGCTTGTGCTCTGCCTCCACTGTTGGAGGTGCTAAGCTTCTGAATACCAGTTCCTGGAAACCACAGGAAGGGAGATAATGCCTTCCGACTACAATTCTATGATCTCTGTAATTTAATTGACCCCTGTGATGGACCTATACATTATCCTAGATGGGCCATTGGCTTGATCCAACAGACATGTTCTTATGATCTTGTGTTCTTAATGAGAAAAGTAGCTGCAAAAGGAGCAATGCCATATTGTCCCTGCCAATGTGTTTTCACCATACTGACCTCACAGCTACCTTTCCCCACTTTCTATACCTCTCAGTAAGCAGAGGAGCAGGAGTAGGAGCAGGAGTTTGGACTTGATATTCCACCTTTCACTCCCCTTAAGGAGTCTCAAAGCGGCTAACAATCTCCTTTCCCTTCCTCCCCCACAACAAACACTCTGCGAGGTGAGTGAGGCTGAGAGACTTCAGAGAAGTGTGAGTAGCCCAAGGTCACCCAGCAGCTGCATGTGGAGGAGCGGGGAAGCGAACCCGGTTCACCAGATTACGAGTCTGCCACTCTTAACCACTACACCATGCTGGCTCTGCAATGCAACCAACCAGAGGTTAGATGAGCAGAGACTGCCCACCACTCCATGCATTCCTGCTGTGAACTATGGGGCACCGTAATGTTTAACCTTAAACAAATTGCACCATAAAGATTTCTTACACAAAACACTATCACGGATGCTTTAGCTGAGATGGCTGCATTGCAGGGGGTTGGACTAGATGACCCTCGATTCCATGTATGTGAAATGTTCCCCTGGAACTGGAGCCTGGGAAATTCCTCTGCCTCTTTGCAACATGCCTTCATTGCTTTTCTCCCCCCACTCTTCTATGCATACAACTCAATATCTCTTGATATAATTAAGACAGAAGATTGGATCACAGACAATCTGGAAGAGCATGTCTCACACTTCAGGTCGATGCATAATGCTTTGAAATTTATCCAATTTATTCTCTCGCAGAAAATTAAGTCTCCATCACACCTTTGCTCGTGGCAAAGGTGTTCAGGAGCGGATGCCCTAGATCCAAATAACATGCCTGATATTGAGGAAGGTAAATGTGATAGAGATGAATGAGGATAACTGAAATATACTCGGAGTCGAGAGTGAATTTCATGTTCTTTATTCAGCTCATATTCATCAAGGAGGAGAAGAGAAGACGAATAGCTCTTTTCCCAAAACCATCTGCTTATATACATTATTTACACAATGGGCCTTGCGTGATTGGCTACTTCAGGGCTACACCTGTGGGCCAATTATATTGTGGATTGACTTCTGCCTGCAGCCTGATTGGCTGCTCCTACAGGCCAATCAGGTAGCAGATTCACTTCTGCCAGCCGCCTGATTGGCTGCTCCAGCAGGCCAATCAGGTTGCGGATTCACTTCCACCTGGAGTTGGATTGGGTAGCTCCCGCTGATTCTGAATCCTATTGTTCTAGGATTCCGCTCAGTACATAACACCCCTCCCCTCTAAGTTCCAGTCCTGCCTGGGAAGTTGCATTCATAGTCCCCAAGGTCTGCTGGCCGCCTCCGTGTGCGTTGTGGCCTGGGGTGTTCCTTGGTCAGGGGTTCTGGTTCTGGCTCGTGTTCCGAGGCTGCTGGCTGTGCCGGGGCTGTCTGGTCTGGCGCCACTGAACCACTAGGTTGTGACTCTGGTTCCGGTGTCCTTCCAGCCTCGGGGCGCCCCTCTGTGCCTACTGCTTCTGCTTCCCCTGCCCACCCCTCTCGCTCTACAGGCCTCACTGCCCTGCTGTCCCCTTGGGACCCCTCTGTCCCGCTCTCCTCCCGGGTTCCTCCTGGGAATCGTCGCCGTAGCTGGTCGCAGTGGCGGCGCCAACATTGCCCCCCTTCCGTTAGTACCTCGTACGACACGGGACCGGTCACCTTGGTGACTGTGGCGGGTACCCATGCTGGGCCTGCCCCAAAATTCTTCGCATACACTGGGTCCTGGGCCACAAATGTCCGGGGGTTCCTGCCTTTCCCCACCACTACCTCATCCTGAGCTCTGTCGGGGTGAAGTCGGTCCAGTCTAGTTGCAAGGCGCCGGCCCATGAGTAGTTCAGCTGGGCTCCGGCCCGTCGTTGTGCTTGGGGTGCTGTGCTGTGCTAGAAGAAATGCGGCAAGGCGGTATTCCCAGTCCCCTTGTGTTATGCGGCGGAGGCTGTCCTTGGTGGTCCGCACCATGCGCTCCGCTTGGCCATTGGTGGCAGGGTGGAATGGTGCTGAGCGGATGTGGCGGATGGCGTTCTGCGCTGTGAAGGTCTGGAACTCCTCTGACGTGAATGCGGTTCCATTGTCCGAGACGAGGGTGTCAGGGAGCCCGTGGGTTGCAAACAGCTTACGTAGTACCCGGATGGCTGCCGCCGTAGAAGTGGACGGTACCAGTGCGACCTCCAGCCATTTGGTGTAGGAATCCACCACTATGAAGAATGTTTTTCCCTGGAAGGGGCCAGCGAAGTCCACGTGCAAGCGTGACCATGGATGTCGGGCGGACTCCCAGGGCTGGACTGGGGCCCTTGGGGGATCCGGGCGGGATTCTTGGCAGGTCTGGCAGTGTTGGACCCAGGCCTCTATCTCTCTGTCAATCCCCGGCCACCACACATAACTCCTGGCAAGGGCCTTCATCCTCACTACCCCTGGGTGTGTCTCGTGTAGGGCTGTGAGGACCCTTTTGCGGAGGGGCTGGGGAACAACAACCCTGCTTCCCCATAACAGGCACCCCTTGTGGGCCGACAGTTCATGTTTGCGGTTTGTGTAGCCAGCGAATTCTGGCCCGGGGCTGCTGCTGGGCCATCCTCGCCACACCCAGTCCAGGACCCGGGAGATGACCCTATCTTTTGTGGAATGGTGCGCAACTTCTTGTGCCTGAATGGGTCGGTCGGGAAGCAGCTCCAGGGTCATAACCTCTTGCGCAGGCGCTGGGTCGGGGCCTGTTTCTGGTAGTGGTAGCCTGCTGAGTGCGTCTGCGTGGCCCATCGCCTTCCCAGGGCGGTGGATTAGTGCATACTGGTAGCCGGCAAGGAAAATTGACCACCTGAGGACACGTGGAGACAACACTTGGGGGGTCTGCTTCTCGGGGGCAAACAGGCCAAGCAACGGCTTGTGGTCAGTCACTATGGTAAAGGGCCGCCCGTACAAGAAATCATGGAATTTTTTTACGCCCTTCACGATTGCCAGACCCTCCTTGTCAATCTGTGAGTAGTTTCGTTCGGCTGCAGCAAGCGTCTGGGAGAAGTATGCCACCGGCACCTCTCTTCCATCCGGGAGTTGGTGTCCCAGGACAGCGCCGATGCCATAGGGAGAGGCGTCGCATGCCAGCACCACTGGCAGCCTCTCGTCGAAGTGTGCCAAGACCGAGTTCGAGACGAGCAAGTCCTTGACTGCCTGGAATGCGGCCCTTTGTCGCTGGCCCCACACCCAAGGGGCCCTTTTATCTAGGAGTCTGTGTAGGGGCTCCGCTATCGCTGCCTTATGGGGAAGGAAGGCATGGTAAAAGTTCAATAGTCCCAAGAATGACTGAAGTTCGGGCTTGCTCTTGGGCGCTGGGGCCTCACAAATGGCCCGTACCTTGTCACCGGTTGGATGGACCCCTTCTGCGTCCACCTTAAATCCCAGAAAGTCCACCTGCGGCACTCCCAGTAAACACTTTTCCCGCTTCACCTTGAGGCCCGCCGTCTGGAAACGGTGCAGGACGGAGCGGAGGCGGTCCTCAAATTCCTCTGGTGTGGGCCCGGCGATCAGTACATCATCGAAGAAGGGGGTGACGCCAGGAATCCCTTTAAGGAGAGAGTCCATTAGATTCTGGAATATGCCTGGTGCCACGCTAACGCCAAATTGCAGCCGCTTTACTCTGAATGCCCCTCTGTGCGTCACAATCGTCTGAGCCTCTGCTGTGGCTTCGTCCACAGGCAACTGTTGATACGCTTGGGCCAAGTCCAGTTTGCCAAAGATTTTTGACCCAGCCAGGGTGGCGAGGACATGGCTGACCACTGGCACTGGGTATGCATGAGCCGTGAGAGCCTTGTTTATGGTGCATTTGTAGTCTGCACAGATGCGGACCGAACCGTTAGGCTTGACGGGTGTGACAATTGGAGTTTCCCAGGGGGCGTTGGGCACCGGCTCCAGCACTCCTTGCTCCACGAGCCGGTCCAATTCCTCGTCTATGCGGGGTTTCAGGGCGAACGGGACCCGGCGGGCCTTGTGCCTGATGGGCCGTACAGCGGGGTCTAGCTGTAGGGCAATGGGGGGTCCTGTATATCGTCCCAATGCCCCATCGAAAACCCCTGGAAACTCTTTGCATATGGCGTCCACGTCCACTTGTAAGCTAGTGCGGTTCACCCCGGTAACGGCTAGCCCCAGAGGTCCAAACCATGCCAGTCCCAGTAAGCTAACGTAGGGGCCCTTAACTACCAGCAAGTCCAATTGTTGCTTTCGCCCTCGATATTGCACCCTGAAGGTCCCCACCCCCATTGTAGGGACCTTACGTTTCTGGAAGTCCCGCTCCATGCGGCATGGGGCTCCCTCTATCTGTACCTCTATATAAATTTTCTCTGTGCTGGGATGGGGCAACTGGAATACCTGGTAGTCCGTGATCTCCGTCGAGTTGCCTTGGTGCATGGTGCCGTGTGACCTGGGGCTCCTGGGTCGGTCATCTGATGCTTGTCGACGGGTGAGTCGAGCCCGACACACCCGGGCGATGTGTCCCAATTTTCTGCACTGCCTGCACTCTGCGTTGCGGAAACGACAGGTCCTCCTCTCGTGGTTCTCCCCGCAGCTTGCACAGTTCCCTCCTTCTCGTCGAGGCTGCTGTGGTGTGTGTGCTGCTTGAGTGCGCCGCTGTACTTGGTGTACTTCCTCCCTGTCAGATTCGGATTCGTCGGTGAGGTCTTCGTGGTAGACCCTCGGTTGGGATGGCGGGGCCGGTCGTGCCTCTTGCGTTGACCTCTCGGCGGCTTCGGTTGCCCGGGCTTCCTCCAGAGCAATCTGGAACGTGAGGTCTTTTTTGGCGTAGAGGCGTCGTTGCAACATCTCGTCCCTCAGGCCACCGACGAGGCGGTCACGAAGCATGTTCTCCAACTCTGAGAAGTTGCATAACCGGGCGGCTTGGCGGAGGGAGGTCACAAACCCAGTTATGGTTTCCCCCGGGGCTTGCCGCTTTGCGTAGAAGGCATTTCGGCAAGCTACCACCGAGGGCTGTGGTGAGAAGTGCTCCTTCAGCCGTTCCATTATTGTTTTGTAAGAGACGGTAGCGACATCTCTAGGTGCAAGGAGAGCCCGGGCGATTTCAAACGTCTCCTCTCCACAGACGCTGAAGAATGTCGCCCTCTTCATGGCATCGTTGGTGACTTCTTTCGCTTGCAGGAGGAAGTTGAAACGGGCGGCGTACCCTTCCCAGTCTCCTGATGCTGGTTTGAATGGCGAGAAGCTGCTGTCGGTTGCCATTCTGGGTTCCTTGGGTCCTGGAGCTGAAGCCTGGATGCACGGTGCGATGCAGCGGTGCAGCAGGTGGCGGTGCTGCGGTGCAGTGCGTGGTGGCGGTCAGCTCAGCAGGATCCCACCTTCGTCGCCAGTGAAATATACTCGGAGTCGAGAGTGAATTTCATGCTCTTTATTCAGCTCATATTCATCAAGGAGGAGAAGAGAAGACGAATAGCTCTTTTCCCAAAACCATCTGCTTATATACATTATTTACACAATGGGCCTTGCGTGATTGGCTACTTCAGGGCTACACCTGTGGGCCAATTATATTGTGGATTGACTTCTGCCTGCAGCCTGATTGGCTGCTCCTACAGGCCAATCAGGTAGCAGATTCACTTCTGCCAGCCGCCTGATTGGCTGCTCCAGCAGGCCAATCAGGTTGCGGATTCACTTCCACCTGGAGTTGGATTGGGTAGCTCCCGCTGATTCTGAATCCTATTGTTCTAGGATTCCGCTCAGTACATAACAATAACAGAGACAATGGCATATTGTACTAGGCAGCTTCAGTGGAGAGATCAGTATTTATATTCCTAACAAAACATGAACATGAATTTGACTGCTTTAATATAAAAAATGGTCAAGCCAGGAGTTTAAATAATGATTTGAAAACAATTTGTAGACGATTCAGCTGTAATTATGCCTTTTAGAGTAGGGATATGGGAGAAATTGAGTTTGTGCAAATCTGATTAGCACTTCCCAAAGGAATACGTGGACCAAAGTGCAGCCATCCTTTGGAATTTGCACTTCTCTGAGTTGTCTGGAACAAAATATGTGTGTATTATGGGAAACTAAGCATGAAAAACCTCGCAGTAATGAAAATAGCATACAAAATGCATTGAATTGGGGGGAATTGCTTTAAAATGTGTCCATTACGCAGAATCACATACACAAATGTGTTTGCTAGGAGAAATGAGATGCTGATGAATTTTCATAATGAATTGTTGTTGTTGTTTTTTTTTTTTTTTTTTTAAAAAAACCTGATGCGGAGATGTGGTGAACTGCGAATTTAGGACCGGGAAAATGAGACAGTGTAATTGACAGATAGGTCCACCCTTCTTTCAAGTCGCATTTGTTTTCAATGAGCGAGATCTAAGCATGTGCACACTTGGCATTCCTCTGCCTGCATATATCCCTATATCTTTTGGGGCTTGCCCCAACCACCCAGAGCAGATTTGGGGATGGTGTGGGGCATGGCTGGCAGGGGGGAGAAAGTGGGGGTGTGTTCTTGTACTTGTACAAAATTGCAGCTCAATACCACCCATAAGATACATAAATAGTCATAATACAATTTACTGAAAATGTCTGCTGGAACATAAAGGATTCCATCGCATGCGAGAGAGCTTGGGAACAAAACAGGAGTATCCCATAAACTTTGGAGAGAGGATCTAAAGTTCACGGCGTTATACATTCTTAAAGTAAACTATATGAAAATGCTCTATCAATGGTATTTGACACCCAGCAAGTTAGCAAAAATGTATAGAACCAGCTCTAACTTGTGTTGGAAATGCAAAGAAATAGAAGGAACTATGTACCATATGTGGTGGAAATGCAAAAAGATAAAGGAATTTTAGGTTATGATTTACAACGAGCTAAAAGAAATGTTTAAATTAACCTTCGCCAAAAAAAACCCGGAAGCCTATTATAGGCATAGATATACCGAAATATCTGAGGGCGTTATTCATGTACAGTATGCAACCACGGTCGCGAGAATGCTATTAGCCCAATGCTGGAAAGGAGATAATATACTGACAAAAATGGAATGGCAGACGAAATTATTTGAGTATGCTGAGATGGCAAGATTAACAGGGAAAGTTAGGAATCATATCAACCAAAAGTTTAACAGAGAATGTTGTTGTTGTTTAGTCATTTAGTCGTGTCCGACTCTTCGTGACCCCATGGACCAGAGCACGCCAGGCACTCCTGTCTTCCACTGCCTCCCGCAGTTTGGTCAAACTCATGTTGGTCGCTTCGAGAACACTGCCCAACCATCTCGTCCTCTGTCATCCCCTTCTCCTTGTACCCTCCATCTTTCCCAACACGTTATTCAATATGCAGTTAATGTAGAACTGTAGAGGACCCATGTAGGAGTGAAGGGAAGTCTCAATACTTCATTACATAACTTTATTTCCAACACTTCAATATTTCTTTTGTGTACATTTCTGATGGAAAATGATAACTGTGATGTATTTTTTTAATAAAAAAAATCAATAAAGATTAACCCACCCCTCCAAAAAACAGGAGCATCCCAATGTTGGTCAGCAAGGTGTTGGAGGGTATGAATGTATCTCTATTTAAATTATAGTGGTAATTTCTAAATTTGCACCAATGCAAATAAATCTACAGCCACCCTACCACCCTTGTGGGTCCATACATATGACTGAAAAGGGTTCACTGTTCTAGTTCCCCTGAGCTTGGCTTCATTCACACAGCTGTTTATTCCCTTTTCCCTGTTCATTTCCGCATTGTGTTTGAAACTTTCGCACAACATAAAAGCTGCTACTGGAATGTAACAGAAGTTTAGCACTCATTTCCCTGTTAATTGGTTCCGGGAATTATTCTTTTGCAACCCCATCCACCGAGAAAACGGCAGGACTAAAGTGACAGGATTTGGGGAAGCATACCAACATACAATTCTTTCTTGCTGCTTGAATTATTGGGGGGGGGGGGTCAGAAGCACACGTGTGTGGAGAGGGTGGGGGAATAGCAACATTGTCCAATGACTTTTCTTTCTTTCTTTTTTTTTTTTTTTTGGTCCATACTACACTCACTGGTGTGAATAAAATACAGCACAAAATGTTGGTATATTGGTTAATAAAAAAGAAAAAAGCATAGTTTCGTAACACAACAGGCACTGCAGTGTTAAAGGAACACTAGAAAATAGGGCAGACATACTGGCATTATCATCAGGAGAACTTAACACATTAATCCTCATGTCCGAATGCACCTTTGGAGAAGCTATCTATATGAACTAGCTTGTTCTAAGTTTTTTCTTTGTTTCACAGTTGGCAAATCCAGGGGTGTAGGAAGCTTGGGGTGATAGGGGCGGGCTGCCCCGAGCGGCGGGCTCCAAGGGGTGCCAACGCGGGCACCTGCCCTGCCCCCAAAACGCACACCCCGCCCCGGAACGCGTTTCACACACCCCCGGGAGGCATGCCACAGCCCTGGAACGTGCGCCCCGCCCCTCCAGGAGGCGCGCCCCGCCCCCTGGGCAAATCTGTGCCTACTACTCGCTGAAATGTGCTGAGCCTTCTTTTTCTCTCCTTCCACTATCCATGAAAACCCACCCCTCTGTTATATTTACAACTGATCTAATGGGGTTACTCAAGGTGGGGATGGGGGGGGGAGAGAGCATTTGACATGGAGCTGATAGTTCCCGCAAGCCATCTTAGTCATCATTTGTGCGCTTTACAAACAGCATCACCTTTGCAGCTACTCCTTAATTTATGTTTCGGCTGCCACTAATTGGTGTCTCATTGGGGGATTTTTCTAAACCAGCTGGGTGACCATATGGAGAGGGCCATTTTTATTTTTATTTATTTTTTTAAAAAAATTTACAAGCCCTGTTGTTTATATACATGGAAAACTAAGTACCTAGGGAAATAAAACATTTCTAGCTATATTTTGCAAGGGGGTTCAAAACAGATGAAGGGAAGGAAGGATTTTGGCAGATTTCATAGATGGCATTTTCAATACATGATGTTTAAATAGCTCTCAAGCCCCTGTCTTGCTGCTTACATGAACATGGGATCAATGTGTAGGACAGGAAAACAGAGTAGTGGAATTAGTGATATAAACAGTGATTGATTGATTGATTGATTGATTGATAGCATTTTTGCCCCTCTCTTTAGCCGAACAGACTCTTGGAGAGGCTTAAGTAGTTTAACAGGGAATACAAGTCCTGGCCTCAGGCTTACAATCTAAAAGATATGGCATAGAAGGAAAAAGGAATGGGGATGGAAGAGGAGAGAAAGCAAGCTCAGGCTTTTAATGTTTTGGTTCTGAATACTGACTAGCTGGGATGAAATTAGTTCAGGTAGAATGATGAAATGGCTACCTCTAGGTGATAGCCAAAGCAGTTAATCTCTCTGCAGAGTCAATGAAATAGCCCTGCTTTGCTTTCATCCCTCTACTCTGCAGCTTGGTGGAATGGCTACCACTATCCCATAGCAAGCCCTGTGATTTTTGTTTGTCATTTCTTTGCCAAGAAGAGCATTTTAACAGGGATGGGAAGGAAGGAGGGGTAGGGGGAACAGCAATGAGATCCATATGACCCATGTGTGGGTTAATTAACGAAAGAATTCGCTGGATGACTAGATTCAAATCATAGAGTTAAACAGCAGCATAGTGTTGGAATATGGGTTGTTGTTAGACCCCTTTTCATATCCCATTTTTAATCTGTTTACAGCTCTTGCCCTTCTCTGCACCCTGCTGGCAATGAGCAGACCGCACACTGTTAAGTTTAAAACACTTTACTTACAGAATCCAAAGGTCTGGTTCATATATCGTTCCACGCAGCAGCAAGGAGAGCACAGGCAGAAGACTATTGGGTGCAAATTATGGTAAGATACCGGTAGTTTCAAGCATGCATGTCCTTCCTGGTCGATAGCATGGCATGAAGAGAGTGGGAGAAAGGAACAGAAGATGCTTCACTTCCTCCCTCACCAGAGCAGAGGGGGGTGTAACCTAACAGAGTCTAGGAACACAGCTCTGTGGTCTCAACCCCTTCATGCATTAACTAGCATTCATGCTAGTTATGTTTGACTGCAATTCCCCACAACAACAACCCTGTGAGACAGTGTTGACAGAAAGACAGCGACTGGTCACCCAATGAGCTTCATGACTGAACAAGGATCTGAACCCTGGGGCCCTAGGTTCTAATCCAGCATGCTTCTAACCAACACACCACACTGACTGTGGATGCCCTCTGGCTTGTAGCATAGCAACTGCAGCTGCCATCAGCCATTCTTCTGGCCAATGCAGGTTTTCCATTACCGTTGGGCTTTAGCACTGGGACAGGGACAGGAAACCTCAAGTCTGAGGTCCGAATGCAGCCCTCCAGCCACTTCTTATCTGGTCTTCAGTTCTGACCCCCAGGTCACCCACCCTATCTTCAGGCCGCGCCTCTCACCTTCCAGCCAGGCAAAAGCACAGAAGGAAAGTGTAATGCAGTTTTCATTCAGTGTTTTTGCCTGGCTGGAATTTGCCCTTGAACTCTGGTCATTCTTCCTGCTTGCCTGGATGTATATGTAAGAAACCAACTCACTATAAAAGGCACATGCCTACCACTCGCATCCACATCCTCTGCAATGCTTGCCAGAAGGGAATGTGATTCTCAGAGGGAGAAAGATTCCCCATCCCTGAATTTTGGGTAACCGAAGGACCTCTTGGTTCTGCCTGACTACCGAGATCTTCTTCACAGGCCTTGCTTGGTGGTGACAAGAGATGGGGCCTTTGGATTCTGGTGCCTCATCTCTCCATCTCCCTCCTGTTCCCCATTCACCAAGCTGCTTTCCCCCTTCCCTTTAGCTTCCCAGAGAGCATATTTAATGTGTGCTGTTGAAATATAGATCCGTTGCCTGTTTTTATCTGCTAATTTTGTACCAATGTGTTTTATGCTGTTTTCTAGCCACCTTTTTTGTGGTGGGATGCAAATACTTGAAGCAATTCCATTGAAATTACAAGTGGCTTCACAACAAAAAAAAGCCTCTATGTCTCATGTATGAAACCACCACTAGACTCTTTAGAGAGAAACAAAGAGGGGTGACTTGTCACATGAGGAGCTCAGCTCGTCTCTATCTCTTTATTTCATCCTAGAATAATTACATCAAGTTCTACCTCCATAGAACCTTCCAAGTTCACTACTTGGCTTTGTACAAACATTGACCACAATCTAAAGCTCTTTAAGGACTCGGAATAGAATCAAACTACAGTACCTTTGAGTGGAGCTATCTCTGGAATGAGAATGCCATGATGGGAGAAGCTTCACCAGTCAAGTTTCTCCTTGCTGTGCTCCTGCTAATGGCCCAAGAGCACAGTAAACAAAGCAAAACATTGGTAAGCTTATCTGAAAGCAGGATTAATGTGGCCACTTTAATTTGAGGCACAGAGTGGGTGTAGATTTTAACCACTTGCTTGGCTGGTCAATCTTTTTTCTCCCAACGGGTATTGAGGACACTCTTACCTCACTTCTGAACCAGGCCAGAAATCCATAGGAGGAATAAGAATCCCCTAAACACCTGACACTACAGATAACCAGCATGCCTGCCTTGGAAATGCCTGTATCTGCTTTGTAATTAAGCTGAAGCTGAGGATGGAAGCAAATTCCACTCCATTGGGAATTTGAGCAGGAAACTAGACTTCCATGGAATTGCTTGCAGAATCAGTCAGGAACCTAGCACATCTCAGATCTTTTCCGGAAATAACATGGAAGGCCTAAGCCAGAGGCAAGAAGCTTTGGACCCTCCAGATCAGGCATCCCCAAACTGCGGCCCTCCAGATGTTTTGGTCTACAACTCCCATGAGCCCTAGCTAACAGAACCAGTGGTCAGGGATGATGGGGATTGTAGTACAAAACATCTGGAGGGCCGAGGTTTGGGGATGCCTGCTCCAGATGTTGCTGAGCTACAATGCCCATCAGACCTAGCAAGTGTGGTGGGAGTTGTTGCTTACCAATCTCTGGGAGGAAAAAAAAGATTCTGCTAGGTAAGCTGCATTTAGAGTAAGGCTAAAGAACATGTGAATCTCCAGATGGTGTTGGACTACAACTCCCACAATCCTTGACTACTGACCACCCTGGCTAGGACTGATGGGAGATGAAGTCCAACATCAGGAGAGCTGCAAATTCCCCATCCATGGTTTAGAGCTCATATTTCTAAGTGTATCTTAGAGCTCGTGTGTGTGTGTGTGTGTGTGTGTGTGTGTGTTAATGTAGGAGAGGGGGGTGCAATCCCATGTGTGGTATAGCAGGCCTAGGATACTTCCTAAGAATACCAGAACTCCGAGTTGGAAGGGGGGAGGGGGGAAATCATAAAACCAATCAGCAAACCAGCAGGAAGGGAAGCTTTGCCAAGCTCCCTCGCCAATTACTATTCTGCCCATGAAGTGCCAGAAGTTGGTGTGGAATAACTCAAGCCTTAATACTATTGGTTTTTCCTCGGTTAAAGGTGCCGAGTTTCATATCCTGGTTTGGCAGGCTGAAAGGGCAGAAGGAGGGCAAAAATGTGGACAGAGTTGGCCCTACGAATAGGTAAAGTGCAGAAGCAGGTGAAGGGATGGCAAAAGTGGCAGATCCCTGACTCTACCCTTCTGCTGGAAGACTGGTCAATTTTTGTCACGTGGCCTGTCCCACACCTCCATAATTCATAGAATCATAGAATCATACAGTTGGAAGAGACCACAAGGGCCATCCAGTCCAACCCCCTGCCAAGCAGGAAACACCATCAAAGCATTCTTGACATGTGGCTGTCAAGCCTCTGCTTAAAGACCTCCAAAGAAGGAGACTCCGCCACACTCCTTGGCAGCAAATTCCACTGCCGAACAGCTCTTACTGTCAGGAAGTTCTTCCTAATGTTTAGGTGGAATCTTCTTTCTTGTAGTTTGAATCCATTGCTCCGTGTCCGCTTCTCTGGAGCAGCAGAAAACAACCTTTCTCCCTCCTCTATATGACATCCTTTTATATATTTGAACATGGCTATCATATCACCCCTTAACCTTCTCTTCTCCAGGCTAAACATACCCAGCTCCCTAAGCCGTTCCTCATAAGGCATCGTTTCCCCTCAGGTGTGGTGGGGGACCTGGTCTCTTTGCTAGTCCAGTTGTTTTCTGAATGTGGAATGTTGGGCAGGGGAAAACCATCTTGTATTCTGCTCAAATAGCAACACATATTGTTCTAACAGCTTCACCCCCCAAGGAATCTTGGGAACTAGTTTGTCAAGGGTGCTGAGAGTCATTAGGAGAACCCTATTTCCCTCACAGAGCTCCAGAGTTCACCGGGAAGAGGGATTGACTGTCAAACCACTCCAGGGGCACCATTTTGTGCCCAAGATTGGGGGAGGAGAGTGGCAGTGCGTGCCATGTGTGTGTGTACCTGGCGTGCATCACACGTGTGAGACTTCATGTGCCCAGCACGCATCCCATGTGTGTGACATCATGAGCCTGGTGCGCATGATGTCACATCGATGGGAGGAGGCCAAGCCCAGAGCCCAGCATGGTGTGGCTTCCTCTCGCACGCTCAGGAGGAGCCAGCTACTGAATCATGCCTCCCCTGCCCCCTCAACATCGAGGGGGCCCAGCCCCCTGCCAGCAGATATTGAGGGGGCCGGAGACCCCTCTGCCCCTAGAATGGCATGCCTGAACCACTCTTACAAGTGTAGCTCTCCGAACCCTTAACAAACTATGGTCCCCAGGATATTTTTGGAGAAGCTAGGACTCGTAAAATGGTAAAACTCTTCATAACACCGGTCTTGAAAGATATACATTGGCTCCCAGTACGTTTCCGAGCACAGTTCAAAGTGTTGGTGCTGACCTTTAAAGCCCTAAATGGCCTCGATCCAGTATACCTGAAGGAGCGTCTCCACCCCCATCGTTCTGCCCAGACTCTGAGGTCCAGTACCGAGGGCCTTCTGACGGTTCCCTCGTTGCGAGAAGCCAAGTTGCAGGGAACCAGGCAGAGGGCCTTCTCGGTGGTGGCGCCTGCACTGTGGAACGCCCACCCATCAGATGTCAAAGAGAAAAACAGCTACCAGATTTTTAGAAGACATCTGAAGGCAGCCCTGTTTAGGGAGGCTTTTAATGTTTCATTGTTTTATTTCATTTTTCTGTTGTAAGCCGCCCAGAGTGGCTGGGGAAACCCAGCCAGATGGGCGGGGTATAAATAATAAATTATTATTATTATTATTATTATTATTATTATTATTATTATTATTATTAGTGTAAGATGCAAATGTGTCTTATGAGTCTGACTTTGGGGGCTGCCCTTGTTACGGAAAATGCTGCAATGTACCGATAACAAAAAAAGGGAAGCCTTTTGTTCAGGAGTGGACTTTTAACAGCCTGCCAGATGTTTTCTAAGACATTAATCCATGCTGGTTTGCGGGTTTGTCTCCCCACCTCCTTATGGTCAATATCAAACAATACTCTTATTTGCTTGATTTGTTTGATCAGGCTTTGCTCCCTATTAAAATATGGTAATGGGGTCTGAAATCAGAGAGATATTGTATAATGATTATGAATGCTATTTATTCATCAGCGCTTTAAACTGGGTTTTGTGGGGTTTTAAGGGTGAGCGGATTTGTTGGTGTGCTGGGATATCTGATGAGGAGCGTTGTGAAGGGAGTTCACAGGTGTTCAGAAGGCTCCCGATTTCTTTCGGAATGGGGAGACGAGCTGAACAGAGATCGCTGGAGATTGTCCACTAGGCAAATGCAACAGTCCATCAGAGAGCAAATGGGAAGCCAGGAGTCTTGTCTCTGGTTCTGAGCACTACGTTTCAAGAAAGACATTGACAAACGGGAGCACATCTGGAGGAAGGCAATGAGAGTGGTGAGGAATCTGGAAACTGAGCCCTGTAGGAGGCCATTGAAAGAGCTAGGTCTTTTTAACCTGGGAAAGGTCAGCTAAAGGGGGGGAGGGGAATGATAGCTGTCCTCAAATTACATCTTCATGCTAGACCATGGCACTCTCACCCATAAGAGACAGTGGTGGCCATCAACATGGATGTATCATAGAAACACAGAATTGGGAGGAATCGCAGTGGTCCTCTAGTCTAACCCCCTGTGACGCAGGAATCTCAACTAAATCATACATGATAGGTGGCCATCCAACCTCTGCTTAAAAACCTCCAAGTAAAGAGTCTGTTCCACTGTCGAACAGCTCATACGGCCAGAAAGAAATTCCTGGAGGATAAAGGAGTGGCTGCAAGTCGTGATGGCTCTGAGCTGCTTCCACAGTCAGAAGCAGTAATGAATACTAGCCGCTGCAAATCACAGGGGGTAAGAGTGCTTGGGTTTATTTATTTTGTTGCATTGTTTTGTAGGGGCTCTGTGGGGCTCAAGAAGCAGAAATATTGCAGGGGATTCCTACTCTGAGTCAGAAGATGGTGACCATGCTGTGTCTTCTTTGGGGTGAAGGCATGAACCTCCTTCATGGCAGTGTTGTCCATTATGTCAAGATCCCTCGACCATGACACCTCCCATATCTAGACTCTCAGGCTTTGCAAATTTCAGGATGACTCCTTAACGCAAAGCTCTTCCAAGAAGCATCTGCCACCTTTAAGTTTCAAACTGGTGATCCCATTGGCATAAGGAAACAAGGTGAAGACATTTGAGCCAAACAATAACCCCACTGCCCCATATTCCCCATAGTGAATCTAACCTATCAGAAATCCCAGTAATTAGGTGACAATTAGAAGCCAACACTGTCCAGAATTTCTGCATAGTTCAAAGCCTCCCATTTATTGTACTTTTGAAGTACTTTGATCTTGAGAGATCTTCATCACTTATAAATGAACCAGTCATTAATGGCTTTTTATGCATCTCCAGAGAGCTATCGCCATTCTCATTAATCACAGAGACTAAACAACTCCTTTTCAAAAGCCATATATTATCTAACACTTGTTCTTTGCTACCTTGGCCTACGGGGTCTTATATATTCCAAATGAATGAATTTAAGATAACAATTTTTTTTTATAAAACGTCTTCTGGAGGGTTGCATACCTTATTGTTCCCCTTTAACTCAAAATTGATCAAATATAGCCTGCAGAATGAGGAAGGGACAGCTGCAGTTTTGGATTAATCGTGATGCTGAAGCTAGGGCTGCCATATTTTGAAGAGGGGGGGGGGAAGAGGACACATTTGCCGACTTTGGCTTTTAACTATGAATCGCTATGACGACTCTGCCCATGAAAAAGAGGACATGTCCTGGAAAAAGAGGACATATGGCAACCAGGGCTAAATGAAGAGGGGAGATGCTGGTTCCTCTCCATTTCCTATAGAAACTCTGCTAATCTAAATCTAAATCCATCCACTTAATGTAAGTTCTACTCCCCAACATGCTGACATGTCACCCACATACTGTAAGTCGTTGATAAGATGTTTTATTTAAGAAAGGTCAAAAAATGGCCTGTTCCCTATGAATAAGAAACTCCCCAACCATTGGCTGGGGTTTCAGGTCATAGAAACATTAGAAGAATTAGAAGATATTCTGTCTTCTGAGGTAGATGTTTGGATGCGGACATCCTCAATGCCTCGTACATAAAGAGGACGCCTGTCACGGTCCGGTCGGCGGGCGGTTGAAGCCCTGGCTGAGGACGTCAGGACCAGAGGCAAGATGGTGGTGTAGAAACAGGAACAGGTGCAGGGCTGAGGGTCCAGCAGCAGGCAGTCGCAGGGTCAAGGAGGAAGGCAGAAGTGAAGGTCTGGGAGTCAAGGAGCAAGGCGTCGGCAAGGCAAAGCTCCAAGGGTCGAGGATCAAGGCGTCGGCAAAGGCAAGGGTCCAAGGAGCAAGATGTCGGCAAGGCAACCAGGCAGGGATAGCGTTGCTGTGGCAAAGAGCTGAAGAGAAATGCTGAGCTTTTATCCTTCCCAGCTCCTGCCACCAGGTGCAGTGAGGTATCAAGTGGCCTCACCTGAGTGGCCACTCCTTGCCTCTCCAGCACAAGCTGAGTCCTCACCTGAGTGGCCACTCCTTGCTTCTCCAGCACAAGCTGAGGCAGGCCCCAGTCCTGCAAAGCACTACAGGCCCCAGAGCCTGACTCCTGCCCATACTCCTGACAATGCCTGTTCAACAAATGAGTAGCCCTTCTCTCTTCTGAAAGCTAAGCTATGTAGAAAGGTCCAGAAGCTGGGTCTTCACAAGCACATTTCCATTACAGCAGGAACAGTGAACCAGTGACCTCCATATGTTGTTGGACTCCAAAACCTGCCGACCCCACCAGCCTGGTCAGTGGTCAAGAGTGATGGGAGCTGTAGCTCAGCGGCATTTGATTTCCCATCCCTCTGTTACAACCGTGGCCCAACACCAGTGCAGCATAACTAGACCAGTAATGAGATTTTAGCTGAGATTGCTGCATTGCAGGGGGTTGGACTAAATGACCCTTGAGTCCCTTCCAGCTCTAAGATTCTATGATCACTAAGCTGGAGAATCTCCAGATTCTATGGTTCTACGATCACTAAGCTGGAGAATCTCCAGGGTCCACTGGATCAAGAAGACTTCATTTGCAGTCTGATCCTTAATGGGCAGCTGTAACTTTAGGCTAAGATGATGCTGTTAACCTGAAGGAGAATATGAGACAGCAGCATCTTCTTGCTATCTGTTTCCAAATCTTTTAAACACTGGGCTCCTCCTCCATGTCTGTGTTCCTTGATCCGGAATGCCATGGTGAAGCCCAGGCACTAGTTCCTTAAGTGACTTGGAGCACAGGACCATGGCACAGATTTGCATGATAACTCAATATGTGCATTGATGCAAGTTTAGGCCCACTTTCAGAGGGAAAGTCACCCTGTAAGCAAAGGTCCTGTGCTACGTCTTATGCAGAGTAGACCCAATGAAGTTGATGGGCATGACTAATTTATGTGTATTAATTGCAATGGCCCACTCTGAATAAAAATCCTGCTTGCTAGTTTCCAATAAGCATCTGGTTGGCCACTGTGAGAACAGGATGCTGAACTTAAGGGGCCACTGGCCTAATCCAGAAGGCTTTTCTTACACTATTATGACTTAATTGTGTATAACGCAAAGTTTTGTTTGTTTGTTTGTTTTTTAAAGTGTTGGGGGGGTTTTTAGGTCAAAGGGGCTGTTGTTGTTTAGTCGTTTAGTCGTGTCCGACTCTTCATGACCCTATGGACCATAGCACGCCAGGCACTCCTGTCTTGCACTGCCTCCCGCAGTTTGGTCAAACTCATGTTCGTAGCTTCGAGTACACTGTCCAACCATCTCATCCTCTGTCGTCCCCTTCTCCTTGTGTCCTCCATCTTTCCCAACATCAGGGTCTTTTCCAGGGAGTCTTCTCTTCTCATGAGGAAGCCAAAGTATTGGAGCCTCAGCTTCAGGATCTGTCCTTCCAGTGAGCACTCAGGGCTGATTTCCTTCAGAATGGATAGGTTTGATCTTCTTGCAGCCCATGGGACTCTCAAGAGTCTCCTCCAGCACCATAATTCAAAAGCATCAATTATTCCGCGATCAGCCTTCTTTATGGTCCAGCTCTCACTTCCATACATCACTACTGGGGAAACCATAGCTTTAACTATACAGACCTTTGTAGGAAAGGTGATGTCTCTGCTTTTTAAGATGTTGTCTAGGTTTGTCATTGCTTTTCTCCCAAGAAGCAGGTGTCTTTTAATTTCATGACTGCTGTCACCATCTGCAGTGATCAAGGAGCCCAGGAAAGTAAAATCTCTCACTGCCTCCATTTCTTCCTCTTCTATTTGCCAGGAGGTGATGGGACCAGTGGCCATGATCTTGGTTTTTTTGAAGTTGAGCTTCAGACCATATTTTGCGCTCTCCTCTTTCACCCTCATTAAAAGGTTCTTTAAGGTCAAAGGGGCAGGAGACCCCAATACTTCTCTGGAGAAGCCCCTTAGAGAAGTGAGGCTGCAGTGAGATTTTTTGATCTTTGTTGTCGTGCTAGTTGACTTCTTTCGCACCACTCCCCAGAGCTAGTCCCCTTCTGCCCCCCTGATCAGAAAGGCTTTACAAAGGACTCCACTCCATCACCAACTTTGAAAAAGAAGAGCGGAAGCTTCGGAAGCACACCTCCCTCTCACCATCCCTTTATTACTTTTACAGCCTTTCCCTAGTATCACGGCACTTTTATGACGAAAGGAGCGATTGCCTCACTCTTGATCAAGTCCGGAAGCAACCTTCAGGGATTCATATAACTTCTCACAATATTTTTAACAGTGGTTTCTTATGTATTCCTGGGCGAGCAGCACTTGCTAGCAACTCCCGCGGTGCCGTTTTATGGAAGCAAATTTGGGTAAGGGGAAACAAAGAGACAGACACACACAGAGAGAGAGATCCCTTCTTCATAACACCTCCCACACAGCATCACGCACAAATCCTTTCACCCTTCTGCACCTACATGTCTTAGCTCTCTGCATTTTGTTTTAGAGACATCTCCCCCCCCCAAACGCCTAGGTTCCATCCTGAACCGAGTAAACAAGCTTAAAGCGATACCTTCATTTCCTTCTAGGAATTGTCAGCATGCATTATTGGCTAGAATGCAGTGCTTAATCATGTCTTCTGCACTCCTCTAAGTGTTGCGTGTACGAGAGAGAGCATTCAGCTCATCTGTGATTTCTGCTCCAATGGAGGTGTGATGCTCCATTTGGGGAGAGTGAGATGAAATGTTGGCCTTGACCAAAGGAAGAGGATTTCATTAAACCTTGCAAATATTAAACCTTGCTGGTGTGTGAGGAGCTGGACTGAGGAGGAATGGTGGGAGCCTCCCCCACCCTTCTCCTGAACCTTCCCAAGGGCAGGAGGACAGCATTGATTTAGAACAGCGGTTTGCAGAGGGGCATAGCCCAGAGGGGGAAAGCTGGGAAATACTGAGTGAGGAACAGCTAGAAGAGGAAACACCAGGAGAGAGACAGCTGGCAGGTTCAGTGTCCTTGGACAGCATTCCTGAGACACCCCCCCCCCTTCGCCTAAGACTAGAAGGGCTCCGAGAGTGTTAGAACAGAGAGCGCAGAGGCAACAAGCTCAGATTACCTGACGTAGGAGTGATGTAGATTAATGGGGACAGAGGGGGTGAGCCTGTACTGGGAACAAAGCCATTTCTAGAAGATACATGCATTCCTTTGTCTCTCGCTGTGATTATCAAAGAAACTAACTGGTAAGAATGCTCATTTCGCTTGATCTGCCTATCCACTGCCACCGGGGGAGGGATCCGATTCCTCGAAGCCTGGCACAGTGCCACTGCTGCCAGCATACCTGCTGCCTCCAACAGCTGCACTACCCACTCTGCAGCTGCCGTGCATCCTGCCACATCCACCACTGGAGCAGGGCTGATATCAGGCAAAGGCGCACCAATTTTGGGTGAGATCTTGCCTCAAATCGCATGAGATTTCACACGCACTGCAAGATGTCATCACAAATTAATACAATCTTGCCCAAAACCAGTGCTGGTTGTCGTGGCACTTGTACACCACTGGTAGAGGTGACAGGGCACACGCAAAGCGTTGCCTCGGGGACTTCTGCCACCTGAGGCTGTGGCCTCACACTGCCTAATGGCTGGGCCAGCTCCAGACACCAAGGACAAATAGCCAGCAAAGATCCCTTGCACCAACAGGCTGCAACAGACTATTTGATAATCCCTGACCCGTATGAAAGCTTCTGGATTAGGCTAGTTTAGAAAGCCACTTTATACTGAGTCAGACTTTTGGTCCAACCTGCTCAGTATTGACTACACTGATTGGCAGAGGCTCTCCAGAGTTTCAAAACAAGGTATCTTCCAGCCTTACACAAGAATGTAAGACCTTTTGCATGTGAAGCAGACATTCTGCCGTTGAGCCCTGGCCATTTCTACATGGCTTATTAACCTGATCAATAAGAAGGCATGTTTTTTTGCTGGCCAAAAATTGCTTTTGTCCTCCTGGGAGAAGGATCAGGAAAAAGGAGGCCTGATTAAACCCTGACAATTGGTTGCTACTTCTCTGCAGTTGGGATCTCAACAATGCTAGCTGTATCTACCGTATATCCAGGAACCATGAAGGTGGGCATTGTGTATAGGTGCGTCTTTGTGTGACTTCACATCATGGGCGTACCCAGTGAGAGGCAGGGTGCAGCTGCCCCCCCCCAGAAGCAATTTTTTTTAAAAAATCGTCCTGCTTCACGGTGGCCACGGAGTTGATGAAGCCCTTGAAGAGCTCTCGGCAGCGCTGCAGCTGAGCTGGAGACGCGTCGCAGAGCCATCCTTTCCTTTGGGGTTACCAGGGCGCCTGGCCTCTAGGCGGCGCCCCAGCGAGTCCTGCCAGCTCCCTGCAAAGCGGCTCCCCCGCCCCCTCCCTCTCCGGCTGAATCCTGCAAGGCAGCGGCTCGAGTTGCAAGCAGCAGCCTTGGCAAAGCTGCTCCTCTCCCTTGGGCTCAGCTCTTTGGCCATGATGACCTCGAAATCCCGGGCGCACGGATCATCTCCACGGGCCCAGTGCTCACGGCTCTTGCTGCTGCTGCTGCTGCTGCTGCTTCCTCCTCCACCCAGCCATGCTCCACCTCGCCAAGCTTATCTCCTCCCCAGCCCCGCCGCAGCTCCGCACGCCTGAGGCATTCAGGAACAGAAACCGCTGCACACACACGCTCTCCCCCGGGGCGGCGCCCAGGATGAAACTTCTTCCTGGAGTCAGTTTCACCTGGGCTCTGTAGCCCCGCCCATGTTCCCACTTCGTGGCCCCACCCCTCCCGTGCCTTGGCCCCGCCCCTGAACGACCATGGCTTGCCCCCCCCCCTAGTTTTGATCCTGGGTACGCCTCTGCTTCACATGCCTGTTACTGATGGGCAAACTGTACACTGTCAGGGGAAGCAACTGGCCACTGAATTGTCATTATTTCCCTGACCCATGGAAACCTGCCCCTTGTAGTTTGCCTTAAGAAACAGCCGATTTGATCATTACTTTGTTCACAGAGTCAAGTTGTAGTCTTACTTGAACCTTCTCTGTTTTGTGTGACCTAGAACAGCTATTCCTTATGAATCCACTTCCTGCTCGTGCAAGCCGGCTAATGCAAATGCCTTGATATGCAGATATTCTTTATCTGCATAACGTATGCCATATGTAGCATTTGGATCTCCTTGGTGCAGAAACTAGAACTTCGTTTTTGTTGTTGAATGGAATAGATGAGTCTCCAGCATTGAGAGGAGGCCCTGCTGTTTCGGGGGCCACAAAACACTGCCCTTCCCTTTGGCTCTGCTTCATTAGCCCGTCTGCATTTCAGCCCTGCGGCAGATAACATTCTCCTTTCTACTGTGCTGAAAAAAGAACAGTCAACAGGGAATACAAGGCTGAGCTCTAAGTATAAATTTGGGTTCCCCTGCCCGGATCTTAATGGAGCAAGGAGTTAGTGGCAGACAATCTTCACGCTCTTACCTGCTGAATCATCAGAACTCTCACACTTTGGTAATTGAGGAAAACATATAAATACTGCATAGAGATCTCCTTGGGCTGTGTTCGTAAAACAGTTATGTTCTGTTAAAGTGCTTTTCTTGTACAGGTTAATCTCTCAAAACAAAAGCTGGGAAATAACAGCAACAAAACCAGGCTGTATTTCTGCTACCCGATAAACCCTCTCTTTGCTTGTCTGCAAATAAATGATTCCCAGAGGCTCTCCTATACAGAAGCGGAGAGAACTTTTTTTTTTTTTTTAAGGGAACTGAAACCATAAAATTGGAACAAGAAATTACTCTCAAGCCCCATATCCCCTCCATTTCAACCTACCAGGCCCAGTGGGCACCAATCACCTCCACAGACCCTCCCAGTGTCCCTATTTTCCAGGGACAGTCCCGGATTTACAGAAGCCATCCCAGTTTCTTATTTGATCCCAGAATATCCTGCTTTTCCATGGGACATCCTTATTTTCATCAAAGAAATGTTGGGGGCCATGGAGTTATGCAATTCCCAAGCCAAGGAGATAAGTAACTATACAATCTTTAGAAGCCTTCTGAAGGCAGCCCTGAATAATTTTATTATGTTTTTATATATGTTAGAAGCTGCCCAGAGTGGCAGGGGGAACCCTGTCAGGTGGGTGGGGTATAAAGAGTAAAACTATTACTGTGGAATGGGACGTCCCTATTTTCATCAAAGAAATGCTGTATCCTTTATCCTCTGCCAAGCTGAGCATCACTGGGTGCTGAGAATGCAATTGCCACAATCTGAATTCCAGTCTGACTGGCTCGCCTTGCAGTCGGACCTTGGCATGCCAGAGACGAAGGCTTCCTTCGCCTTCCTCGCAATTACGCCCCTTCGTTGATTTTGTCTCTGTCCAAACATGTTTGTGAAATGCAGTGAAAACCTGCAATGTTTTGGTGAACACAGCAGGCGGAGACCAGGGACAATGGCTGTTGTTTCTTCCCAACTTCACCTCTCCTGGGGGTGGGGAGCTGACTATTGTCTGTCTCCAGTCTTGGTGAATGAGGCATTTTCCTACCTAGCAGTTGCCTGGCTTTCTGAAATGATTCAGGATCTTTGATGGGATGAAAGGCACACTATAAATCCCAGTTTATTACTATTAAGCGGGGCTCTGAATGAGCATTGCCCCTGCCTTGGAGGCGACTCCCATCTGCGGGCTGCTTATTTGTCTATAAATCATAGAAACCTACATTTCTGGGTGTGTGTTTTTTTCCTTCTAGCTTTGTATATGAAATAGGAAACTTCTGTGACATTCTCTGAATCACCAACAGCTTCCCCACAGTTTCTCAAAGGAAAGTTACCAATATATTCATTTCCTACTGTGAAAATACTTGCAATCCTGAGCACTAGGAGGAGGAGGGGATGGATGGCTTTGAACATACTTTCGCTTTCTTTGTTTTTGTTTTTGCCAAGTTATTCTATAATATCCTCCAGGCATTCTTTTAACAAAAATAAATGCATGCTATTTTCCTCCCATTTTGCAGTGAGCATCCCTGACGCCGGGCCTCCGTTGCAGCTGTACTTTTGCTGAGAAGATCCGGAAGCGTGGATTTTCTTTTATTAGTTCGTTCAGCGGTGTTGCGGTCTTCAGCTAACAATTTAATAGCTGCAATAACTTCTGCGTAATTATCTTGTAAATATGATGCAACCCCATTTGTCTTGATGGCACCGGGATTGCAGGGAGAAACATAGGTTTGCATCAAATGCAGCACTAAGCCAATCCATCTGTTAGCGTGAGGTTTGATGCTTCTGCATTGGGACTCCCCCAAATCTCCTCCCCTGTGCAGCCCTTAAATTTGTTCTGGGTTTCCCCCCCAACCCTCTGGAGCAGGCATGTGGTTCCCACAGGTGGAAGAGAGCGGAGAAATTTCCTTGCACTACTGCCATTTTTTTTGTATAGCTATATTGGTGTAAGAATACTGGCAATGATTGCTGATATTCACAAGTCTGGCAAACTCCTCTTCTAGTTGAAAGTAACATCATGGATCCTTTAGTTTAGATTCATTCATTACAGGGGGTTGGACTAGATGACCCTAGGGGGTCCCTTCCAACTCTACGATTCTATGATTTGTTGTTTGTTGTTGTTTAGTCGTGTCCGAATCTTCGTGACCCCATGGACCATAGGCACGCCAGGCACTCCTGTCTTGCACTGCCTCCTGCAGTTTGGTCAGACTCCTGTTTGTAGCTTCGAGAACACTGTCCAAGCATCTCGTCCTCTGTCGTCCCCTTCTCCTTGTGCCCTCAATCTTTCCCAACATCAGGGTCTTTTCCAAGGATTCTTCTCTTCTCATGAGGTGGCCAAAGTATTGGAGCCTCAGCTTCAGGACCTGTCCTTCCAGTAAGCACTCAGGGCTGATTTCCTTCAGAATGGAGAGGTTTGATCTTCTTGCAGACCATGGGACTCTCAAGAGTCTCCTCCAGCACCATAATTCAAAAGCATCAATTCTTCGGCGATCAGCCTTCTTTATGGTCCAGCTCTCACTTCCATACATTACTACTGGGAAAACCATAGCTTTAACTATACGGACCTTTGTCGGCAAGGTGATGTCTCTGCTTGTTAAGACACCAATTTTGATTATAAGACACCATTTTTTTTCACAATATGGCATGACTTTATTTTATTTACAAATGAAGAAGCCTATGGCCACAGGTTCCCTCCTGTTTATGTCAAAGTGTGGGTCATGTGAAAGTACATAGGCTCTTTATATATAAATCGGATTACAGTACTGTTAATTGGGGAGAAAGGGAAACATTATTTCACTATTATTATTCTTTTCATTTGGGGACTCTGTGTGTGAACTCCTCGGGGAAATGCCTGCTTCCATGGAAAACAGTGTAACTCTTTTGTCTTTTCCTGCTGGATCTTACGCCACGTATTATTTTGGTGCGGGCCTTTTTCCTTATTTCATTCTGTTGGCATGTAATTTATTTCACCTTTTGTCGTAATTTACAAATTCTAATAGTAACGAATAGTGGCAACACTGGTCAGTTTTCTTCACCGCTTTAATGAGCAAATCTTTTTCCTTACTAAAAAATGATGCTCTGTCGTGTGTGTGTGTGTGTGTGTGTGTGTCTTAATTGATGTGGGAACGATAAGGGAAAGCCCCCACTAGGAGTCAGTGTTGTGTCACTGTCTAAAGCAGGCTGCCCCCTCCCCTCCCTTCTCCTTCAGCTCGAGTTATCCAGGAGGCAGACGAGAGGAGCAGAGGGGTGCGGCGCGCAGGTCAGCTCCCAAATAAACACATCAAAGTGTCAAAAAAACATACCGCATCCCGATCTTTAGAGGCCGGTTTATCTGAATCTCCCTTGAACTGAACTGAAAAGCATTTCCACTGAAGCGGTGAGCTATGCCGCCGCAATTGACCCACGTCTAAGGTGGGCTCTGCTGGCCTGGCCATCCTTCCCCTTCCTTTCCTTTTCTTCCAGAGCTGTATTTCCCCTTCATCGGCCTCGGATCCTAATCAGATGCAAGTCTTGGTCTAATGAAAGCAGAGGTTGCGCTTAACAAGCTGCAAGCCTTATCCGCTTTTGGGAAGAGGTCCCTTTGTAAGGGTGCCTGGGGAGAAAGAGGGTCTATCAGCAGATCAGGCTTCTCCAACCTGGTGCCCTCCAGAGGTTTTAGATTACAACTCGTGTCAGCCCCCAAACCAGCATAGCGTGCTGTTTAAGAACTGAAGAAGAGCACTACTGGATCAGGCCAAAGTCCCATCCATCGGGTTCTTAAAGTGGCCAAATGGATGTTCATGGGAAGCCACACGTAGAATCTGAGTATAACAGTACTCTTTCCACCTGTGATTCCATGCAGTCTGAAGTAGAGCATACTCACCATGTTAAAGGTAAAGATAAAGGTACCCCTGACTGTTAAGCTCATCTCGCTCTATAGGCCGAGGAAGCCGGCGTTTGTCCGCAGCTTCTGGGTCATGTGGCCAGCATGACTAAGCCGCTTCTGGCGAACCAGAGCAGCACACGGAAATGCCGTTTACCTTCCTGCTGGAGCAGTACCTATTTATCTACTTGCACTTGACGTGCTTTCGAACTGCTAAGTTGGCAGGAGCTGGGACTGAGCAA
Source organism: Zootoca vivipara (assembly GCF_965207765.1). Classification (NCBI taxonomy): domain Eukaryota; kingdom Metazoa; phylum Chordata; class Lepidosauria; order Squamata; family Lacertidae; genus Zootoca; species Zootoca vivipara. Next base: position 79,525,281 of record NC_142591.1, read on the forward strand.
CGGGAGCTCACCCTGTCGCAGGGATTCGAACTGCCAACCTTCTGATCAGCAAGCCCTAGGCTCTGTGGTTTAGACCACAGCACCACCTTAACCTCTGCGAATTTGTCTAATCCCCTTTTAAAGCCATCCAAAGTTGGCTGCTGTCACTACCTCTTATGGGAGCCAACTACTTCTACTGCCGTTGTTGTTGTTGTTGTTGTTGTTGTTGTCGTCGTCGTCGTCGTCATCATCAGCCTCCTCTGCACACATTCCAGCTTGTCAATATCCTTCTTAAACAGTGGTGCCCAGAACTGGACACAATATCCCACATGTGGTAAGGCAGAATAGAGCAAGCGCTATTACTTCCCTTGATCTGGACAATATACTTCTCTTGATGCAGCCTAGAACCACATTCGGGTTTTTTTGTTTTGAGTTTGAGTGTTTTGCTGCTGCAACATCACACACTGTTCACGCATGTTAAGCTTCTGTTCTGCATCCTTTTCGCATGTGCTGATGTCAAGCCAGGTGTCCCCCATCCGATATTTATGCACCTGATTAATATTCCTCCCTAAGTGTAGAAGCTTACATTTGTCCCTATTGAAATTCGCTTTTGTTGGTTTTGGAACAAAACAACAAACACATTCATTATTCATGGCATTGGGGGGGGGCAATAAATGAAAATTGAACCAATGGGACATCATTTGGGTTGATTTCTCATTCATTCCAGGAGACATGCATCTCACTACTTTTCCAGAGAGTCAGCAGAGACATTCATCTGCCAGCAATCAATCATAGTGAAACTGAGTAATGTGCGTTCCTGTATGGGCTGAGCGGAAACAGGCAGTGGCAAGATGTTGGGGGCCCTGATTAGTTCTGAGGAGAGACTCCTCGGTATATGGCTTTGCTATGGATCATAGACAAATAACGATTATAAAAAAATGAGAGAAAGAATCATCTCTTACTGTCCAGAAAACAAAACAACAGTTCCTCTGTAATAATAATTGGATACCCCAAGATAGGAAGGTGTATTCAGGAAAGATCAGCGGCATGCCTTGTTAACGTCTCACTTGCTGCCTGCATTATATTTGCGGTCCTTTGCTTCCTTGTCACAGGCTGTCTGTCACTGTGATCTGTTTTGCTTCCCAGATGATGGAGGTTTGGGGGATGCAGCAAAAGATTTGAGCGAGGTCACTGTTAGTTGCCCCTTGCATGGCTCAGGTGCATATCTTGTATCTACCAAGAGTTGTGGGTTCAGTAGAGTGGCACCCTGGTTGTCAAACTTAATCCGTTCCGGGAACCATTCGAAAACCAAGTCACGGCTTCTGATTGGCTGCAGGAGCTTCCTGCACTCAATCGGAAGCCACGCCAGACGTTTGCCTTCTGAAAAATGTCCGCAAACCGGAACACTCACTTCCGGTTTTGCAGCGTTTGGGAGCCGATTTGTTTGGGAGCCAAGCCGTTCGAGAGTAGTAGTTTGGATTTGATATCCCGCTTTATCACTACCCGAAGGAGTCTCAAAGTGGCTAACATTCTCCTTTCCCCTCCTCCCCCACAACAGACACCCTGTGAGGTGGGTGGGGCTGAGAGACTTCAGAGAAGTGTGACTAGCCCAAGGTCACCCAGCAGCTGCATGTGGAGGAGCGGAGACGCGAACCCGGTTCCCCAGATTACAAGTCTACCGCTCTTAACCACTTCACCACACTGGCTCTCAAGGTACCAATGTATTGTGAATCCAGTTCTGTGGGGATGCCTCCCAACTGAGATCAGGCAGGGCTCCCCTGCCTCTTGAATGTTCAGCGCCCGGTAAAGACCTTTCTATTTCAGCAGAGGTAAAAAAAATTGTTTTATTTTTTATTGCATCTTTTATAGTTCTATTGCACACTGCTGAGAGTCTCCACTATCAAGCAGTGTATGAATCATTGAGATGAAATAAGCCAACGTATTGCAGGACTGTATCCTTTTTAGGGATAGGTGCTATGTAGATTATGGGAATACGCACAGAAATTGCTCTGCTCACCAGGTGCCCCTGATCTCCTCTGGGTCTGGGTTCGCAGATTAGGATTGCCATATTTTGAAGAGCAAAAGAGAGGACACTATGACAACTCATAGAAGAGGAAAGCAAGTCTTCAACCACCAGCTATGTTTATGTCTCATCCAGAAAGTATAGCCAGAGACACTTTGGCAAATCTAAAAAATCCACCCAGACAGAAATTCTACCCCTGAAAAAGAGGACGTGTCCTGGAAAAAAGAGGACACATGGCAACCCTATATGCATAAGAATTCAGTCTCAATCCTGGGAGACCAGGGTTCAAATCCTCCACTCAACCGTGTGACCTTGGGCCAGTCTCTCTCAGCCTAATCAACCTCAGGGGGTTGTTGTGGCGATCAAATGAAGAGGGGTTGAGGGAGAAAGGTGGGATATAAAAGAGATTTTTTTAATTTAAAAAGAAAACAAGATGGTCCTATGTTCCAGCCTTTGCAGCGGTATCTCACTCAATCTGTCATCCACAACTCCTTGATGTTCAAATTCATTGTTTACCCGGCATGTTGGTGTAATCCTGTGCAAACACCATTCGTGTTTGTCTAATTTTCTGTTTATCTGCCTGCCTTGGACGCCCGCCGAGCCCTTCAGATGAACGGCGATGTATGGCACTTAATTCCATTCCCAGAAAGTTAACTTTATACCGTATCCTCATCAATTCAACACAAGAAGGGTCTGCGAAAACAAACAAAGGTCTTAATCCTGTTTACAATTCTGCCATGTTCCTCGGGCCCAGGGGTGGGGTGGGAGAAGCAGCAACATTTCCTAGTATTTCCATTCATTCTTTTGACAATCTAATGGTGTGGCAAATGACCTGGAGCACAGGAGTCTGGCTCAATACTACCTACACTGACTGGAAGTGTCTCTCCAGGGTTTTAGGCAAGAGTTTTTCCCCAGCCTTACCTTCGAAGAAGCAACTCCCTATGGCTGTGCCCACACATTAGCACTTACTCTGATTTCAATGGGCTCCCACTGCTGGTGTTTGAATCTCAGACCCTCCAACACAACAAAGGCAACAAAATGGGATGGGCCTTCCCTCGCTGGCAGCCAGAATTAATTTATCCCAGGGACGTCCAACTCCCAAGAGACTGCAGTCTACTCCCGGAATAAAAAAACTGGCAGTGATCTACCCATTGGGGGGGATCCAAAGTTTTTTAGGGGGGCGGGCCAAATATGTAAAGCTTTGGGGGGGCAGTACTTACTCTGCCGTAAATCGCTAAAAAATAATAATTCAGAACTCCACCACTCTTGCCTCTGACACGGGTCATACGGCGCTTAGGTGGGCATTTGGCCCTGAGAACACTCCCGCTATGTGCTCCTCTTTGCTCGCACCGTCACGAGAAAGCAGAGAACAAGAACCAGGAATGCCACCCGATCGCATGGATAGACCAGCACAGCTGGGGCTCCACGAAGCCTCCTGCTAGAGTTAATTTGCCACAGCCTGCCGGCAGGGGCTTCCAAATCGCCCGCATAACAGGGCGCCGGTGGCCGGGTGCCGGCTGACTCTCGCCAGGTCAGGACGGCATGTGTGCATATACTCTTTTTCCCCCACGGAGGAAAATGAGCACGCGATCTACCACTGTCACTCGGGCATTAACCTGTCAATCACGGTTGACTGGTGGACATCCCTGATCTAGCCTATCTGAGACACTGGCACAGGCTAAATGCCTTCGGAGATCATACTCTTACTAAGCTCTGCTGGTTAGAGCAACTTAGGACAGGGGGCCGGGCACAAAAGTGCCAAGTTAAGTTTAGGGCTTATAACCTTCAAATGGAGAACTACTTAGCCCTTAGCCCACGTGACCTTAGAAAATTGGATTTTTGATCAGGGTGCCAACCAAGACAGAGCCTCCCCTTACTCTACTTGGTATCCCCCAAATTTAAGACCAATCACTCAAGGCCCCTTTACCTTCAGACTCTGACCTTCCCACAAATATGTGGGGCCTTTGTAAAACGAAGATTCCAACAGATGCCCTCAGCATATTTGGAAGGGAGATATCGGGGAATTCCCCATATGGATTCCAAATGTATATATGATGCACACTATCTGCTGATTTGCCCCCTGTATACAACACTCAGAGGAAAATTTGTATTGCCAATTCTTAATTGGCTTCCAGGTCGATCTGCACAGGAAGTGCCAGCTGAACTCCAGCAGATAAACATCCAAACATTACACACCAGGTAGCCAAATTTGCACTGGTAGTCAAGAAGCTCCATTCCAGCTATGTGAATGCACTCCAATCTTAAATTTTAACGTTGCGAATTTCTTTTAGGTTGTAAACCGCTACAGGTTACGTTGTATGATCTTAGATAAAAGTTTCCCTTTTATTCTCTGTCGTCCATTGTAAAGGCATTTGGCTGTATACAATAAAAATTGACTGAATGGATTAATGAGACCCATACTAAAAACATATAAAGCATTTTCATAAATAAAAACAAAATAGTTTGCTACTATTTGAGGTACAGTACTTTTTCAGAAAGAGAATTTCTGTGCTGGCTCTTATTTGGGAGACCAGTTGAGGAAATTTGGTTTCTGGTCATGTCTCCCATAATGCAGTGCACTGAGCTATGACACAACAGGCTCTTAATTAAAAAGAAAGTAGCAATGTTCAGCTAGCCATTCAGCTGATTCTCCTTCCCCCAGAAAGCCTGTAATTCTTGTGTTAACTTTTCCCACAGTGCCTTGGCTGGGCCTTGACATTTATCGGGAATAAAGACTATTATTGTGCAACAATATTGCAAAAGTCGACCTTAAGTAAGAAATTGGACGTCTACCTCCTGCCTCTTTCTGGCTGAAACCAGTTTAATTAGGTGATGCTGGTTGTCATTTGTACTGTGGACTTATTGATGTTTAGTTTTAATGCCATATTATTCTCAGAGGTTTATGAATTCCAACTGGGGGGAGGGAGGAGCTGCTGGCAGAAACCTTTTCATATTACAAGCCAGTGTCTAAAGGAACAGAGTTTTCTTTTTCCTCTCTCAGTAAAGTTACTTTAATCTTATATGAGAGTTTTTAAAACCCCAACTTCTCTCTGTTTGTCCTGCATTCTCCCATGAAGTCCTGCCCCAATGAGAGTTAGTGCTCTTATTTCTTTGCGCTGCCTCACAAAACTTTCTCCTTCAATTTCTTGGTTTTACCTATTTCTTTTCTCTACTAAAGGTAAAGGGACCCCTGACCATTAGGTCCAGTCGTGACCGACTCTGGGGTTGCGTGCTCATCTTGCATTATTGGCCGAGGGAGACGGCGTATAGCTTCCAGGTCATGTGGCCAGCATGACAAAGCCACTTCTGGCAAACCAGAGCAGCACATGGAAACACCGTTTACCTTCCCGCTGTAGCGGTTCCTATTTATCTACTTGCATTTTGACGTGCTTTCGAACTGCTAGGTTGGCAGGAGCTGGGACCAAGCAACGGGAGCTCACCCCGTCACAGGGATTCGAACCGCCGACCTTCTGATCAGCAAGGCCTAGGCTCAGTGGTTTAACCACAGCACCACCTGGGTCCCTTCTTTTCTCTACTACTTCTTTTTAATTACTTATAGAATCATAGCACTGTAGAGTTGAAAGGAACCCAGGGGTCATTTCGTTCAACCCCCTGCAATGACTTACAGTCTTACACACTTTAAAGACGGCAGACAGGGTTGTATGACTTTTATCTTTCTTTTATTTATTACATTTTTATTCGGCATTCCCTAAGGAGTTGGATGCAACGTGCAGGAACATAAGAAGCTGTCTTATACCCAGTCAGACTAAGGCTGTGTACACATTACCATTTATTCCACCTCCAGGGTACAAGGTTGGCGGTTTGAATCCCTGCGACGGAGTGAGCTCCTGTTGCTCTGTCCCAGCTTCTGGCAACCTAGCAGTTCGAAAGCTTGCCAGTGCAGGTGGATAAGTAGGTGGCGGGAAGGTAAACAGCATTTCCGTGTGCTCTGGTTTCCGTCATGGTGTTCCATTGTCCAGAAGCAGTTTAGTCCTACTGGCCACATGACCCGGAAAGTTGTCTGTGGACAAACGCCAGCTCCCTCGGCCTGAAAGCGAGATGAGCACCACAACCCCATAGTCGCCTTTGATTGGACTTAACCGTCCAGGGGTCTTTTAACTTTTACCCATGGCATTGGTAATGCAGCAACACCTATGGCAGGGTTTGAATAAGCGTTCACAACTTTATTATAGTAACAGACATTCTAGAGAACGATAAAGGAATTTACTTTGATACAAAGCAGGACACAATAAACAAAACCAAATAACTCAGTAAAGGGGGAGTTGAGAGAAGTCCAAAGGAGGAGAGGGAGAACATTTGTATATATTTTGATGAATGAGATTTGCATCTTCATTTGCTATAAACCCAATAAATATTTAATAATAATAATAAAGTTAATGCACCAACACCTGGAGGTCAGTATGTTAGCTACCCCTTGGATAAACAAGGCCAGTGTTCTGACCTGGTATCATGGACTGGTTGGATGCAGAGGAATGCTGGGAAGAACCAGCTGAGGAATCACCAAAGGAAGAAGCCTCAGAGCCCAGCGAGCGGTGATGGGACATTGATGAGTGGTCAGATGAAGAAGACTGAGAAGAGGTGTTCGAAGATGAATGGGTAACATGCAGTGCTGTTTTTCTAGAAAAAGAGGTGTTGGAACTCACTATGAACACCTCCCTTGTTCTCTTATAATGAGAAATGCCAGAACTGAATTCTGGCAAGTTCCAGCTGGTAACAGGGCTTAGTGAGCTGGGAGAATCAGTGGCAGAAAGAAGTCCAGAATCAGAGGCAGAAACTGAAGCAGACAAGTGGTCAGGAGGCCAAGAGGCAGAGATGAGCAGGCTGGTGAAGAGTCCCCCTCTTGCTGTGACAAGCTCCTCTCCGCTCTTGTCTCCCAGAACCAAAAGAGGGCTAAAACGGGTGGAGCAGCAGCAGGCGGCACTCAGACACAGTCTCCGATTGCTCGAAGAAAGCCCTAGAGAGGCGGGAACTTTCAGTGTCAGCAACTGATTCATGGGGATGAACTGCTGACACTCATTAGGCCTGGCACTCAGACAAGGCTGTGAAGATTGTGTTTTTGCTAATAGTTAATTCCAACTTGGAAGGGTGTGATTTACTGCCGGCTCACTCTTTGACACCTGGTGTGAAGCCTCTCCCGACGCATTTAATAAAATGTTGCAGCACCATCACAGCCATAATGTAAGCAGTCTGTGTGAACAGGAGCCTTGCTCTGCCTCAGACCCAATCTCACCCTAGATATGATGCTTCCTACACTAACCTGTCTGGCTATAATCCTCCAGATGCCACTCACAAGATCCAATAATCCATCTCTGACATTTTTATCCTGACTTTTCTTTTAAGCAGAGAGGCTATTTTTATCTTGTCTGATCCATAGGAACACTCACCTGCCCACATGAGTGATAAGGATTAGCTAGTGTTTGTAAAGTGCTCTGAATGTGCAAAGCACTGTAAAAGTACTTACATGTTGGGTGTTTTCATTTTTTGTTATTTTTTTTTAAACAGAATCTAAGCACATTGTTCAACACATTTGGTTTTTTGGCACTCACCTGCTCTAGTCAAATAATGACACGTTTGTTAACATTACAAGTTGTAAAAGTCATTTATTTATAGTACACCCTGATCCCCAAGCCACTGCAGGTAGAGGAAAGTTAATTCTGCATGACTTGTTTCAAAGAATGTCTGCAAAGAATTCTGTTTGCAAGGTGAAATCCTCACTCCAACGAAGGCAAAATCACATTGGGACAGATGTTTTAATGGATCTGGGCTCAATGCTCACTGAAACGTGTTTGGAAGTGCTGGTGTCTGCAGAAGCAGGGGAGGAAAAATTCCAGCGTCTCCAAGACTAGTCCATTAATGTGCTTCAAAAATGGAATGGAACAACAATTTAAAAAAAAATGTCATCTCTACAGAAAAATATCCACATCTACTCTATTGTTGGATGCTACTCAGACAGATAAGAATGCCAATCCCATTAGGAAAGGAGCTGAGTACCAATATTTGGATAAACTTTCTAGCTGTGTATAAATATTGGAATGCTTTCAGCTCCAAAGAGCTACCATGTTGTAAGACTTGAGCTTAATTTATATCATAGCTGCCAAGTTATCCCTTTTTTACAGGGATTTTCCCTTATGCTGAATAGGCTTCCTCGCGAGAAAAGGGAAAACTTGGCAGCTATGATTTATATCAGGTTGCAACACTTGTCCCCCACCAGGGGATCAATAAACCTCCTATCATGAATTTGTTGCATGCCAGGAAATGCAAAAAAAGGAGGGGCTGTGTGTGTAGTCCCTTTAACCATCCCCAAATAAATTCAGACAAGACTCAAATTTTGGTTTGGTTTTTGGCAGAATTTAGGCCACAACTTTATTGATTACAATCAAGTGAGTGGTTGCATAGTCTCTGGTTCGACTAGCTCAGGCATGTCCAACAGGTAGATCGTGATCTACCAGTAGATCACTGGACATCTGTGGTAGATCACTGGTAGATCACTGGCTCCCTCCAAAGAAGCTCAACAACTTTGGCTCCCCTAAAAATGCTCAACATTTTAGCCCTTCACCCCCCGAAACAGGGCTTTCTTCCCACCTCAGAAAAGCTCAACAACTCTGACCTGAACCCCTAAAAAATGGGCCTTCCTCCTTCCTAAAAAATCTCAACAACTTTGACCTGAACCCCTAAAAAACAGGGCTTTCCTCCTCCCTAAACAACTTCGACATGAACACCCCAAAAGGGGGTAGATCACTGCCAGTTTTTAACTCTGTGAGTAGATCGCAGTCTCTTCGGAGTTGGCCACCCCTGGACTAGCTCCCTGCACCCTTGCAGGCAGCGCTGACCCAGGGCACACCATAGGTCAGCCTTGGTTAAACAACTGGCATAGTGGAAGGCGGGGTCAAACCAGTCCACCAGCCAGGTGCCCCCCTGGACTCTGGCTCTGGGCACAACCCCTCTCAGGGTTGACCAACCAAGAGTCCCAGGATTCCTTTAACAAAATACCCATCACATAGGGATGGCCAGACCTCTCTGCCACCCCTATCACCTGGACCTGAGCCTATCCGCAATCTTACAAGTTGAGACGATTTGCTACACGGCAGGCGAAACTCAAATGGCCCCAGCCAATCAGCCAAGTGGGGAAAATTCCTGCCGTGCCCCTGTCCCAACGACAGATGACACACGACGGCATAGCAAGGTCATGTGTGCAAGCCCTAAATATAGGGAGAGGTGGGCGGGTGTTCCAATGCACTGGCCCCAAAGAGGAAGTTCAGGGAAACGTGCATGGGATTAAATAGAGGTCCCTAGATACAAATTTGCTGGCATCCCATTGGTCTGATTTCACCCAGCATCGAGGGACCTCCAATAGGGTGTTGTGGCCATCCAAACATTCCCACCCACAACACAGGGTCTGGTTGCCAGGTCGCACCACAAAATGTGTCCTCTTGTTGGGGAGGACCCAATTTATCAAGCAGCTGGTATGGTAGCTATGGGCCAGCTTTGGCCTGGTGGTCATAAGAAGAGCTATGCTGGATGAGGCCGAAGGCTACTCTAGTCCCGCATCTTGTTCCCACAGGGCTTGACCTATGGGAATACTACAAGGAGCAGCTAAGTGCAACAGCACTCAGGATTCCCATGGTGAAGCACACCTTGTGTGCAGGCCAGAGGTATATTTCGTTTACAGAAGAGGCACTATGGAGGTATTATGCTGGTTCGTTCTCACCCCGCGGAGGACCTTAAGGTCCACAAACAACAATATTCTGGAGATCCCGAGCCATAAGGTGGCTAGATTGGCCTCAACTAGGGCCAGGGCCTTTTCAGTATTGGCCCCAACTTTGTGGAGCGCTCTTTCACAGGAGACCAGGGCCCTGCGGGATTTGTCATTTTTCCGCAGCGCCCCCAAGACAGAGCTGTTCCGCCTGGCTTTGGGTTGGATTCAGTCTGACCCCAGAGTTTTCCTCCCTGTGGATTTATGGACTACTTAAAATGAGGCTGCATTTTAAATTTTAATATTGTATTTTAATCTGCATTTTAATTCATTGTTTTCTTTTCTTTTATGTCTTATTGTAATTTTATTGGTGTTAGCCGCCCTGAGCCTGGTTTTGACTGGGGAGGGCGGGGTATAAATAAATTTATTATTATTATTATTATTATTATTATTATTATTATTATTAGACTTCCTATTCATTTCTGGGCTCATTTTGAAGTCATGGATTTGATCAGTAAAGCACAGCATGGCTTGGGATCTCAGTACCTAACATAACACCTCCTATTGCATCTCCTTACCCATGCCAAAAAGGTCATCTATGGAAGTCCTTCTCCGTGTGCCCCTTCAATCTGATGGGTGGCCATTAAAAAGCGAGCCTTTTCAGTGGTGGTTCATCTAGCCATGAAATGCTTTCCCTAAGAAAGCTTGCCTTGTGTCTACATTGTTGCCCACCTGCTCCCTGGCTAAGAATTGACAGAGAGCTCAGTCGTTACGGCATGAGACTTAACCTCAGGGCCATGGGTTTGAGCCCCACATTGGGCAAAAGATTCTTGCATTGCAGGAGGTTGAACTAGATGACCCTCATGGTCCCTTCCAACTCTACAATTTTGTCCTTCCAAGGGTATGTTCTTTTATCTCTGTAGAATGGCTAGTAGCTTTAGTTCCTATATTTTCGGGTTGTTATTTAACTTCTGTGATTTGTATTTTAATTTATTGGATGGGTTTTTTGTTTTTTTGTTTTTTTGGCTTGGGGTTTTCAGATGGGGTTTTATGCTTGTCTAGATTTTTAAGATTCATTGACTGGTCTTCAGCTAACTTCTACTCAAAGTAGAACTCGCTGAAATAAATGGACCTAACTTTTTAATAGTCACGGTCACTGATTTCAGCAGATCAACTACTGTAATTAGAGTAAAACTTAGTTGAATGCCGCCCGTTGCCCATTTTTATTGTATGATTGCTATTTTGAAAACTGATTTTTGCACTATGGCAGAAGCCTGAGGTCACATTCATCAGAAGGAGTGGGAGAGCCCTCAAACACCAGTGCAAAACCCCTCCCCTGTAAGACCATTAAATCCCCCAGTCTAAAACTACCTAACTGCACCATAAAAGGTAAAGGTAAAGGGACCCCTGACCATTAGGTCCAGTCGTGACCGACTCTGGGGTTGCACGCTCATCTCGCATTATTGGCCGAGGGAGCCGGCGTATAGCTTCCAGGTCATGTGGCCAGCATGACAAAGCCGCTTCTGGCAAACTAGAGCAGCACATGGAAACGCCGTTTACCTTCCTGCTAAAGCGGTTCCTATTTATCTACTTGCATTTTGATGTGCTTTCAAATTGATAGGTTGGCAGGAGCTGGGACCAAGCAACAGGAGCTCACCCCGTCACAGGGATTCGAACCGCCGAACTTCTGATCAGCAAGCCCTAGGCTCAGTGGTTTAGCCCACAGCGCCACCTGGGCCCCCTAACTGCACCATATTCTCCCCCTGTTCCAGTACATCTGAGGTGTCCACATGCTGCTCAGCTTTCATTTGTAGCTATAAAATTATGTTTGTGCTATTTGCGTAATACAAAACAGCTAAATAAATAGAGCCAAAATGGTATTTTTCAGCATTTGCTGGCAATTGTTTCATAATCCACAGCGGAAATTGTTCCTTCTAATACAGTGCATTAGAAAAGTGAATTGAATGACTATAAAATTATGATTCCCTCTCCATCTCAAAGGGAGGTTTCTCAAGTAATAGGAGCAGAAAACTAACATTAAAATGGCATAATGGGACGTGTCATTTATAGAGTCCTTATTGGCTTTACAGTATTGTCGGCATCGGAGTGCATTAGTGTGACACATTCAAATTGCAGAGGAAGAAAAGCATTGGAGGGGGAGGGGGGAGGAAGAATGTTAAGTGTTGCATTTTATCATGTGAACAGAACATTTATGGTAAAGCCCCAGACACCAGCTCTGGTAATGAATGCAAAAAGGGAGATGCAGAAAAACTTGTAGCCAGGGACCCATTTTTTTTCCTTGGGATTGTTATGCTAATTTTGCAGACTTGCAGCAACAGCAAAGTTGAGATTTAGGAGGAATGCATCCATTACTAACTACTGATGCTATAAAGATATCCTTAGCTCCTTCAGCTAATTTAAAAGGCTCATTTATATCCTATTTTTCAAGCGCTGCACTTCTGCCGACATTACGTGAAAGGTAAACTGTTCAAAAGTCAATACAGTGGATGGCCTTTTTTTTTTTTTGCTAGGAAGCCTCAAGCCTGAGAGTGATTTCTTTGGAAAGTTTCATTTTCTAATTTGTTACTAATGCTAAGGAAAGGTGACTAATGGTTTATCAATAGGGCTAAGGATTTAAGGTATTAACTTCGTTCCCTTACAGTTGTTGCAGGAAATGTCCACTTGGCCGGCGTTCATGAGGCAGAGGGCTTGGAGAGAGTCACAGTCAGTTATGTGATTCTTGGTCTGTATGTTTTATATCCATCTAGCTTTCCAGACTACGGTACCTTGTCCCAGAGATCCAGAGAATAGAACAGAATTAAGGCAACTGCCTTAAAATATAACTGTAGGGATGCAATCCTTCCAACACTTTATTTGGACCAAACTCCAGTAAACTCAGTGGGACTTAAAGAGAAAGCCAGTTTGTAATGGTTAGAGCAGCCTTTCTCGACCTTGGGTCCTCAGGTTGGACTACAACTCCCATCATCCCTAGCTCCTCACTCGGCCATGAAGCTCACTGGGTGAAACCTTGGGCTAGTCACTGCCTCTTTGGCCTAACCTACCTCAAGGGGTTCCCGTGGGGATTAAATTACTGGGAGAACCATGTGTAGCACCTTGGGCTCCTTGTAGGAAAATGTAGGACATAAATGTGAACAAACAAACAAATAAATGTACAAGATGGCGCTGTTAAAGTAGTGAAGGGACACATAACTCATGCTTCACATACAGAAAAGGCCCATACATTTATGTTGTTGTTTAGTCGTTTAGTTGTGTCCGACACTTCGTGACCCCATGGACCAGAGCACGCCAGGCACTCCTGTCTTGCACTGCCTCCCGCAGTTTGGTCAAACTCATGTTCGTAGCTTCGAGAATACTGTCCAACCATCTCGTCCTCTGTCATCCCCTTCTCCTTGTGCCCTCCATCTTTCCCAACATCAGGGTCTTTTCCAGGGAGTCTTCTCTTCTCATGAGGTGGCCAAAGTATTGGAGCCTCAGCTTCAGGATCTGTCCTTCCAGTGAGCACTCAGGGCTGATTTCCTTCAGAATGGATAAATACATTTATATACTGCCTTTATCTTCCATGGAGATCAAGGTGGCATACAGGGTTCTCCTCCTCCCCATTTCATCCTCACAACAGTCCTGCAAGGTGGGTTAGGCTAAGAGATGGGGACTGGCCCAGTGAGCTTCGTGGCTAAGTGGCAATTCCAACCCTGGTCTCCCAGTGAGGCACCTGATTGAGGCCTGTATGAATTTAAAGGTATATTGGCAAATGTTTAATGCTGCTCCAGCCGGCTAAAGCATTCTAACTGTTGTTTGTTCATTTTCCTGCTCTCCTTGCTAGGGCCCCCTGATTTATGACAAGCAAAAGGCCTTTACAACCTCTCAGGTCGTAAAAGGTTAAAATTACTGGCTTGAGATGACCCTGCATATTTAGAAAATACAATTCAGCTGCAAATACACTAATTAAGAGTTGGTAAATATTGTTTAACAGAAAGGGATACCATGAGAGAGTCCTAGCCATTATTTTCCTAAAGTTTAAAGTTTACTGAGAAGCAATTAGGAAGATCTAATGACAACAGCAGCTGGGAGAAGGAAAGGGGGGCTCTGTAACAGCCAGAATCTTTGCCACAGGGCTCATTTCTAAAGAAGTCTTTTAAAACCTCTGCTTTCAAGCCTCTGTCTTTTGTACACAAACCTTTTCTGAAAGTTTCTGTTATATTGTATACTATTATAAACCAATGTGCCTTTTATGAGATTTGTTGGCTTAATGGAGTTATGCAAAGGATTTAGAAAGTAAGAAATGTTAGATTCTTATGTTAGATTCCTATGGCTCCTAGTGTGTGGGAATGTACATCCAGGCTTTTGTTTAGATAGAATTTATTACCATAGCCATCTGTTTTAATCATTTTGTTTTAGCCATTTGTTTTGGAATGCAAGGGCAAAGGTGATCTGGTAATTAAGGTTCCTTGTTTAGGAAAATGTAAAGATATACGACTACTTGTCTGCCATTTATGATAGAAGGAAATATAGCTCTTTGTCTCCCATAAAAGGTAATAGGAAATGGGTGTATCTTTTATTATTGGCTCTAGCACACAGCCAATAGGAATTTCAACCAAGCTGATTGGACAAAGGCAGCCAAAAGGAGGAGCAAGGGAGCTGGGCTGAGGGAATATAAGTGCTGACCAGCAGGGCTAGAGCAGGCAGAGCTTTTTGGTAACTATACCACTGTGCCTCTCATTTATTTGTCTGACAAATTATTATTTTAATTTCTCTATTGCTGCGTTGAATATTTCATTCCAGCTAAGTGTCAACCACAAGCAGGGTGCTACACCAGGGCATAGTCCCAACACTCTAACCATTACTCCAGTTCATGTTACCATTAGCCTTGTGGATAGCTCATTCGGTAGAGCATGAGACTCTTAATCTCAGGGTCATGGGTTCGAGCCCCACACTAGGCAAAAGATTCCTGCATTGCAGGAGGTTGGACTAGATGACCCTCGTGGTCATTTCCAACTCTACAATTCTATGGTTCTTATTCTGCGAGTCTCTACTATACTGCTTTACTGAGCCATCGCTCTCTGTGATCCTGCCATCACTACCTGCCAAATTGGTGGCATCTCCAGTTAAAAGGAAGGACCAGCTATGAGGTGCTGAGAAAGACCACGGCCTGAGAACAGCTGCCAGTCAGGATACAGAATACTCACCAGATGGGCAAATTGTCTTACTGCCTGTAAAACAGCTGTACGGTTTTGTACCTCCAGATGTGTTGGACTACAACAACCATCAGCCATTGCACTTCAATAATACTTAATAATATGAATAATAGCAATAACAATAAAGCCCTTCTTCTTGCAATATAGCAAGCACGTTAAATTGAGCTCATTTCCCTTCAAAGGCTCTCATATTAGGGAGAGCACATGGCCAAGGATTTTAAAACAGGAAGGAAGCTCTCCCTAGGCTTGCCTTCGTCATCTCCCTAGGCTTGGCACCATCATTTCCACTAACATTGGAGGACCTCGGGTGCAAGGGTGGTTTCTGGGTGGAGATAGATGGTCATTAGCCCAACCATTTCGGCAAGTGCAGGGGTGCATAGTTCTCAGGACAGAATCTGTCTCTCCACTTAAGAAAGGTTAAGGTGTGGGAGAGTGTGCAGAAAGACCTATCTTGCCCCCTTGGTCAGGTAACAGCCCTCAGCTCTGCTGTTCCCACCTGGCCCAGATGCTTGGTTTCCTGCTGCTTATATTCCATGATCTGACAAGGCTTTTACTCAGTCTGATCCCATGGTGAGATTTCACAGGCAAGAAGTGGTTTTATTTTCGACGGTGCAGGTAAGACCTGGGAAATGAATATTGCAAGCCCTGAATCCCACGACTCTAAATTTAAAACTTAAATCAGGTCAGGGCTACACAAAGAAGTATCTTATCTCCGCTGCTTGCTTTTCATATGAGGACCTGGCTTCTCTTTCTTCTGGCTCCCTTCTGAGCATTAAAGTGCACGTCCCCTTGCTTTGACCTTCCTTGCCTTTTCATCTTCACCTTCACTTTTCGAATTCCAGAACTACTTCTAGACTTCTTCTTTTTGCAGCACTCCAGCTCTGGGCCCCCTCAGTCTATCTCCTCACTTTGCATGTGGCCAGCCAAGCCGTAAGCAGTAGCTGGAGGCTGCAGCGGCAGCAGGAGGTGGCAGAGGAGGCAGGCAAGTGCAGAGGTGACCATAGCAGCAGGTAGGCATGGAGCATAGCTGCCAAGTTATCCCTTTTTTAAAGGGATTTTCCCTTATGCTGAATAGGCTTCCTCGCGAGAAAAGGGAAAACTTGGCAGCTATGATGGAGGCAGAGGCGGGTGCGGATGGCATTTTCTGTTTTGCCTCCCGTGAAATGCCCTGTTCCAGCCTTGATTAGGAGACTCCTACTCCCTCCCTAAAATTTCCACGGTTCCCTGTTGTCAGGGGTTCTTGTGACTACTCTAGAGTAACGATGCTCCGCATGCTTGTCTTTAAGCAGCTTTTTATTAGTGCAGGCTATTTACAGTGAGCTGGGTATGTACAACATGTCTGCTCAGTCCGATGCAGAATCCGGCACTGAACCGCCCCTTGACTTCTTCCAGCATAAGAGTCTTGGGACAGCAAACCTCCTTCCCCGCCTTCTCCTGCGTAATTCCGGAACCGGAGGAAAGGGTCTCCGCTCTGTGTTTTCCTTCTCCCCCCTTTCCCCCCTCTCTCTTCCTCCCTCCTGTCGTAGGGGCTCTCCCGTGCTGCCAGAGCCATGGCCCTCTCTCCCCACTTCCTGACTGCTTTCCTCAGCGTCCTCGCTGCCATTGCTGCTTGGGGAGGAACTGCTTCTGATGATAGGGGGAGGTTCTCTATACTCTTTCCCCCTTACACCTGTGAAAAGGGATCGATTGTTAAATCCCCCTGGAAATTGTAGCTCTGGGAGGGGAATAGCGGGGACTCCTAACAACTCTTCACAAACTACAGCTCCCAGAATTCTCTGGGGGAATCCATAACTCTTTTAAGTGCTACCATAGTGCTTTAAGTCAAGTGTGATCTAGGGACTTGGGTGGTGCTGTGGTCTAAGCCACCAAGCCTCTTGGGCTTGCCAATCATAAGGTTGGTAGTTCAAATCCTGCTGCTCTTCTGTCCCAGCTTCTGCCAACGTAGCAGTTCAAAAGCATACTAGTGCAAGTAGATAAATAGGTACCACTGTGGCAGGAAGTCATCATTTTCATGCACTCTGGCACTCGTCACAGTGTGCCAGAAGTGGTTTTTTCTTCTTCATGCTGGCCACATGATCCAGGAAAGCTGCAGACAAACGTGGGCTCCCTCGGCCTGAAAGCGGCTGCACCCCATAGTTGAATTTGACTGGCCTTAACTGGCCCAGGGGTCCTTTACTTTTACCTTTAAGTGTGTGTGGCCATTGCCAGCCTCTCTCTGCTCATGGTCTTTCGGCCTTCTTGTCCCCGATACCTAATTGCTTTCCAGCTTGCTTGCATTATGGATTCAGACTCCCTTGGATTTCTTGATTTTTGGAAACTCCCCCCCTCCCTTGCAACTCTGCTTCCTAAATTCGGATGAGGGTTCTTCCCGTGCTCTTTGGATTCTTCTGAGAATCATACTTGGATGCTAGCAGCCTTCAAAGGATCCCCTCCCCCCACCGAGTCATAAATAATGTAGAGAAGCCTTTGAGGCTGCCTGTACCCAGTAAAATTGATTGGCAATAAGTACAAAACAGGTAAAAGGAAGCACACAGTGAATACTTAATATGTGGGATTTGTTACAAGGTGCTGTGGTGACAAGCACCAATCTTTTTTAAAAAATGGGTTAGACAAATTCACGTTCAGGATAGGTTTGTCAGAAACCGCTAACCATGATAGTTAATTGGAACCTCCAGGTTCCAAGGCTATCAATGGATCCTAGTCATGGTGACCATGTTCTGCCTTCATGGTAATGCTTCTTTGTGCCAGTTGCTGGAAACTGCAGGTGAGATCCTGCTGGTGGGTTTCCCAGAGGTGTTTGGGCAGCCCACTGTGAGACCAGGATGCTGGACTAGGTGGGCCATTGGCCTGATCCAGCACACTCTTAGAATCATAGAACTGTAGAGTTGGAAGGGACCCTGAGGATCATCCAGCCCAACCCCCTGCGATGCAAGAATACGCAGCTGTCCCATATGGGGATCGAACCTACAACTTTGGCAATATCATCAGCACCACACTCCAACCAACTGAGCTATCTTCTTATGTTCCAGTTCACACATTGGTCCAAGACGTGTGGATCAATCCATTTCATGTTGGAATTCACAGATACCCAATTCCTTAAGCATCTCTTGTTATAACTCGAAACCAGCAGTTTTAAAATTATGCCGAGAAAACGCAATGGAAAGCTTGGTGCTGGGGCACTGGTGGGATGTCTCCTCCAGTAGCCATTCCAGCAAAGGGGCAGGTTAAGAGTGTTAGGAAGCCCAAGAGCCGCCTTTGGTAAAGTGCTTGCTCTGGAGTCCAGGCCAGGAATGTGGGGATCTTAGGCATGGACAAATCTTTCAAATCTCTTTCACAGACCACACCCCTCTTCAGCTGCACACCCTCTCTCCCTAGGTCACACCTCTTACCATCTCTGCTTTGTCCTCTCCTTAAATGCCCTTGTCCGGCTGGAATGTGTCCTTTGAAACTGATAATGTTTCTTGCTTGCCTGGATGCAGAATAGAGAGGGATGAGTGAGTGTTTGTAGAAATAAGCCAACTGTGTTGAGGCAAAATCAGCATTTGCTACTCTATTGCCTCTGGCCCGGCCCACCACTGACATGTGCCCCCTCACCCCCCAAAGTTACCCAGAAGGGGATTTAGCCTTTAGGCCAGTGGTGGCCAAACTTGGCCCTCCAGCTGTTTTTTGACTACAATTCCCATCATACCTAGCTAACAGGACCAGTGGTCAGGGTTGATGGGAATTGTAGTCCCAAAACAGCTGGAGGGCCAAGTTTGGCCAGCACTGCCTTAGGCTGAGAAAGGCTCCCCAACGTTGCTAGGACCTAGAATTTATGCCTTCATTTACGGCCACCATCAGTTGGTAGGGCAGGAGACTCTTAATCTCAGGGTTGTAGGTTCAAGCCCCACATTGGGCAAAAGATTCCTGCTTTGCGGGGGGTTGGACTAGATGACCCTCAGGGTCCCTTCCAACTGTACAATTCTATTATTCTATGTGCTGGTGGGCACTGAAGGGAGCTGTAGTCCAGAACATATGGAGGGTAGCAGGTTAGGGAAGGCTAGCTGGTCTTCTCCGTGTTCACTATAACCTACGTCAGTGTTTCTCAACCAGTGTGCCTCCAGATGTTTTGGGACTACAACTCCCATCATTCCTGACCACTGGTCTTGCTAGCTAGGGATGATGGGAGTTGTAGTCCCAAAACATCTGGCGGCACACTGGTTGAGAAACACTGACCTACGTCTGCACGGCTTTTCACGAGCTACAAAAAGCTACTGCAAAAGGACGAGAACAGCTGATCCTGCAGCTTCAAATACTTTGCAACAGACGGCATTACTATTCCAAAGATTGCTGCATATAACATATCTGTGCCCGTGTATTGTTGATAAACCCTCAGATAAATGTTAAAACACATGCTTTTCATAAGCTTTCTTACCGCTTATAGATTACTTTTGGTGTTTATCCTTTGCAGCAGACCACTTAATCTTACCAGAGTACTTTACAATTTAGGCCCTCAGCCTGACCTATTTAAACAACGCTGGATACTGTCAGGAAAGCTGCATGTTTCACGCAGGCAGACAGGTATTTATAACTGCTCAGCAGCAGACAGTGATAGCTATGGCATCATCTGCGCCATAGAAACACCATCAATGTCTTTTATAGCAAGAAATGATGAAGAAGTCTGAAAGTGGCTGAGGAACTAAGATGTGATCAGTTAAATGTTCCAGTGTATTGCTAGATTAATCTAACATCATACTCTGAACACAAATGTGAGCTGCAAATGCAGGATAACAATCTACCTAGGGGTTGCAGCAAATGGAAACTCTGAAGGGGGAGGGGAAGCCAGCAAGCAAGCCCATTTCTTCAGTGTGTAAGTGGAGGGGGGACCCAGGATATAGGTTAGCGTGTGTAGACACCTGGTTACAACTCAGGAGTAAGCCCAATTGAGTTCTCTGGTCCTTATTCCTAGCATTGGACAGCTAAATGTAAATAAAAGGATAGAAGGCTAGTTCATATGACCTATTTATTGAACATTTATTCTGATTTGCTTAGTTAAACCTTACACAGAAGTTAGTTTCATCTGGTCATTACTGAGCATTGGTTCTGAGTTGTTTGCAGGGATGTTATACTGTATGAGCATTCATCCTGTAGTCATCCCAGTTTTCTTGTTGAGTGTTCATACATCTTCCTGTTAGTTATTCCTTCCACACTTTTCAGTGCATTTCCCTATCGCTTTCCAAACTGCAAACAGGCTGTTTCTTTTTTAAAAAAATCAATTTATTGCTAGGGTGACAGAGGGCTTTGATCCACATTAATTGTGCAAACCTAAATCTCCTGCCTGATATGAATGACCTGTCACCCGTGTGGAATAAATAAGACACAAGGACACGTGGTTTTAGGTTAATGGGTAAATAAAGGCCACAACTTTATTGGTTAAAGCATGTGAGTGGTATTGGCTTAGGCATTGGACGGGAACACAACACGTGACTCTACCCTACCGGTGTGGAGACACTTAAAGGTTAATGAGCAGTGGGAGGAGCTTGTTCATGCAAATACAACTGGAAGCTTCCCCTAATGTCACCGGGGGTCGTGCCATGGCCCTAACCCAAGTAGGGCATCGGATGGGATCCATGACCGCCGGATCCCCTTAACAGGATACCCCTAGGAGGTAGGTGATGGCCTTAACCTGACCTCCAACACACAACACAGATACATCACATACTGAATAATCCAATGCCTAACCGCCACTACCAAAAGTTGTGACGAATTGCTATGAGGTAGGCGAAAAAACCAAGAGGCCGGTACCAATTTGCCAAATGGATAAAAAAAAAACCTCCTACCAGGCCCCTTGGGCAACCAAGGCGACCAACCGAAGTCCACAGCAAGGTCAAAGAAAAGCCAGGCCTAAAGGGAGGGACTGGAGGCAGGGCAGGTGATCCGATGAGGGCAGGAATGGAAAGAGAAAAATCTCCTGCCACTGCGGCCATTTAAATGGAGCTGGACTCCGCCCCTCCATGAGCCCTATTGGCTGGCAGAGGGGTATGATGCGTCGGTGGGGAGGGGCTGGTGCAGGGGGCCGACCACTCCCCCTGCAGACACGGGAGGCGGGCTCCGCGCACAATCCCTCCCTTCTGGAAGGGAGGAGAGTCCTTCTTTAAACATGCTGACAGTCTGGAGATGCCCTGATTCTCTTGCTGAAGGTTTGTTCTGTGTGGGGCCAATGTGGATTTCAAAAGGAAGGTGTTTTAAGATTGGAGTGTAAGACTCATCTAAATTCAGAAATTTTGGCACCATGTTTCTTAGCAGTTTCAAACAGACTTGGCACCGTGGGAGTAGAGCTCTGTCAGTCAGTTCTGAATTCTGCTGCCCTCACTCTCTGAAGCACAGAGAGTTGAGGAACATGCCAGGAACAGCATGCAATGCTCGATCCTCCAGTCCCAGCATGTGCATCAGGAAAGGTGGAGTAACTGAACGATCAAGTATTAACTCCCATCCTCCGCTTCTGTACTTAATGCACAGTAAGGACAGGAATAACCTTTGCGTGCAAGTTTTATTTTTACTAGAAAGGTGGATGCATGGATTTAAAGGAAAAGTCACCACCTGCCTTTGTGTTGAAGAGGATATGCACGTTCTGAGGATTCCTTCCTGTGTTAATAGCAATGTCCTGATTTTAAACACTCAGAACTTTGATTTTCCATTTCTCAGGGTAGATTAATTGAGTTGCATGCACTGTGCACACTTGAGACTACAGCTCAGTTTGTTCAACAAGGACATTACAGATGGCATTGCTGTTATTATACAAGGCGTGTTTGTTCTTGTACCCTTGGCTGAAGATTATTTCCGTCTCGTACTACTATTTTTGATTTTTTTATGGTGTGGTGTGGCATCCCAAAAGATGGCTAACTTGCAGAAAGCTGAGTGTGTTAAAGTATATGTGTTAATTATTTTTGTTAGGTATGATTCAAGGATTAAAAATATATGTATTTGCCATCTGTTCCTACCACTGCATGATTTATTTTATTTTAAAATGAATAGATACTCTGTTTTTCTATAGAGAACACTCAAAACAGTTAACTAGTTTGAACAATCAGTCACGTAGCACACAACATTATTTAAATATATTTTTTTTTAAAAAAATAAACATGGTTCAGTCCTAACACTGAAAACAGATTGTGAGGCTGGGCCTGGCTCACATTGGGTCCAACGGTTTTATAGCAACTTACTTTGGGACAGTCAATGGGAGAGAGAGGAGAAAGGGACCTGTTGCTACATTTTATAGACCGATATGAAATAAGCAGCACAAAGACGGCACACAAAAAGCTACCACATTTTAAAGAGCATATAGGGAAGCCACTTGTGAGCAGGATTTCAGCAGAAGTCTATAGGACACCTCAGCATTTCCACAACCATTTTTGTGCAAAATCTATGTGCTTCAAGGGTATGTAAATGTGTTTTCACTTTGGTGATGCTGGTTGATTGAACCCAGAGTTCCAGAATTTTGCTTAACACTTGGTTTACACAGTAACCCTTGACCTGATGTTTGCAAAGGTCTTAATGAGAGTTTGTTAGAGTTACCTTTCCAAAACATTTTTCAGTAGTCTATTGATTGTTCTAGTTTTGCTGAAGAGAATATAGGAGGTTAGTTTTTCTATGTGAAAGCATACCGACAGGCCCTTTAAAACTTTTTTTTCTCCTAGAAGCGTACTTACATTTTACCTCATGAACAAGTATTTTCTTTCTGATTATCAAGTACAATAGCTGTGTTTATTTTGCAAACATACTTGAAAGTCAGAATTATCATAAGCGATGCATTTTTTTTTCTTGCTCTGTTGTTAGATCCCCCAGAGCACATATATACAATGCAGTGGCTCCAATTTTGGTTTATAACCCTTCACCCAAGTATTTTGACATGCATGAGCATGGCAACAATAATTTAGATATATACATGCAGGGATCAATGTCTGGTAATTGTTATTCTCTTTGATCTTTGGTGGGAGGGCATTCCACAGGGTGGGTGCCACTACCAAGAAGGCCCTCTGCCTGGTTCCCTGTAACTTTTGGAGAGTTGATCAAGATGAGAAGTGAGAAACGAGGGAGAGAACAAGAAACCTAGTCTTTTCCTTGGACCCCATTTTCCTAATTCAAGTTGCCTCTGAAGTGGCCACGGACCTGGTTCACACATAACATTAAACCCACTCAGATGGGTGGCATATAAACTATAATTTTTATAGTATTACTATCATCATCATCATCATCATCATCATCGGCATCTCTTATGGAGAACGGATGATGCAACTGAGAGACAGAAAAAAATTTGGTGTCTCCGCTTTAGGTTTCCAGGTCAGCTGGCATTTAGAACTAAGTTTCCTTTTTTTCTCTTCCCGTCCCATCCATCTTCCTTTTGTGTCATTTCTTCTTCTTCCAAGCCTGACTGTCTTTTTTGTGTTACTGCTCTAAAGCTTTTTTGAGGCAGGGCAATTATTTGGCTTTACCATGAGGTATAATGCAATTTTAACCCCTTTTCATATGTGTAGCTGATTAAAAACAACAGGTGTCTAGCAAGACTTGGGTTTTGTTACTTAATTTGGCTTGCATTCATTCTTTTGGTTTAGATTTTAATCATTCTTCTCTGGGTTTTACTTTTATATAGCATTGCATGTCACTAACTAGTGTGATTTATACAGTTTCAATTTATTGCACTTATGGCTTCATTATTGTGATATATTTGTGTGTGTGTGTGTGTGTGTGTGTGTGTGTATGTATGTGTATGTATATGTGTGTGTATATATATATATATATATATATATATATATATATATATATATATAATGTATGCATGTGTGTGTGTGTGTGTATTAGGAAGTGTTTATTGTCAGCCTGAGGTGCTTTGAGCTCAGCTTGGATGTTGGAAAAGTGGCATACAAGTATTAAAATAGAATGAAACATATGTCCATATGCATTAACATAGCTGCCAAGTTATCCCTTTTTTACAGGGATTTTCCCTAATGTTGAATAGGCTTCATCGCGAGAAAAGTGAAAACTTGGCAGCTATGCATTAATGTAGCAGCATTTTATTATAGTCTTGATGACATTTGCTTCAGCGATGCTTTTCCATAATAAGGAAGGGAGGCGCTCTGAAAACATTCCTGTTTAGAAAAGCTTAGAAAGCTGAGGTGATTTTAACCTGTTTTCGTGTTTTCTGTTTTAAAACTGGACTGCGGATTTTCCCCTCAGTTTTACTGTTTTATTTTTCTTTAAACTGCTTTGAGGTTGCTTTAAAAAAAGCGGCGTATACATTTTGTGAACTAAACAAATGAGGGAGCGAGCGAGAGAGAAAGGCTCCCTGAAGCTCCACGCACTGTCAATTGGCGCAAGCGCGCCGCTTTTGCCGTTGACTTTGGCGCGCGAGTCTCAAACACCAGCGGGCGGGCGGGCAGGAGGAGACGCCCCGCCGTCCTCAAACCGAACGCAGAGGCTTGGGGGGAGGGGAAAATCAACCAATCGGAGAGCGAGTTACACTTTCTTTCGTAGACAAGCGCGAATCCTACCCAGTAGGAAACAAAGGTGGGCGGGCTCGAGCAGCTCCTCCTCCTCCTTGTTCCGAGTTGCCTGAGAGGGAGAGCGGGAGGCGTGGCTTCTTGACAGCCGGGGGCGTGGCGTGCGCGGCTATTTAAAGAGGACTGCGCCGCCGTTCCAAGGCTCAGTCGCGGCTCGTAGCCGATGCTGGCGGCTGCGTTTGGGAAAGGAAGCTGCGCTGTTGCGCTGCTGGTTTGGATAAGCAGGATTTTGGTGCGGAAAGCAGAGGCGCGCGTGGCTTTTCCTGGATGCTCCCGGCTTGGAAGGCGTAACAAGTGTCGCTTCCTCCCCGTTTCTCCCCCTTTTTTCGTATTTTTGCTGCTTTCCCCTTACCTTGCTCCTTAATATTTTTTGTTTGCGTTTTTCTCCGTGCCGAGGCTGCATTGCAAGCGAGGATTTATTTGCTGCGCGGCTGCTGCTGCACCGCCGTTCGTGCGCGCGTGTTTTTCCTCTTTTTTTCTCTGCCTCCTTCCTGCTTTTCCTCCCTCTCCTCTTTTTGTTTTCTTCTGCCTGCGTGTTAGGCGAGCCCGGGTCCCCCACCTTCCCTCGGGCAGGCGGGCGGGCCATGGAGGAGAAGTACCTGCCGGAGCTGATGGCTGAGAAGGACTCCCTGGATCCGTCCTTCACCCACGCGCTGAGACTGGTTAACCAAGGTGCGGACATAGAAAGCCTGCAACTTGCATTGAGGAGGGGATGGGCGTTGCAAAACGGGGTGGGGTGGGGGGGTGTCCTGATTTTTGGGGTGCGGGAAAAAACAAAATACAAGCTTACTTTCTGGACGGAGCAATGTAAATGGGGTGCAACGTCCGCTCGGAAGTAATTGCAGTAAATGAGTCGTACGGAAGTAGGATTGCACCACCCTAAACCATTTGTTTTTGTTCTTGTTGTGTTGCATTACTGTGCGTGAATAATGGGAAAGGTAGACAATAGGCACTTGGTAAGAAACATAGGGGGCGGTGCCAGGGCACGGCTGCCCACCCCCCTCCGGAAAGGTGCCGGTTTTGTGTTGGGGTGTCGTTCCTTGCAAGTGCAGGAGATCCCTTTAAACTGGCTGCCCGCAGACTTTGGAAGCAACTCCGAAGCGTGAACTAGGTAGGGGCTTCCGGGTAAGTCTGCATTCGATGGGTAGCTCATGAGCTGCAAAGGCAATTGCACCTTTCGGAGTGTGTGTGTGTTTGTGTGTGAAAGCTTGCATCTCTCCAGGGTTAATGTGGCATCTCGGGGTGCTCAAAAGTGCTTTTTGTTGGGTGTCCTCTCTGTAATCCTAGTAGCATCTCTGCAAGGTAGTTCTGTGTTGCTACCTTGCTATATTGCAAGGAGAGGGGGGGGGGAGAGCGAGAGAGAATGGTTGCGACTGTGGCTATGCACCCAATGAGTTCCAACTCGAATTGAGATTTGGAATCAGGGTCTTGCTGCACCTTGGTTGTAGCTTTCAGCTGGGCTCTTCCTGCGTCTAGAGTTAAGCAAAGTAGGATATTGGCTCTTAGTCCTTTGCATCCAGTGGCAGCATGCCTTTAAACACCAGCTGCTGATGGCAACAAGGGGGTGTAGCCTTCCTTTGTAAGCTTCCTATAGGCACCTGGATCGCCACTGCTGGAGGTGAAAGTGGTGCTGGGCTTCCATCTGAGCCTTCTGGTATGATTTGGCAAGGCTGCCTTTGTTATATTTTGAAATGGACGCAGGAAGCATGCTAGAATGGCTTGGGATTTTGTAAAGAGAAAAGCTGCTTTTGAACGACTGGTTCTCCCAGTGTGAAACAAAAGCGGAGATGGTGTGTTTGGGTTTGAGTGATAGGCAGCCTCATTCAGGTGCAAGGAGTCCGTATTGTCTGGGATTGGAGGGCTTCTTAAAAAGTATGGGAAATGAGGTGCCAGTCGTGAGGGTCCTTGCGGGACAGCAGCACACCCTCCTGTTGACAAGTGCTGTTTAGCAGAAGTAAAGGAGCTGGAGGTTCCTGAATGCGTCTGGGAGTTCTCAGACAAAAGTTCCCTCTGTGGAAACTTCAATTATAGGCTTTGACCAGATGGATCTTAACAGACAACTGCTCATAACAAGCATTTTAGAAATGTGCTGCATGAGGGGTGATCTTTGGGGAAGCAGCCCTTGGTAAATAAATGGATGATTATTGCTGAAATTTTGTGTTTCTGGGGTCAACATGTATTTACAGGGTGTTGGGCAGGGAATGGATTTTGGAAGTGAGGATGAATGAGCGCTCTATAGGAACAAAAGATTTGTAGGGTCCCTCGGGGGCAAGGCAAGCAAGCTTATGTTCTAGATTAGAAAGTCCTTTATGGGGTAGTTAGCAGTGGATACAAATCTGGTTTCCCCCCATCCACACTAGAGGAAATGGGGTTTGAGCTCTCTGGGGAGTTGAATGAACATGTGATGCAATAGGATTTTGGGGGGAGTGACATAACCTTTTTCTTCACCCAAAGCTGTTGTGGCTAATTGCTAAAGGAGCGAGTACAGTGCCATGATGTTTGGGAGTGGCCATTAGAGTTGTGTTCTAGAAACTGGTGTGCACGGAAACACAATAAGCATGCAGCAGGTGATGATACCTTGCCCCCCCCCAAAAAACTAGGGTCTGTGCGAGTTGTTCACTCACTTGAATAGGCTGAGAGATCAGTCATCCACACACCTTCCCTCTTTGCTAGTCTGGGCAGGTGCTTTCATCTTTCTTGCCTTTGATCTCACATCTGCTTAGGAGAATTCGTCATGGTGGGAATCAAGTAGCATACTCCAGAGCTTGGTCCCCTCTCCCCCAATTGGTATTGGCCAATTCCCTACGGGGAGGGAAGCCACTGTGTGCCTGTGACCCTCAAGTGTGTCTCACCCTCAGTGGACCTGGTCCCAGAGGGACGTTCCTGCTGCCTCAGGAATTTACCCCTCTGAATTGTCCAATTTCTTTGGAGTGGAACCAAACACCCCAACCCTATTTTTCCATAGCATCTTGGAATATGAGGTGCTTTGGCAAACTATGCAGCTGTGAAGTTGGTATCTTTTTCTACAGTCTGTGTCACCTTTACATTAAAAGGGAATCTGACAACTTCTGGTCAGTAGCTCCCCCCCCCCCCCATTTTGGTTGAGAGGGCATCTAAATATCACATATTACCGACGTACTTGAACTGCACAACTAAATAGCTCTTTTGACATTTGCTCTTTCGAGGCATCTTGTGTATATATACCAAGAAAGGGGTGTCTTGAGATTAGAAAGGGGTTTTTGGGGGGAGGGGGGTGGACATGGAATTGCTTCTGTTTACGAAGTCTTGGTTCTCTTCCACCCCCACCCCTCTCTTAAAATTTTTCAGTTGGATGATTCCTTCATGACCTTGATGTTTTCATGTTGCTGTTGGGCTGTGTGTGCATGGGAGAAGTATGATGGATGTCTTGATCACCGGCAAAGTGGCCTTCATTAGCTAGGAAGCTGAGAATAGCAGATGGGACTTGCAATAAACAATAGGTTGCCAGCATCTGCCAAAGTTTGAAGTGATGCTTTCCTATTGAAATCGTGCTCATATTAAAACTAATCTAGGAAATCCGGCAAGCGGTGCTTGTTTCTAAGCTTCTAGTTTTAAGACAAGGCTCTAAAAAATAGGTAAAGGGCTGTTGCCCAGGGGTAGAACCTTCATTGTGCGGGCAGAAGTTCCCAAGTTTCAATTCCATTCATCTATAGATAGAGACTCTGGTCTGAAATCCTCAAGAGCTGCCGCCAGTGTAGATACTGAGTTAGATGGCCGCATGGACCTGACTTGGTTTAAGGCAGCTTCTTCCTATGTTCCTAAAAAGGGTGCTTTATAACAGTTGAAAGGAGGGCGGGGAATAAATATTAAAATTATTATGTAATGAGGCTGAAAAAGGGCTGTTGAGCATTCCAGACAAACCCCCCATGAGTCCAATGGGGATTGCTTGCTAGCATCTTTAGGATGGTTGCAACCTGTAGGATGGGTTTGCATCTCTGAAAGTAAAATGATGGGACAATGGCAATATGTTCTGATGGCTCACACAACTTGGGATTTGCATATTTTTCTGACGCCTCTCAGTAGGAACTGTCAGAAGAGAGAGGTGCTGCTTCATTGTGTGTGATCTGTCTGGGACATGCTTGTGACAGACAACCAGTTATTTTAAGGTCCATAATGATGTGTGGCTGGACATAGTTTGGAAAAGTGGGAAATAGGTCTAGCAGCTGCTGTGATAGCATCTTCAGAGGTGTCAAACCACCTGAATACTCATTGCTGGGGAGCAACAGTTGCCTATGTCGTTGGCCATTGTGCGCTGCTTGTGGGCTTTCCTGAAGCGTTTACTTAGCCGGTGTTGTGGAAATGGGATGCTGGATTACATATTCTGGGTTGTATCCTGTGCTTGTCTTACTCCAAGTAGGCCCACTGATGAACTTAATGCCATTAATTTCCAGTGAATCTATTCAAAGTAAAACTTAGTTGGATGCTACGATTCATTTTTAATCGTTTTGACTTTTTTTGTGATTGCTACCCTGTGCTCCTTGGGGATGGAGGGAAGGGCTGTAGATCACTGTTAGAGCATCTGCTTCACATGCAGAAGGTCTCGGGTTCAATCCCCAGCGTCTCTAGGTAGGACTGGGATTGGGAAAGACTTCTGGTCTGAGATCCTGGAGTCTGAAAAGACAGTTGTCAGTCAGTGAATATTGAGCTTAGATGGTCCAATAGTCTGACCTGGTATGTTTCCTGTGTCCCTGTGAAGGGCAGGATATACATTTAATAAATAAACAAACCTTTTGCATGATCTAGTAGGGCTTGTGTGTTAGACTGATGCCAAAACTGCTCAGTTATAGGACAGTTCATTCTGATGCAGGCTATTAAAACCGCACAAAGCACAGTGTATTTGTGTCGCAGAAGATGCCATATCATTCCCTTCTGCACAGTGCTAGAACCCCTACTCTTCATTGATAACATTTGCTCTTTATATTGAACAGTTGGAGAGTTGAATATAGCACCGTAAAAAGGAAGTACCTATGTATACCCCCCCCCCGACAAACCAATTCAGGTGTAGCTGCTCTGGAAATTAAATCTGCATCTTTTGAAAATTACCTTTGCAAGAGTGAGAACCGTAACTTGCAGCAGGTATCCTGTCACAACAGGCAACTTGAGCTGTAGGTTAATACTGTACATTTTTACTGCTTTCAGTGTGACTTGGGCACCAATGAAAACTGCCGTTTTGGTACTGCTGGGAATCTAACCTTAAAGCAACATTGGGTGAAAAAAAGGGTGTATTTTTAACACTGTTAACCTCTGTCTCTACACCTTAGAATTTGAGCTTACCCAGCAAAGTTCACTGCATGTAGCTTCAGGATGGATAGAAGCAAGGACCCTAGACAACACACACTTAAATTTGTGATACTGATTTTTTAAAAGCAAATGGTGGGTTAGGAAGATAACTTAGCAAATCAAGTTTATCAGGTTGCTTGTTGATACTAGGTTAACCTGACTATTTTTGCCAACAATGAACCAAAATGGAATGAAGAGTGTGTGTTTTTTGAATGCAGGCTACTGCAACTCAGTTTGCACATTGGCTGTATGACATGACAGTAGAACTTAAAAAAAGTAGGTTGATTTAGGTGTAGAAGCAATAGGAAATTAAACATGGAAAAGAAAGATTTAGAGCTGGCAATAACTGGTTGCTTTTATCTTTTGGGGGATTAATACAAATCTGAAAAGGTCTTTAAAAAAAATGTTGGGCAGAATTTCCACATCCACGCTGCTGAGCCAGAGCTGCCTGTACTTGCATCTCTATTAATAATATCAGAATGACACTTCTAATGCCCTCATTGAGGCATGCAGAGTGTGGAGAGCTCTGTTTGTGCATCTGTCTAGGATTCTGCAAGAGCAGTTTTGCAGTGATGAATCACTGAAGATTTTCACCTAGTATGTACTGAGCAAAAGCACTGTAGCCACAAATGTACTGTCTCAATTAAAAGGCAGGCTTATGTAACCTTTATAACTGCCTGCCTGCGAGCTGACCCAGAGTACATGTTTCAAATTTAAGAGTGTGAAGCAGCTGCTGGGTGAAAAGAAATGACAACCAAACTCCTTGCGTGGCATGTTCCCCCCTTTTTGCACAGAAGAGGATGAGCTCTTCCTAAAGAACAGCATAGCAGTAACATAAAATGCTTGTTTACAGTTACAAGCTGTTGGAATAATTGTTGTATTGTGTTTTGTTGAGGCTTTCACTCCACTGAAGTATCTCAGTCTTGGAGTGGCAATCAGCTTTGCAGCTCCAGGTTTTTGCCAGTATACCCAAGTGGCAGTCACAACTAGCCGTGCATTTTATTTATCCTAGAAATTATATCCAATTTTTACATTCAGTAGAAGTCACTCAAAACTGCTTGCAAAGTAAACAGGCAGGCAGCAACAACAAAAGATAACAATCACATCATTAAAAACAAGTCAACAGGACCAGTGTGGTGTAGTGGTTAAGAGCGGTAGACTTGTAATCTGGTGAACCAGGTTCGCTTCCCCGCTCCTCCAAATGCAGCTGCTGGGTGACCTTGGGTTAGTCACAATTCTTTGAAGTCTCTCAGCCTCACTCACCTCGCAGAGTGTTTGTTGTGGGGGAGGAAGGGAAAGGAGAGTGTTAGCTGCTTTGAGACTCCTTAGGGTAGTGATAAAGCAGGATATCAAATCCAAACTCCTCCTCCTCCTCCTCTTCCTCTTCTTCTTCTTCTCAATCCAGGACCAAAAATAGTACCGATAAAACAAAGAGCCAGAACTAACAATAGACTAAATTAGGTCACGCAAACAGGATCAAAGGCTTGTTTAAGACCAAAATGCCTTCAAAACACTGGTGGCACGCGAAGATGGAGATGGCATAGCTTTTTGGTGCAAGGAGTTTCACATTGGGTGCTGCCACAGTTAAAGCCCCAGGATAGATTTAAGGGTGTGGGGAAGTGTAAATCATTGCGCTGGTTACTTAACACTGCATGCGATACATGCCAGAGCCAGGAGCAGGTGCAACTGGCACACCAGCCAAAACTGGGCATAAGTTCTCCTGGCCAGATGTGACACCTGACCATCTGATGACAAGACTGGGCTCAGAATTTCTCTCTAGCTACGACGCTGATCTCTCAAGGGCTGAGCAACCCTTTCTGGAACAGACTGCCATCCTATCCCTGCACCAGTAGGTGAAATGACCCAAGAACACCTTTGCCTTGTTTTGATAGAATTTCAATACGTTAAAAACCCTCATTTAGCCTATCACTGACTCAGCTTCAGAAATTCACTGGAATGAGATGACAAGGAGATGCAGAGCTGTTTTTCCTCAGCATGGGCATAAGATTGAACTGGTTCCTAAGCATCGGTTTCTGAGACACGCCTGCAAGGAAGGACAGCCCAAGCCCCTTCCAATGCGAGGCAGGCTGGAGCAACAGGAACATGCTCTGAAAAAAATAGTCAACTTAGTGCAGCCAAGGCTCCCCACTCCCAAAGCAGGCCTGTAATAACCTGACTGAAGTTTTGTGTAGGAATTCATGGAGATGGGTTGGGCCCAAGTACCCAAGCACACCAGCCAAAAGAAGAAAAGAAAGATGAAAAGAAAGGGAAATCACAAAATCCCCTCTCAAGATTAAGTCTGCACAACTAATTCTACACACAGAAAAGTGAGCCCTCCCAGCTGTCACCTGGAAGCTTACCTGTGTTTCCCCAGCCTCCCACCCTAGGAGATCCTCCCACCTGTTTGTATAGTGAGAGTGCTGCTGTTGTGACCAACCTTAGATCAGGATGCGACCTCGACTCACCAGGGATGTGGATCCTGACTCGCTGGTTGAAGCCGTTTGCTCTACAAAATGGGTGAGCAGAACTCAGGATTATGTTTTTTCTAGAGCTATTGGCCAGAGCTGGGGCAGATATTTGCTCAGGTGCAGTCAGATGCAAAATGGTGGCTGAGAGGGTGAACATTGTATCATGATGGACATAATGAGTAATTGAGTGGAACCTGTGTATTTAAGTACAAATTGCATCTTGAGTTACTACTGATCAAGATCTCCAGGACCTTTATTTGGAGCAGGGGAAAGTAGTTGTCTTGATGCTGGCTTTTAAGTAATCAGGAGTCATCATTTACAGATTCCAGTCTACTTCCTGTCCACCTTTGCACTACATGGGCACCTCTTGAAGTCTGCTGTGGGAAGCTGCTTGACTTTAGCTGCTGTGAGTTGCACACTTGGGCACAACTTTTTAAGGTGCCAAGTCGGAAAACTTAAAATAGCTTGGGCACTGGGTACAGTATTTTAGGAAATGAAATTTCCCTTGCACATTTCCTGTTGTCGTCTAGGGAGGCCTTGTTGTACAGTATTTGCTTTTTCAAGGACTGGCCCCAAGATAAATAGAACCTTAGGTAAAGAATAAATAGAACCCCACAGTGGTCAGTTTTGTAGTGTTGCAAAGTTGTGTGCCTTTTCAAGTTTGCAAAAAACAAAACAGAGAAAATCCTGTTAAGCTGTTAGGTTTTACAATGTCCATTAAATGTGCCCAGAGCTACTTCTCACCTTCACCATAGCTCACCGCAGACAGTACTCTCAAATACTGAGCTTTACTTTGGTGCCCAGGGCAAGTTGCCAGCCCTGGCCTTCACTCTTGGAGGATAGACAGTAATGACAAAACAGGTTCTTTCTTGGTGTAATGTTTGGAGCAGACTCCATGCAAAGGCAAGCTAAGCCCCCCCCCCCATAAAAATGACAATTGAAGATATTATTCCAAAGGTCTGGCATAGCAACAACCCTGCTGATCATATTCTAACTTATGCCTCTTCTAGAGTTGGTCTATTTCTGGTTTAAAGTCCATTCCATCTCATTTGTATATTGGCTTGCATTTATTTTATTTTTACAAAAACAGAAACCCACACAAACTTTTCCATTTATTTCTCTCAAGATAAACATTTCTAGATAATTTTGTGAATGGTGGTTTTTTTGTGTGGTAACTTCTGCGAAGTCCAAAAGCCCTTTCCAAAGTGAGGCAAAGGTCACAGACAGGACATGGTAGACTACTGAGAAAGCCAAAGGTGAGAGTGGGGACATGGTGTGCAGACAGTGCGGCTTGCCTGGGGGGGAGGAAGTGTGCCTCACGCCCCCCCCCCCAAAGATCAGGCTGTGGCCTGCCAGGTGGAAATGTGCCTCACACCTGGTGATCAAACTGCGGCCTATCTGCGGGGTGGAGGTCCGCCTCACGCCCAGTGGTCATCCCTTCAGAAGCTTTTGTAACCCGAGGTACCACAGTATTGCTTGAGTAGTCTCTGGGGCCAGCACAAATGCCTATGCATATGCAGGACTGGCTTTTAAAAGCTTGATCAGCCCAAATAGTATATTAGAAAACCCTGTCTCTTCTGTGGTGCATTTAGAAGGTCACTTCTGATATTCACTGGCTTCTCAACTGCAGTGAGACAAACAGAATTAAAAGATTTAGAGCAGGCATCTCCAAACTGCGGCCCTCCAGATGTTTTGGACTAAAATTCCCATCTTCCCTGACCACTGGTCCTGTTAGCTAGGGATCATGGGAGTTGTAGGCCAAAACATCTGGAGGGCCGCAGTTTGGGGATGCCTGATTTAGAGAGTTACATAGTTAAAGTGCATGCACAAGATCTAGGATTCCAGCACCCTGTCTCTTGAGAGAAACTACTTTGTGATGCTTAAAGGATCTGAAACATTCCCTGCTTGGGTATAAAGTGAGCTTATTTCAGCCACAATTGGGCATCTGGGTCCTATTGATCTCTTATTGAATTAAGCATTTCATTAAACTGCTCCCATTGAAATCAGTGGCACTTAAGAAAACCCAACAACACCTCACTTTGGTGTAGTTGTGTTCCATGTTCACCTCCAGGTCTTTATCTGGTCCACACATCACATTAGACAATAGTTTGAAACAGTTTTCAGCACTAAGAAAATGCTTACTTCTCATGGTTTCTTAAGAGCAGGGAATTTGTGCCTTTCCAGGTGGTGTTGGACTGCAGTTTCCATTGGCCCCTGCCAGTATGGCTGAAGGTCAAGCATGACAGGAGATCCACAGTTTTTCACCTCTGGTTTTAAGTAAACAAGTCTAGGTTTGGATGATAGAACAAGCCAGATTCTACCTTGTTTCACCTTGTTGGCAGTACGTGGCGAGGAGCAGAGCAGGAACTTTTGAGCCATGTGTACCAGTATGTTATTTGTTCACATAAAGGCAATGATTTGTTTTAAACTATAGTTCAACTGGGCCTTTGTTTAAAACCTGGATTGAACAGAAATTCATGCATGCATGCAAAAGATTTTCTGAAGTATTGTTAAACACTTGAAACCTGCCGCTGTTAACTTTTTGTGGAACAGTAGGGGTCCAGCAGGAGATAATGAGAAGAGAATAATACACTTTTAAGTTGGATACCTTGCTTTTCCTTGAAGAGAGGGAAAAAGAAGCCCTTTCAAAAGAAAAAAAAACACCCTAATTTTATTCAGCAAACTAGCATAGAAATCACAAAAGGTGCAAACACGGGAGTCTTCAGATTTGGCATGCAGTTGCTTTTAAGTAGCAGAAATCAGAGGATTAGTTAAAAGCAAG
Source organism: Zootoca vivipara (assembly GCF_965207765.1). NCBI lineage: Eukaryota > Metazoa > Chordata > Lepidosauria > Squamata > Lacertidae > Zootoca > Zootoca vivipara. The sequence continues at coordinate 79,560,315 of NC_142591.1, forward strand.
TATTGTCATGGTGCTGAAAAGAATGCCTGCCTAGCATTCTGGAAAGTTAACTGCCAAGAACTTGGAGCAAGTTCAGTTTGAAATGCCTGATTTAATTCAGTTTAAAATACTAAGAATCAGGTTATCACTAAAATTAGTCTCTGCTTCATTGTTCTAATCCTGTGCACCTAATCCTTGATAGTAACTTAGACTTTACATAAATCATGCAACAGCTCTGTGGTACTGGCACACCGTGTCCGGTTACTTTGAATAAGATGTTTGAACTGCTCTACCTCTATTCCTAATGACAAGTCATTCAAGGCAGCTAGAATGGGTTTTTTATGCATGCCTGCTTACTTACAGTTGGTGATTTTGGCAAAGGGGTTTGAAGAATTGCACTGCTTGCTTTCTGCCTACTTGGCTATGGAAGATATGTGAAGAGTGATCGTATCATATGTTCTAAGGAAATTCATGTAGGACATCTGAAGATATTTGCCAAATACTTGGCTGTTTTGTTGGTTTTAGGTCGTGCTTTTGGTTTTTAATTACATGGTTTGTTGTACTCCGCTTTAGAGATCTAAACAAAAATTAAGCAGTTTATAAATTATTTGTGAGTGAAAAGGCTGGGAGAAGAAATGGCATTATCCACTGGGGGTGTGGAAGAAATTCAAGTGGTAGTAAACGTCAGGCAAAGCTGGTTGGGAAACCTGATGAGAAGCAGGCAATGTGTGATTAGAGCTTCTGTCCAGGGAAATAGGGGCAACAAGGACAGAGCGGAAGGAACAAGCATCTTTGAGCACAAATGAAGGTTACTACAGTAGTTTTTCATTGCGTGCAAAAAGTATATGCCTGTGCAAGCAGTCATTTCATGCTATTTGTGTGCTCATTTATGGCTTAAATGCCCTGCTCTTCTGAGGAGCCCAGATATCTCCCATCCATGAGGCTTCTGAGGTTATATAGGAATAGAACTGTGCCTTTTGACCATTACTGTATTCATTAGTGCCCACTGTACCCCTTTTTGTGATGTCCTTATGACATTTTGGGGCTACTTCTGGGTTCAGTGTCATTCGGATGTGCCGAAATTCATCGTTGCCTGTAAATTGAAATATTTTGCAGTCCTGTCCCAAGTTCACTGGGTCTGTTCATTTAAAACATCATTTTGATTTGCTGATAGAAGGTGATTTTTCAAAACACAAGCTTCCTCCTGAGTAAGTCTACTTAGTGTTTTCCTGAGCAAGAGTTGTTGTATCAGTACATATTGACTGGAGCTAAATAAATATTTTATTTCTGAGGAAAAGAATAAAAGGTGTCTGGTCATTCAGCCCATGTACCTTTTATTGTATTAGAGTTACATTTGCTTAGACAAGTGGCTCTTGAAAACTAATCAAAATACAACCACAAATTTGTTATTTAAGTGCCTGAAATTTGTCCAGAACTTTCAAGCAGCAAAGTCAGTGGTTTTTCCTAGAAAGCAAAATGCCCACATTGTCTTGTTGATATGTCAAATATTCATCATGGTCTACAGTAATTGTGTATCATACTTGAATAGTTCAACTTGGTTACTGCCTGTGACTTTTCTTTAAAGGAGCGTAGAATGTAATTCATTGTACTAAATTATTGTGTTGGCAGTCATAAGAAATGAGTATAAAAACTAACTCTTTTGTATTCACTTCATACTTGATTTTAAAACCATTAACACTTACAAGTGGCATCTTCAAAATTATTAACCTTTTAAAAATCCATCATGGCCTTGTCCTTGTTTGTGGAATTGCATAACTGTTTTTTCTGAATTTCTTCCACAATGAACTGGAAGTATATCAGCTGGCATAGGCTGACTCTAGAGCAGCTTGTGCTGAGGAGAAAGTTGCCAGAGAAGTTGTTTTCCTGAAATTCAATCCTCAAATCTGGAATCCACCGGTATGCACATTTCAGAAGGTTAGGAAGGAGGCTTAAGTGGGTAGCCTGTTCATTCAGTAAATAGTTCAGAGTTCAGACTGTGCAACATTTTTGGAAAAGCTGGGGAGGAGGGCAGTTGGAACTGGAGGCTTCACACAGTTGGTTATGATGGGTCATATTTATCTGAAGCAAGCTTTTGGCGCAGAATGTTTCCCAGAGACAACTTGTTTATCCTGCATTGGCTGGAAGGCTTTTCAGATGAGAATTCCACCCCATAAGTACAGTGGAACCCCGGTTTATGAACACCTCGGTTTATGAATTTCCGGTTTACGAACGCTGGACCCATCTGGAACGGATTAATTCACTTTCCATTACTTTCAATGGGAAAGTTCGCTTCAGTTTATGAACGCTTCAGTTTATGAACAGATTTCCGGAACCAATTGTGTTCATAAACCGAGGTACCACTGTACATTTTTTTAAAAAAAGAGTAAAGTCGGAATCTCCACTTCCTGAAGTAATGATCTACTAGCCTGTCAAATCTATCCACTTCAAGATATGAAGACAATTCTGTCTGCTCAGGCAAGCATCTGAGGAAATTAGCCAAGTAAAATCAGTAAGCTTGTTCATTGGAAAAGCACCCTCTCTGGGCAGTGACTTCCAGTGCACCCCTTCAGAAAATGACTGTTTAGGTGGCTTACACATGGCTAGAGAAAAGGGGAGAGGCTGGTGGTGTATTAAATGCTACTTTCTGCTGATGCAATGGAGTCATTGAAGTCTTCTACAGTGCCTAAAGGAGCTTTCACCATCCTAGTGCCCCCGGGTGCTTGGGATTACAATTCCCATGGGCCAAGCCACCACAGTTGTGTTTAGTTCCTCTTTTGTTGTTGTTTAGTCGTTTAGTCGTGTCCGACTCTTCGTGACCCCACGGACCATAGCACGCCAGGCACTTCTGTCTTCCACTGCCTCCCGCAGTTTGGTCAAACTCATGTTCGTAGCTTCGAGAATTAGTTCCTCTAGTTTAAACTAAATCTGAACCCTCAGGCTTGCTATCCTATTTCAAGAGATACTGGTGAAATATTAGGGGAACTCTGTAACTTCAGCATTGGGGCAAGCCACTACAGGAGAACGTAGTACCTGAACAACAATGTTTTTGAACATTGTGGTGTTGGTGGTTGTTAGAATTCATTCAGTGGTGCACTTGGGGGTTGAGTATGGCAGGAATAGAGAGGAAACAGGGCTGCACAGCAACAAGCAACTCTTGAAAAACAGAGCACCAGAAAAAAAAAATCTGCACCTTCTTAGCCCAGCAAGGGAAGGTCTTCGGAAAGGGAATGTGGGCCACTCCACCCTTCGACAGGCTGCTGGATCTTTGATGCCTGGAGCACCCCTCTTGGGGGTTGGGGATAGTCATACCTCGGTTTAAGTACACCTTGGTTTGAGTATTTTCAGTTTAAGTTCGCTTCAGGTTAAGTACAGACTTTCGGAACCAATTGTGTTTGTAAACTGAGGTACCACTGTACACAGCAGCATTTTGTTGGACAACTATATTCACTGGACAACTTCATAGATACATCAGAACCCCTCAACTTTCTATCCATGTACTTCAGAGCATTTCTATAAAGTGGAGTCCTGTCCCTGTCTTATGGATGGAATCATGACTTTGACCAGGTGTCAGGAAACTTTTTCAGCAGGGGGCCGGTCCACTGTCCCTCAGACCTTGTGGGGGACGGACGGATGGACGGACTATATTTTGAAGAAAAGGAAAAAAGAACAAATTCCTGTGCCCCACAAATAACCCAGAGATGCATTTTAAATAAAAACACACATTCTACTCATGTAAAAACACCAGGCAGGCCCCCCAAATAACCCAGAGATGCATTTTAAATAAAAGGGCACATTCGACTCATGTAGAAACATGCTGATTCCCAGACCGTCCGCGGGCCAGATTTAGAAGGCGATTGGGCCGGACGTCCAGCCCCAGGGCCTTAGTTTGCCTACCCATGCCTTTGACCAGGAGTCAGCAAACTTTTTCAGCAGGGGGCCGGTCCACTGTCCCTCAGACCTTGTGGGGGGCCGGACTATATTTTGGAAAAAAAAATTGAACAAATTCCTATGCCCCACAAATAACCCAGAGATGAATTTTAAATAAAAGCACACATTCTACTAATGTGAAAACATGCTGATTCCCGAACCGTCCACGGGTTGGATTGCCGCATCCGGCCCCCGGGCCTTAGTTTGGGGACCCTGCCTTTGACCATGCAGGTATTTTCCAGAAAAGTAACTGGTATGTGCAGATAGCAAACACTTCAGATTCGTTTGGTAAGCTTAACTCTGCGTACTAAAAATCCCAGGTCTTTCTCCCGTGAACAAGCTTTTAATCTTAATCCTGTGAGTCATCTAAGCTTGCCTTCATAGGAGTCCCTGAATACCTGTCCACATTCATTTAATGAATAAATCTAGCTGTCTTGAAATGGAATAACGTTGGCAAGAGACTGTCCCATTAAGAGCTTTATGTAAGGGTAGATTAGTTAGCAGATGTTGCAGGCTAAGGTGTAATGGAGAAGTAATACAAATAGACCTGGTTTCCCGATCTCTCTAGAAGTAAATACAGATACTTGTTTCCTCCCCTGTAGGCTGCAAAAATGTACGACTGGTGATGGCAAGCACCAAAACCACACCTCTAGTAAAGGTGCTCCTTCATGCTGGTGCACCTGTACAACAACAGCTCTGGTTCTCCCCCCCCCCCAATTTCCTTCAGAGAGCTTTTTCTACATGGATTTGTCTGCCTAGATATGCCAGAATGTCTGACATAGCACTGTTTTGCAGTGCTGAAGATTTGGGGTTACTCCCAGACTGGTGACAGTTCCATGCATTCATGTCACATGGGTCTATTGTTCTTTACCTTATTATTTTTATTTTTTACCTATTGTTGCATAGAGAGAGGGTGCCTCCTCAATAGGCCATAGCTAACTAACTGGGACCCAGGCAGGGTGGATTTGATTTAAATCAAACTGATTTAAATCACGATTTAAATCACTAGTCAGTAAGGCTTGATTTAAATCATAGTTTTCAACATAAAGACTAATTCTTGCTGGTATAACTTTAATATGCAAGTAGATTAAGATTTTTAGAATAACAACTTTTCATATTAGTTTTTTATTCCCCCAGTTTAATAGGTTAATCATATTTGGACAACTTTACTGTTGTACTTAGGAAGGAGAAAAATAATCATTACCTTAATAATAACAATTTAAATAGATTTATTCAACTGAAACAATAACATTACAGCATATGTTATTTGCTTAAACAAACATCCATGTTTGTTAACTAATTTGGCTAAACAAAAACAAATATATATATATATATATATATATATATATATATAAAGAAACTTAGACTGTCAGCCCAGCCTACACATGAAAAACTTAAATACTGTCTATTCCAAACAATCAGAAAAATATTGTTTCTATTCTGTTCAGTGAACTTCTTGAAACTTAGCACTGAAGGGATTGTTTCTGTATTCATAGGTTTGTAGAACAATAGGATTAAGGTCTTTTTCTCAACTCTGTTCATGTTATAACATTTTTGCTGTGAAGAAGAGGCATGTGATCTCTGTTGAGTCAAATTCAGTTTTGAGAACTGCAAAAGTAAACCAAGCACCTGTGATAATATCTTGTAGGCAGAGAAACTGCCCAATAATCTTACAAAAACCTCTGGAAGAGCATGACATTGTGAATGGATTAATGCAGGCATCCCCAGACTTCAGCCCTCCAGATGTTTTGGACTACAATTCCCATCTTCCCCGACCAGTGATCCTGTTAGCTAGGGGTCATAGGAGTTGTAGGCCAAAACATTTGGAGGGCCGCAGTTTGGGGATGCCTGGATTAATGGAATTTATTTACCCCCAAAAATAAACATATACAACCTTATTCTACATAATTTAAAAACTAATCTTTATTTCATGATGGAACAACCTTTGGATGGTAATATATTTTCCTCAAAAAGCATTTTATTTTAAAAAATCCGATTTAAATCAAAAAAATCCGATTTAAATAAAAAAAATCCGATTTTTTTATATTTTTTTTAAAAAAAATCATTGATTTTTATCCACCCTGGACCCAGGTGGCGCTGTGGGTTAAACCACTGAGCCTAGGGCTTGCTGATCAGAAGGTCAGCGGTTCGAATCCCTGTGACAGGGTGAGCTCCCGTTGCTTGGTCCCAGCTCCTGCCAACCTAGCAGTTCGAAAGCACGTCAAAAATGCAAGTAGATAAATAGGAACCGCTACAGCGGGAAGGTAAACGGCGTTTCCGTGTGCTGCTCTGGTTTGCCAGAAGCGGCTTTGTCATGCTGGCCACATGACCTGGAAGCTATACGCCGGCTCCCTCGGCCAATAATGCGAGATGAGCGTGCAACCCCAGAGTCGGTCACGACTGGACCTAATGGTCAGGGGTCCCTTTACCTTTACCTTTAACTAACTGGTGACAAGAGGCTCTATGAGGGGCTACCTTTGAAGGTTACCTGGAAACTGCAGCTAATCCAGAATGTGGCAGCTAGACTGGTTGCTGGGACCATATAACACCAGTCCTAAAACCTACATTGGCGCTCAGTAGGTTTCCGAGCATGGTTCAAAGTGTTGGTTCTGACTGTTAAAAGCCCTAAAGGGCCTTGGCCCTGTATACCTGAAGGAGTCTCCATCTTCATGGTCTAGTACAGAGGACCTTCTGCCGGTTCCCTCTCTGCGAGATGTACGGGAAACCAGGCTGAGGACATTCTCAGCAGTGACACCCTCCCATCATATGTCAAACAGATGAATTACTATATAGCCCAGGCATAGGCAAACTCCAGCCCTCCAGATGTTTGGGACTACAATTCCCATCATCCCTGACCACTGGTCCTGTTAGCAAGGGATGATGGGAATTGTAGTCCCAAGCATCTGGAGGGTTGGAGTTTGCCTATGCCTGATTAGAAGGCATCTGAAGGCAGCCCTGTATGGGGAAGCTTTTTAAGGAGTACTGTTTTATGTTTTTATGTGTGTTGGAAGCCACCCAGAGTAGCTGGGGGCAACCCGGTCAGATGAGCAGGGTAATAAATTATTAGTATTTCACTAAAGATGCAGCAAATAACAGTTTCTGTCCCCAATGTTTAAACCAGTGCTAACTGATTCCGGGAGGTCTTTTAAATATTCAGGTGTCTAATTTATAAAAATGTTTTTGAGATTCTTAATTGTGATAGATTCAAAAATGTTTTAAGTTTATTACATTTTTATTGCTAATGTGTTTGCTGCCTTGTGCTTCTTTGGGTGGAAGGGAAGGCATGAATTTCATAAGCTTAATGCAGAATTATTTATTGAGAGGGAAGGATCACATGGAGCATTTGAACCTATAAGGAGCAGGAGGCTGTTGGCCTGAAGAGAGGGGCTTAATTTCCCTGTTCTGTGTGGTGGTGATGGGGAGGGCAGGAGAAAAGGCTTGCTGGGAAGAGTTGTTGTGTCCAGCCCTATTCCATACCTGTGGCTATTGGTCTTTGCCAGTGACTCAACACTGGAAGCAAAGTCTCCCCTGCAGCTGAGGGGATTACGTCTCAGATTAATGGTGTGTGGCATCGTAGCTTAGATTCTTGTTGCGTTCACATAGACTGTTTGAATGCCTGGAGTACAGAAATGCTGAAGTGTGAAATGCGCTGCTTTAAGGTTTGAGGAGCAGAATGCTGACATAGAAATGTTCGTCGGGATGTTGATGCATATGGCTTAAACTCACAGGATCTACTTCAAGTCTCCTTGCTCTAAAATGCATGAAGCTGCAGCTCATGAACAGCCTAAGCAGGCAGGGTCTCAGTTGAAGCGCATGCCTTCTTGATCATGTAATGAGTGATTCTAAAATTAAAGCATTCCAATACTCTTGATGAAAAGGAAGTGCTTCTAGTCAGTTTTGCAATCAGTGGCGGCGAGGCAAACATCTAAAACCCACACTGGGGCAACAGTGGTCTTGCACTGTTTGCTGCTTCCGTTCAACTCTCATCCCACCTCCCAGTTTGGTTGTTGCTATTGCTGCTAGGAGTAGCCCATCAGTGACCAGTTTGCAGCAGTAGGAATGCATTTTCAGAACATAAAGCACTCCTGCAACCAGACCAGAGCATGGCTGTGACAAAACTGGACTTTAATTCTGTCAGTTTCTCCTGTTACCTGTTTTGAATAGAGGCAGACTGGATCTGTCAGTTTTTGCTTCTTGGCTTTTCATTTTTCCAAACTTCAGTTTGCCTGATTTCTCCACCAATTTGAAAATTTTTATAAAAGTGTACACAACAGTTCACATCTGTATGTGCATTTCACTCAGTGCGTGCACTATTGTGCACAGTTGCGCCTAATTTATTTTTGTACATTTTCAATAATTTTCACAGAGGCTTGAAATACTTTTGAAGTCTTCTAAAAAGCAAGAGCAACCTGCTTAAATTGTAAACCAAATGGAAAGCACAAGATCAGTACAACCCATATTTAACAATTGCCAGATCATTGTTCCTTAAGTAGGTCTGTCCGGCTTGGTCTCCTGCTTAAAAATAATTATTTAATTTTCAATTTTACATCTCAAAACAAACATTTTGCATACTGTTATGTATCCAGTGACTCACCCCCTCCGTTTCTTTACATTTCCAACACATATCTGACTCTGCTTTATACATCTTAGCCAACCTACTCGGAGTTAAATACCATCTATGAATGATTTTCATGTTATTCTCTTTCAAATCATTCTTCCAAAGTTTCTCCCAGAGGGTTAAATCTATATTGTCTCCTATATCTATTGCCCAGTTTGTCATTGAAGCTTTGACTGGCTCATCTTCTGTTTCCCATTCTAATAAGTTATACATTTTAGACAATAGTTTGTCCTTATTCTGTAATAATTCTCTTTCAGATTGTGAGCCTTGGTCCAAAAATCCGTTCTTAAAATCTAATTTACACTTGTCATGTAACTGGTGGTACTTTAACCAATCTGTAACAAGACTCCTTAAGTCTTCCATTGGTTTTAATCTGGATTCACTCCCTGTAAAATCCAACTAGTCCCTATAAGTTTGGTCTCCTGCTTCTGTTCGTCGTCTTCAGTCTCTCCAGTTCAGAATTTCAAGCAAATCCCTCCCCTCTCCCATCTGTTTGGCTCTCTCATTCAGCTAATTAGCTGCATTTTCTGGAGCTAATTCTTGGATTTAAGAATGTAACGCAGCGTTAAAGCAACAGGAGTAATTTGTACAGAAGAACAGTATCCCAGGAAAGCTTTTGTGTATTGCTGTGAAAAAGGCGCTGCAGTGTATCCCAGACAGTCAACTAGTTTTGCCTCAATCTACACTTCTGTTCAAATAAGGAAAATATGTGGGGCAATGCGTTCATGGTGCATGGGAGCTCCTATAGTTGACAAGTTTCCCATATCCAGCTAAAAGTGGGTTTTCATTTAAATCAGGCATAGGCAACCTTGGCTCTCCATATGTTTTGGAACTACAACTCCCACGATCCCTGACCACTGGCCCTGTTAGCTAGGGATCATGGGATTTGTAGTTCCCAAGCATCTGGAGAGCCAAGGTTGCCTATGCCTGATTTAAATAGTTTAAGGCTTTTGTTTCTTGTCTATTGCAGGGGTCCCCAAACTAAGGCCCGGGGGCCTGATGCGGCCCAATCGCCTTCTAAATCTGGCCCGCGGACGGTCCAGGAATCAGCATGTTTTTACATGAGTAGAATGTGTTCTTCTATTTAAAATGCATCTATGGGTTATTTGTGGGGCCTGCCTGGTGTTTTTTACATGAGTAGAAGTGTCCTTTTATTTAAAATGCATCTCTGGGTTATTTGTGGGGCATAGGAATTCATTCATACATTTTTTCAAAATATAGTCTGGCCCCCCACAAGGTCTGGTCTATATTTTTCAAAATATAGTCTGGTCCCCCCACAGTGGACCGGCCCCCTGCTGAAAAGGTTTGCTGGCCCCTGGTCTATAGCTTCACTTTTGATGAGGGGTGAGAGAGAGAAAGAGAGGAACCACTTGTTTTGAACTTATCACTCACATTGTGATAAGTCTTTATGACTGAGTGGGGTCATTGATGACACTAGCAGGGAAGAATGGGATGGTCCCATACTTATCTGGTGTGGCTTGTCAGAACTATATTGTAGTAGTTCTTCAGTGTGAGTATTGCTCCCTCTATTTTCAAGCGCAATGCTGGTAAAATCCTGCTGTTAAATACTAAAGCTATAGCTGACCCAAAGCACGGGATGCTTAACAGCTTTAGTATTTCCAGACTGAATCTTGGGAAAGATGACTTTGGGGATCAATTAGACAATAATGCAAATTCATATGTTCCCTTTTGATATCAGACTAAATGTTGCCTCTACCCCACTTAACCTTAGCCCACAGAAATATGCTAGAGTGGCTTCCAGGCACTGCAGATCTTTACAAATACAAATATCTCAGTGAAATACGTATCTGGACTTACCTCCATCCTTTATCAGTTGAAAGGCTGAAACAAGAAGGTTTCCTTTACAGAGGATGTAACACATTATTTCCCTCTCTTAGACCACTTTTGAAACCGCTGCCTCTTGTGAGCCTGACTTCTAAATGGTTCCTGCCTCTGCTGGCTGGCAGGAGGCCCGAGCTGTTCCTCTGTCAAATTAGTCTGAATTTAAGCCTACACTGAAGCTGCAAGGATGGGCATCAACAGATAATAACACTCAGCAGCCCCTTGTTTTCTTGAATTCTATAGTTGATTTTTGGAATTCTTTCTGGCCTCACTGTGACCTTCCACGAGTGGTAGGCAGAATCATCGAGTTGGAAGGGACTCTGAGGATCATCCAGCCTAGGGGTGGTTGTTGTTTAGTCGTTTAGTCGTGTCCGACTCTTCGTGACCCCATGGACCATAGCACGCCAGGCACTCCTGTCTTCCACTGCCTCCCCCAGTTTGGTCAAACTCATGTTGGTAGCTTCGAGAACACTGTCCAACCATCTCGTCCTAAAATGTCCCCTTCTCCTAGTGCCCTCAATCTTTCCCAACATCAGGGTCTTTTCCAGGGACTCTTCTCTTCTCATGAGGTGCCCAAAGTATTGGAGCCTCAGCTTCATGATCTGTCCTTCCAGTGAGCACTCGGGGCTGATTTCCTTCAGAATGGATAGGTTTGATCTTCTTGCAGTCCATGGGACTCTCAAGAGTTTCCTCCAGCACCATAATTCAAAAGCATCAATTCTTCAGCGATCAGCCTTCTTTATGGTCCAGCTCTCACTTCCATACATCACTGCTGGGAAAACCATAGCTTTAACTATATTTTGCGCCCTCTTTCACCCTCATTAAAAGGTTCTTTAATTCCTCCTCACTTTCTGCCATCAAGGTTGTGTCATCAGCATATCTGAGGTTGTTGATATTTCTTCCAGCAATCTTAATCCCCGGCTTGGGATTCATCTAGTCCAGCCTTTCGCATGATGAATTCTGCATATACCGGTAAGTTAAATAAGCAGGGAGACAATATACAACCTTGTCGACAAGCCAAGCCCAGGGGCAGTCAACCTTTTTATACCTAACGCCCACTAATGCATCTTTTTTGATGGTAAAAATTTCCTTACCGCCCACCAGTGCTCGATGGAAGGAGGATTCAGCTTGTGCCGTAGAACCCCCTACCACCCACCTAGAATCTTGAAAGGGACCAGGTTGACAACCCCTGGTCTAGTCCAACCCCCTGCAGTGCAGGAATATGCAGCTGTCCCATGCGGATATCGAACCTGCAACCTTGGTGTTAGCCCCTGAGCTATCCAGCTAACATTGGTAGTGCCCCTGCCTTCCTCAGTGGGCTGCTTGATACTTGAAGAGCCCATTGGGTTTACATAGGAGTTTCTTCATCTGCCTTCACTAATGCTTGGAAGTAAGAGAGTGGAGATGAAGGCTGACTACATTGAGTTGTACTGGCTGTCGGGCTGCAGAGCATAATAAAGTGTAACTGGGGGATTTTGTTTCAATTTTATTGAAAACTAATTAGCCATTTGAGCTGCGGGAAGGTTTAATGCATCAGGTTTCAGTAATAAAATTTTACCTTGCATCAGTCCGGGCAGCTATCCTATGATGGAATTTTTTAATTTTTTTTAAACGTAATTGAAATATGCCGGGATAGTGAATGTAATCTAGAGTGTGGGGGCATGTGGCGTGTGGGGGAATTAAGAGAGTGGACCAGATGGCCCCTTTAGAAAAATAGACTAGAGAATAGATGCTCCTGGCTGTCAACTAAGTCTGCCAATTGCCTGTGATCATGAGAAATACTAAAAGTATAGCTCACCATTTGAAAATAATGAAGGGGGTTAGAAGTAGAAGAGAATAAATGATAGAAATTTTCTGCCCTTGTACTTTATGACTAAACTCAAGGTGGTTAGGTGTTGTCCTTGAGACTTAAAGTTGTATTAAAATGAAGCAAATAGTCTATAAAATTGCTTTTCCAGAGAGATGGGGAAAAGACACTTCATTTTTGCAAGCAGCAGGCAACAGGAATATGAGAGACCCGAGGATACAGCTTTAAATGTACAGTAATGGAGAATCCTTTTTTTTTTTTTACAGATGCCACTTATGTTAATAGCTTGTATAGCAAACATTCAACATTAGTGCCTTTGGGGAGTCTTTATTTGCTGTAATTATGGAGTGATTTTTAAAAAGACCGTGGCTGCTGGCCAAAATGACTTTCATCAATCTGTAACCTTCCAAAGGAAGTCGGGGGTAAGGTTGCTCTCAAGCAAAGTGCATTGTGTCCGTGTGCTGCTTATGTGCAGCAAAGAAGCATAGGGGAATGGTACAGATCTTTCCTACAGAATCTGTCTGCGTCCTACTCAATTAAGTGTATTAAAATATTTTCATGTAGACGTTGGACCACATGATTTGCAGTGGTGGGGCAGGAACCTCTGGCTGGAGCTTTGCCCATTGAATGGCATGCAAGCACATAGTTATTGCTGTGTATGCTCATGTGGCCACACACCACACTGCTTCACATGGTAGTGCTTGTCAGTATCTCAAGCTGAGTGTAGCTGTCTGCAGGTGCCTTGCTGTCTTTGGGCCCTCCTGTTTTGGGCAAACTGTATGGGATAATCAATACGCGTGCTCTAGGTAAGCCTTTACCAACCTGGTGACCTCCAGATGCTGTTGGACTAAAACATCATTCTTGACAATTGGCCTTTGCAGTTGGGACTTAACTGGAGTTGTAGTTCAAAACATCTAGAGAGGAGCAGCTTGGGGAGGGCTGGCAATAAGGCAACTTGGAGGAACATTGCAAACAGTACAACCTACATGCCTAGCTGACTCTTGCAGTTCAACACATATGTTCACTCTTTAATAGGAAAGGGAGGAAACTCTGCTCTCTCCCTCCCTCCAGCAGACCTTACTTGTATAGTCACCTTAGTGAAGATGCAGAGGTTTGCATCCAAATTACAGGTAGTGTATAGAAACGCTGCTAATTAAATTGACTCTCCACATTATAAACATAAGCTTGATCTTAATCATGCTGCCTTAGAAGCCTGTTTCACCTATTTTAATACACCTGCTTTCCAGTCACCTTAGTTGCAGTGAGCAATTGCCAGTAATGAGACCGTTCGACCATTCCAGTTAATTGAACTAGTTTCAGAGTAATAGGACCTACTCTCAATGCTTAGCGTTAGCTCAAACCTCCAGGTTTGTTTCCATAATTTTTTTAACTCCACACTCTGCCACTTCATTGTTTGGAAGGGCACGTGACTCTGAGCAAGACAATGCATTTTGCCTGGTACCCCGTGCATGAGTCAGCAACAGCCCCCAGGCCCTTAGACCTCATGCGGTTTGCTTGCTGTACCTCCAACTGTGACTCCAACTGCATGTAGAATTTGTGCAGTGCAAGTCATGCCAATTTCTTTCGGTGGGCTTCTGCTACATGCAATGTTTTCATTCCAAAATAACCTCAGCCAGTTTCCTACCATAAAAGGTAAAGGGCCCCCTGACCATTAGGTCCAGTTGTGGACGATTCTGGGGTTGCGGCGCTCATCTCGCTTTATTGGCCGAGGGAACCGATGTACAGCTTCCGGGTCATGCGGCTAGCATGACTAAGCTGTTTCTGGTGAACCAGAGCAGCGCACGGAAACACTGTTTACTTTCCCCGCCTATTTATCTACTTGCACTTCGTGCTTTCGAACTGCTAGGTTGGCAGGAGCTGGGACTGAGCAACGGGAGCTCACCCCATCACGGGGATTCGAACTGCCAACCTTCTGATCGGCAAGCCCTAGACTCTGTGGTTTAATCCACAGCGTCACCCGCATCCTGTGTTTCCTACCATAGAACCCTGCAATGGGTTAGTATGAGGATTTTTTGAAACTTGTTTGCTTGCGTACACACTAAGATGATAACATCTAATCAAGCAAGTTCTGAAGGAAATAAGCAAATATATGCAACAGGGTTTGAGACAGCTCGGGTTTGATTCACACACACATACTGCTTCAGAGACATGCAGTTTGAAGCAAGAAGAATCTGTTTGAGAAGATAAATTATCTCCTCCTTCCCAGATAGGTCAGTTTTGGAATAAATTAACATGAAGTCTTTCCCCTCTCTCTTTCTGAACTAATTATTTGCTGGTTATGGAAATATTATAGTTCAAAATATGACAAGCTGTGGCAATAGAAAAAATGGCATCCATTTCCTTTCCCCTTTTAGAGGGAAAACCATTTGCATGCCTGATGAGAAGATAGATGTGCTAACGCTTCAGGCATACTAACCTGATACAGTCCTATACTGAAATCAGCATTTGCTTCTGTGTAAAACATGGATAGGATTTGGCTTTTGGTCACCTTAACGGCATCAGATCAACCATTCATGTTCCTTACTCTGCCAATGCACTTTTTCTTAGTCCTTTTCAGATAGGATGGCACTAGAGAGTACAGCAGTTAGAAAGAAAGCTGATTCTTTTGGACAAATGAGCACACCACCCACTTTTATTTAATTCTGTTCATCTAAATGACCTTTAGCAATGCATAGCTGCGTAGAAAGCAGAGAGGCATTTTATAAGCAAGGAAACAAAAGAGGATCAACACTTGTAACTTACTATAGACACAAAAGAGACAGCTGCAGGGATTGGTAGGCTCCCACATGTTTTGGCACCATCCTTTTCACTGAAAAACAACCCGTATTACTCCTCCATGAAAATAGCTCAACAATTCAATGTTCATACTGTGTTCAAAGTTATTTCAGTGTGCACAAGGGTCATCTAGTCAACCCATTGCAATGCCGGAATCTTTTGCCCAACAAGGGGCTCAAACCCACGACTTTGAGATTAAGAGTTTCATGCTCTACCGATTGAGCTATCCCAGCACTCCACCTCTGGGGGAATTAGATTGCCCAGAGTGGCTGGGTCAACCCAGTCAGATGGGTGACATATAATAGTAAACAAATAAATAATAATAAATTAACAGAATCTCTACTCCACCACTGGATGGTTTTCCTTTCTGTCCGCCCTGAGACTTCCGGGTATAGGGCAGCATATAAATTCAATAAATAATAATACCCCTTCCTGCAGGCGATTTTTCCAGGTAATACCACTCTGCCTGTTTCCTTTTGCTTCAGGTTCATGTACCTTTTCTGATGGGAGTAAAGAGACTTAGGGAGGGCAATTTTTCGCTAATAGCTTGTGGCAGTGTGTCTGCCCCCCTCCTGCTGTTTCAATCCACTTTGGAACTTATAAAGTCTGTAATAAGGTGTTGTTGTTTTTAAAAGGGGAGGGAGAGACCTACTCCTCCTCGCATCTGGCTTGACCCTCAGAAACAAACTACATTTCGCTGTCTTTTCCAGTGTCTCTTCATGTTAGGGCTTCGCTTCCCTGTCTCGATTACTAGCAAATCAAGGCACCACTTCAAAACATCATGGAGTGTACAATTTCTGTCCAGCCTTTTCTGTCTCAGTTAAAGGATTGGCAAGCAACAAATAGGGACCCATTTCTTTAAGGCTCGTATGCACTTGGAGTCGCTCCTGTCCAAAAATAGTTGATTGCAGATGCGGAACTCCCTGAAGGATCATAGACCAGTGATAGGTCAACGTGTCTCAAGCAATATAACAAGGTGGAAACAAGCTGCCTCTTGCTCTAGGTTTCAGAGCGGAAAACAGATACCTATCTTCTTTGCTCAGAAGACAGCTACTTATATGGCTATAAAAAGAACATACATGATAGGCTGAAATTCTGTGTCACCTGGGACTTAATTCATTGTCAGGGTGTTTGCTCCCAGCCGCAGCTAAACTAGATAATCTTTACTGTATGATATTAAATTGCAGTTGAAGTTCTTTACCGCCTTAAAGTGCAGAAAAGGTTAATTTTATCCATATATCAACATGAGTTTTAACACTTTTTTTGCAATTCATTGAATTGAGTTTGACCTCTTGCTCATGTGTATTCTTAGTTTGCTGATGGTGTTGAGTCCTTCGTATTCTGCTGTTGTTTTATGTTTGTCATTCCTACTGGGGGTGACAGAAGCCTTCCGCATGTGACCTCTTTATTAACACTGAAAACTACAGCATACGAGCACACAAGCTGTGTAAGTTAATGAGGGCAATTGGTTTGTGAAGAGCAAACCACATAAGTTGAGAAGGCCACACTTACCTTTAAAAGGCAGAAGACTTTCTTGACCTTTCCACCATCTTGATTACCCCTGTGTTGTGCAATACTTCTAAAAGAGGGGAAGAACTCTTTACTGGATGTTTTGCTGTTTCTTGCAATCACCAGGTGCACAGAAAGAGATGCTTGGACTGCATTCCTGTACATTTCCCTTTGAGCGCGTTTAAATAAATTCAGTTGTGCTTGCTTTTGAGTAAGCATTTGCAGGATTGTGTTATCAGTCACTCAAGCAGACTCAAGTAGCAACTCTCTTTTGAGAGTATTAGACTGGTGACTGGGAGCGGCCGCCAAGACCACATAACACCGCTCTTGAAAGACCTACATTGGCTCCCAGTACGTTTCCGAGCACAATTCAAAGAGTTGGTGCTGACCTTTGAAGCCCTAAACGGCCTCGGTCCAGTGTACCTGAAGGAGCGTCTCTACCCCCATCATTCTGCCCGGACACTGAGGTCCAGCGCCGAGGGCCTTCTGGCGGTTCCCTCACTGCGAGAAGCAAAGCTACAGGGAACCAGGCAAGAGGGCCTTCTCGGTAGTGGCACCCGCCCTGTGGAACACCCTCCCATCAGAGGTCAGAGAGATAAACAACTACCTGACATTTAGAAAATACCTAAAGGCAGCCTTATTTAGGGAAGTTTTAATCTGTGATATTTGATGTATTTTAATGTTTGTTGGAAGCCGCCCAGAGTGGCAGGGGAAGCCCAGCCAGATGGGCGGGGTATAAATAATATATTATTTATTTATTTATTTATTTATTTATTTATTTATTATTATTATTATTTTATTTATTTACAGTAATGACACAAGAGCAAAAGTTACTTGGAAATGTTTTCCCTCCCCCTGGTCATCGGCTCCATCCCATAGTAACACAAATATATAATTTTTTTGTTGGCACCCAACCTTGAAATCTGGGTTTAAAAGAGGGATGTTTTCAGGAATGTTAAGTGTGCTGTTGGAGTTTAGCATTTGGTGCCTAGCCTGGGCAAGTCAAGGATTGCTAATGGTGCCAGAAAAAAAATATTTCAAGGCCAGAAGAATCTATGTTCATTTATTTTACCTAACAAGCTAGACTCATCAGTGCATTTAGGTGCTCAAGGTAACATATAAAAGTACTGACAAATTAAATGCTAAGACAGAGAGGAAACGAAAGATACAACAGACCAAACAAGGTTGCTGGTGGTTTGCAGTGAGTGGCCTTGGCATCACCTTGGGGCATAAGTGCCTTTAAGTATCTCTGAGAAGATGAGAGGGGTAGGGGGCTGAGTTCTGGCTCTTGTGGTCTCCTCAGGGGCTGCTGTTTTGAGCTCCCTCATCTGCTCCTCTCAATGTTTTAGATGCCCTGCAGATTAATTCTGACTATATTTGGGAAGCTGTGGCCATCTGACGTGACCCTGAGCCCCTCTCATTCATCACCACGAGAAGAACAATGAGCCATGCCTACAATTCAGAGTCGCCGTCCCCTGCACCGCTGCCAGCCATGCCCACATCCCTGGTTAGAAAGAAATCGTGAAAGTCAAAGGCTTTTCTCTCGCATCCAGCAATATCTGAATGCCCTCCTGTGCCTCCTCTAGATGACATCCACGCAATTGTACTTCTGTCCCATAGTGAGATAACGCCAGGAGGATAAACAAGACATTGGATCTTCACGCAAAGGAAATGGTTTTTATAATGAGTGGAGGCTGAACAGAACTAATCTCTTTTTTGGATCATTACTTCACCTAATCGCGAAGCCTTCTTTTTAATTCCAATCCTTGCAGGGTTCTAATTGGTGACCTCTGGAGTCTGATAATTGTAGAAGATAGCTGGTCTCACACAGTATACCTAAATGGCCTGTGCAATTAAAAGTGAGAAATGTAGCTTAACCCTTATCCTGATCTTGCTAGGAGGAGTTGACTTGGGCCGTAGCATTAATCATCTGTATGCTGTCCTTGGTGATCAGATCATTACGATCGAAAGAGATGGACTTCTTCCCTTCAGTAACAGCTCAGACTTGAAAATGTTGAGAATACTTCGAGCCTTTGAACTACGGTATTGTTGGTACGCCGGGGATCATAACAAGAGCACAATATATTTTCCCACTTTCATGATGCAGTGACAGTCTGATCTCAAGAGAACTGTTATCACACTTGCTTGGGACATGCGTGTGGCCCCGTACACATCTGGAACATTTCCATCTTGAGGAAAGACGCCGTTCCAGAATATGAATGGAAGTGAATGGAATTCTCTAGTGTCAGTGAACTCTGTGATCTGGCTCTGTTCTGCTGTGGGTCTGGTTGAGCTGGCTCATAAACTAGCACATCTACTAAGTGGTTTCCTATAGACATTTGGTTGACCACTATGAAAACAATGTTGGACTAGATAGACCTTTGGTCTGTTCCACCACAGCTATTCTCCACGCCTTTTGTTGGTTTCTCTAGAGAGCCCTGGGCTTCAAAGCTCATTGTCTTGCTTCCTAAGGTGGTTCTTATTAAGAAAGATCCTGAGTACCCATTCTAACGGGGCGCCTTGCCTCTTGTTGTCTCTTAAACATGAACTGCTAAAAATAATACCTTCAGTCCGTCACACAGACTGGCCACCCCAATCTCTGCCGACCGCCTGGCACAATATTCCAAGTCATTTGGCACCCAATCAGGGCCTGTGTTCCTTTGGGGAAAATGAGGCATGGCGGAGTCTGCAGGGTCTTTGAAATATGATTTATTTACACCAAATGTTTTAAGTAGAGAGAAAATTCACAGCATTCATATCTCAGAAGGACCCCCCCCTTCCTTCACAGCAGACTTCTCCATGCCTCTCTTTCACCTTCAGCCAACCTGCCAAGATGGTTCTGGCCTTCACAGCAGCTGATTGAATTCTCTCCTCTCTCTCTCCCCACCCCAACCTCTAAATTCCAAAAGGACACATTTTTCCTGTGTGACAACTTGGCAACCTCCACCCCTCACTGGCAGAGCCCCCTGCCTGGTTGATGGGGTTTCCATTGATGGGTTAATGACTTGCTTCCAGCACCTTTTCTTTCTTACAAAAGTACTTTACCTTCTTACAATATTAATTGTATTTCTTACAAGTTTGAGGCCCTGACCTGGAAAAGAAGCTTAGCCTGTATTTTTTTTATTGGCCTGGCATTTTCCCTTCAATATTCCAAAAATGATCTAGATTCTACCATTTATTAATTTAGAACATTCACTAACTCTAGCTGTTAAGGTGCCCTTGCAACCCCCAAACTCTGTTACTCCAAATCTGTAGCAATATATTTGGTCAACTCTCTACAGGGGAGATTCCCCCCCCCCCACAATTTTATTTAGCTTCTGTTGAAGTAAGCCTGTGGGCATCATCAAAATACACCTTTCTTTTTTTGTGTGTGTGAAAATATTAAGTACAGCATTCACATTTTTGAAATGGTGGCTTTTTTTTTTTAGTTAAAAGGGTTTAGTGTGTCAAGCCTACTCAAACCATGGCACCTGCTGTGTTTGTAAAAGGCAACTAAGTAGAAAGCTGTTCCTTTTATTATCGTTTCTCCAGTAATGGTCCATCTTTTACTATTATAATTACGGAAAGAATCAATTACATTTCTCATAGCTATTTTTCATATCTCGGAAAATGAGTTCTTTGTGTTGAGTGTGGGAGGCAGGAGACTTCAGAATGGATTCTCTCTGGAACTTAGGCCCTGTTTGGGCATTTAAATCCCTCACACAAGTAAGGGAGATCATGGCCAAGGGCAGTAGCTCTGCTCTCTCCATCCCTTAAGAGGTTTGCATTCCCAAGGCTCAGAGGTTTTCCTGCATTCAATGTTGGTTGGCATCTGTCTGGCTCGGGAGACAGTGAAAGAGTGTGCCTTCAGGAGAGAAGTCAAAGCACTGGAGAGTGCCTGGTCAACGCTGTGAATACACAACCTGGCACTGCGGTCATCTGCAAGGGATTGGCACACAACATGGTTGATGTTGCCTGCGTGCATGACATGTTTGGTGCATGAAGTCATGATCTCTTGTTCTGCCAGTATTTTGATCTGAGCAGTTGTTTCGGCTCCTGGCATGTGGTCATTGTCGGTTGAGCAAAGGTTGGGCCTACTTAAAATAATTGAATCATTGAGAATAACCTGGAAATGGAGTGTAAGGGCCATGTTTGGGTGTGTGCTTGCATAGTTCCAGGGGATGTCTAGATTTAGGAAATCCAAAGAGTAATGCACAACACTATCTCAGTTCATATATTACAGGCCCCTGCCCTAGACCAGGCATAGGCAAATTCAGCCCTCCAGATGTTTTGGGAGTGTTGTTGTTGTTGTTTAGTCATTTAGTCGTGTCCGACTCTTCATGACCCCATGGACCAGAGCACGCCAGGCACTCCTGTCTTCCACTGCCTCCCGCAGTTTGGTCAAACTCATGTTCGTATCTTCGAGAACACTGTCCAACCATCTCGTCCTCTGTCGTACCCTTCTTCTAGTGCCCTCACTCTTTCCCAACATCAGGGTCTTTTCCAAGGATTCTTCTCTGCTCATGAGGTGGCCAAAGTATTGGAGCCTCAGCTTCAGGATCTGTCCTTCCAGTGAGCACTCAGGGCTGGTTTCCTTCAGAATGGATAGGTTTGATCTTCTTGCAGTCCATGGGACTCTCAAGAGTCTCCTCCAGCACCATAATTCAAAAGCATCAATTCTTCGGCGATCAGCCTTCTTTATGGCCCAGCTCTCACTTCCATACATCACGACTGGGAAAACCATAGCTTTAACTATACGGACCTTTGTCGGCAAGGTGATGTCTCTGCTTTTTAAGATGCTGTCTAGGTTTGTCATTGCTTTTCTCCCAAGAAGTAGGCGTCTTTTAATTTCGTGACTGCTGTCACCATCTGCAGTGATCAAGGAGCCCAAGAAAGTAAAATCTCTCACTGCCTCCATTTCTTCCCCTTCTATTTGCCAGGAGGTGATGGGACCAGTGGCCCAGTTTTGGGAGTACAGCTCCCATGATCCCTAGCTAACAGGACCAGTGCTCAGGGATGATGGGAATTGTAGTCCCCAAACAGCTGGAGGGGAGGGCCTAGTTTGCCTATGCCTGGTCTGATCATCTCCTGATGCAGAAACACAAGCTCCGTCCATATCACCTTTTCCTTTAAGAAGTACATATTTATCTGCACAGATAAACAACCTTTGAGGTGAAACGTAAGTAATTATTGGACTGCACCAAAATGCTGATTCAAAACATCCACTGCTTGTAGTTGGGTTATGCTGAGTTTGTAGTAGCAGTGCAGGGCAAACTGCGCTGATCTAGCTAATTTACAGGACCTAAACTCTCTCGCTGCCTTGATTTTAGAGGGGGGTGGAGAGCTAATGTCTAGACTTGATTTTTGCATGTCAAAATAACTAACGAAGATGGAACAGAAACAGACGGGAGCAGGGAAAACATAATTATGGGGGAATAGAAGAGTGTCTGCATGAGTATAGCAAGTCGTTCCATTTTTCTGATACAGTACTTTTTATCTTGCTGTGTTCTCGTACTGTTTATTCCTGGTATGTCTGTCTTGGGGGAAATGAAAAAAAACCCTTCTACTAGGAGAAACTTGAGGAATTCACATTCTGTTAAAATAATTGAATTTTGCCTTTATTTCCTAACGAGACTTGTTTAGCCAATATTATGTTCCTCTTATTCGGTTTTGTATATAAATACAGAAAAGTAGAGTATATCAACAGGAGGCAAAAAGACTAGCTGTGGTTTGGTGATCAAAACCTATGCTCAGAAATGAACGAGCCCCTTTTGCCCCCATTGTGTGAGGCCTGATTAAAGCAGGAAATCCTCAGCCATTGTTTCTGACTTCCTCTGAACTGGAAAGCTGACTAGGAGCTTCTGAACAAGTCAGGATGTTGAACCACAGTCTGAAGTTTGTTTACAAAAGTAGCTTATTCCAAAGCAGATAACTAATTTGCTGGTTCAGATGAGTTGGGAAGCTACAATTAATTAGTGACTGACTGCATAAATTGTGGTTCACACAAAGGGAAGATTGAGATTGAATCCTGACAAGACAGAAGTACTGTTTATGGAGGACAGGAAGCGGGCAGGTGTGGACTCCCTGATCCTAAACGGGGTAACTGTGCCCCTGAAGGACCAGGTGTGCAGCCTGGGAGTCATTTTGGACTCACAGCTGTCCATGGAGGAGGCACAGGTTAATTCTGTGTCCATGGCAGCTGTCTATCAGCTCCATCTGGTACGCAGGCTGAGTCCCTACCTGCCTGCGGACTGCCTCGCCAGAGTGGTGCATGCTCTGGTTATCTCCCGCTTGGATTACTGCAATGCGCTCTATGTGGGGCTACCTTTGAAGGTGACCCGGAAACTGCAACTAATCCAGAATGCAGCAGCTAGACTGGTGACTGGGAGCAGCCGCCGAGACCACATAACACCGGTCCTGAAAGACCTACATTGGCTCCCAGTACATTTCCGAGCACAGTTCAAAGTGTTGGTGCTGACCTTTAAAGCCCTAAACGGCCTCGGTCCAGTATACCTGAAGGAGCGTCTCCACCCCCATCGTTCTGCCCGGACACTGAGGTCCAGCGCCGAGGGCCTTCTGGCGGTTCCCTCACTGCGAGAAGCAAAGCTACAGGGGACCAGGCAGAGGGCCTTCTCGGTAGTGGCACCCGCCCTGTGGAACACCCTCCCATCAGAGGTTAGAGAGATAAACAACTACCTGACATTTAGAAAATACCTAAAGACAGTCCTGTTTAGGGAAGTTTTTAATCTGTGATATTTGATGTATTTTAATGTTTGTTGGAAGCCGCCCAGAGTGGCAGGGGAAACCCAGCCAGATGGGCGGGGTATAAATAATAAATTATTATTATTACTACTACTACTGAAGTAGTTTTTGTTGAATACCAAGAGAAATCCTCCTCTCCATGTATTAGTTATTTTTTGGTGTATTATTTTTGGTTGAAATTTTAGTTGCACCTGTTTGTATGGGTATGGGTTTTTTGGGGGTGGGCATGCACACACAATATCCTACATGTATCTTGCACAATGATGGTGAAAAGACAGCAAAAGCTTCAGTGTAATCTGTATTGTACTCAGTGGGACTGTTCCTGAATAAGGAGTGTTCAGCAGTGTAGAAATTTATGAAATCATGAGAATTCATGGAGAAAAACGGATAGATATTTCCCCCTCCTTGCAAATAACACTAGAGCAAGGGTAGGCAACCTAAGGCCCGTGGGCCAGATGCGGCCCAATTGCTTTCTCAAGCAGGCCCATGGACGGTCTGGGAATCAGCGTGTTTTTACATGAGTAGAATGTGTCCTTTTATTTAAAATGCATTTTTATGGGTTATTTGTGGGGGCCTGCCTGGTGTTTTTACATGAGTAGAATGTGTGCTTTTATTTAAAATGCATCTCTGGGTTATTTGTGGGTCATAGGAATTCGTTCATCTCCCCCCCTTCAAAATATAGTCACATGGCCGGAGGGACGGTGGACTGGCCCACGGCTGAAAAAGGTTGCTGACCCCTGCACTAGAGCCTCTTTCAGAAGTGCTGGCTATGCATTATTGCAGGGGTAGTCAACCTTTTTATACCTACCACCCACTAATGCATCTTTCTTGATGGTAAAATTTCCTTACAGCCCACCAGTGCTCAATGGAAGGAGCATTCAGCTTGTGCCATAGAACCCCCTACCGCCCACCTAGAATCCTGAAACACCCACTAGTGGGCCGTAGGGACCAGGTTGACAGGGAGTAAGGATGCCCCCCAAAGCTGGGTCTATCCCCACCCCAATGTTGCACACTCTGGTTTGAGCACCAGCATCTGCAGTAAGGAAGCCTTCTTTCATGTACAGGTGTATGCATGATGAAGGCTTTTCTGATGTAGACATTTGTACTGTATGCATGGAAGGGGGCTTAAGACTTGGTACAGCCCCACGAAATGGAGCAGTAGAGTCAAGCAGTCGAAACGTGCTCCTTCACATGGAGCAGGTTTTGCTTCCACATGTCGTCATGAGGGCTGCTGAGTTAAATATTTTGCAAAGAGGTCTGTAGACAAATGGCTAGAGAAGTCTATTGCTTTGGCTACTATAGCTGATCATCCATGCTTGTGTGCCTCTAGATCAGGCATCCCCAAACTGCGGCCCTCCAGATGTTTTGGCCTACAACTCCCATGATCCCTAGCTAACAGGACCAGTGGTCGGGGATGATGGGAATTGTAGTCCAAAACATCTGGAGGGCCGAAGTTTGGGGATGCCTGCTCTAGATGCCTGTTGCTGGGTATAAAATAAGAGTCCTCTCTTTGCCCTGATTGTGAGCTTTCAGAGGCATATTTCCGGCCACTGTTGGAAATAGAATGGTAGACAAGATGGGTCCTCGTCTGATCCAGCAGAGCTGCAAAAGTATGTTTCTGTGTCTTGATTTAACTGTCAGATAGTATTCATCCTTTGTGGAATTCTATGTCTTGGAACAGCTTGAATAATTTGAAGTATATTGACAGTAGTACTTTTAAAAAGAAATGTGCGTTACAAAACCTGCTTGTAATTGGTAAAATTCACGATTTAAATCAAGTACATCTGATATTAGCAATGCCTGTGATTTAGAAATTGGGCAATAAACTTCAGCTGTCTTACAAAATACTTGCAGATATGGGCATGCAGTATATTCTCCTGAGTCCATGATTACTTCAGGCCTTGCTTACTCCAGTTTCCATCGCAAAGAGTTTTTAGATTTGTTCAGTTTATTAATGGCCTTTAGCAGAATTCTGCAGTGGCTGCCAATGTGCTCCTTAAACCTGTACAGTTTGGAACTTGGATTCCTAAGAGAACAGTTTATCCTGTTTCAGATCTGCTGAGGAGGATTATTTTATTTTGGCTGTGGTGCCTTTAGTTGATATCTCCTGCACAGCACAGTGGGCAAGAGTCTTTTTGGAAGTAGCACATAACTTTGAAAATCTTTCTCCTCTGAGAAAAGCTGACACCTACTCTTATTTGAGTATTTTGCACCAGTTGAATACCTGGTTATTCATCCAGGCCTTGGTTGGAGTTTAGTGGCAAGTTGGAATTGTAAATGCAAAGAAGAAGCAATGGATTCAAACTTCAAGAAAGAAGATTCCACCTAAACATTAGGAAGAACTTCCTGACAGTAAGAGCTGTTCGGCAGTGGAATTTGCTGCCAAGGAGTGTGGTGGAGTCTCCTCCTTTGGAGGTCTTTAAGCAGAGGCTTGACAGGCATATGTCAAGAATGCTTTGATGGTGTTTCCTGTTTGGCAGGGGGTTGGACTGGATGGCCCTTGTGGTCTCTTCCAACTCTATGATTCTATGATTCTAAGAGGGGGGAAGGAATCTTTCTTTGTCTTTCTTTGAAAATGTTCAGTTACCTATTGAAGGACAAGAAATTTGACCTGGTAAAGAAGCAGGCCAGGTGTGCATAGGAGAGACTTGAAGGTTGTGTACCACTTTTTTGGGGAAGGAAGAGTCCCATCAATGACTTGAGCTTTTCTGGAGGAAGAACAGGTTATAAAATAAAAGATTTCTTGAGAAGTTAGTGGAATCCTGTTGAGGGGAAATGATGCTGAATGTGAAAAGAAGCATAACCAAAAGGGTAGGGAAATAAATGTCTCTGAACTGTGGAACAGATGAAAGCGGGACATGCTGATAGCCATAAAACGAAGAGAATATAGCTAGAAGCTGTTATATAAACCAGCAAGGAGGACTTTAGATACCTAAATTTGGTGGGCTCTTCAGCGGTTAGAGAGAAGAAAGAAATGAAAGTGATGGCTTTAGGTGTATATCAGACATCTAAAGAGCAGGCATTATGAAGCAGCAAGGAGAACCAGTAATGCCAAATCTGTTTGCTATTGCATCTACAAAAGGGAGTAGGTATATAACTTGGAACAGGTCCCTTTACCTTTACTTTATAGTGTGAACATAACTTTTTTTATGCACTGGGAAGCAAAAAAAGTGTGATTGGCTTTATTGCGGCAGTCTGGAACGGAACTTACAGTATCTCCAAGGTATGCCTGTAGTTGTATGTAGAACCCAGCCCATTACGATTGCAGTCCGTCATAATAATAATAATAATAATAATAATAATAATAATAATAATAATAATAATATTTATATCCCGCCCTTCCCAGTCAAGACCGGGCTTAGGGCGGCTAACAGCAAAAATATCAACGCAAGTATAAAAGAAACAATTCAATTAAAATGCAGATTAATACAATGTTAAAATTTAATTTTAATATTAGAAATCTACAAGTAAGATAAAACCATTATAAGATAAAACCTTAGGGGAGGGTAACCCCGGGGTCAGACTGCGTCAGTCCAAAGGCCAAGCGGAACAGCTGTGTCTTGCAGGCCCTACGAAAAGATGACAAATCCCGCAGGGCCCTAGTCTCCTGAGACAGAGCGTTCCACCAGGTTGGGGCCAGTACTGACAAGGCCCTGGTCCTGGTCGAGGCCAGCCTAACTACCTTGTGACTCGGGATCTCCAGTATGTTATTATTTGTGGACCTTAATGTCCTCTGCGGGGCATACTGGGAGAGGCGGTAAGGTAAACTTTAAGATCAAGCTGTAGAGCTTACTGTTGTGATTTAAAGCACCATTATGAACCCTATTGAAGATTTATTTTGTGATAATAACCTTGATAATGTACTAGGCAAAATGAATGTCTTAAGCAAAGCTTAAGCTACTCCTTGGGACAGCTTCATTTTCAAACAGAGAGACACCTCATAACTTCACTTGCATTTGTCATGCTAAAATAAAAATAAAATAAATAAAACCCCACTGGCAGAGTCCTGAGAAGGGTCTTTGTATGCTGGCAGAACGAAAGAGGGATAAATATTTATTTATATTACATTTCTGTCCCAGCTTTCCCCCCAAAAGAACCCAGGGTGACAAACATATAAGTGGTGGAATGAATAATAATAATAAATACTTGAAACGTCTAAAAAGATGTAGAACAACCACATTACCCTCACAGCTAATCATTTCAAGATTGCTGGGAAGAGTATCTTTCAGCCATCAAATGCCAGGGTCAGCAGGAATGTTAGTGATGGAGACTGGCACACCTCACCAGGGAAGGGACTTGCACAAATAGGGGGCTGCCACTGAGAAGGCTCTGTTGTGGGTTGGCGTCACCCAGGAAGACCCAACCACTGGCACCACCAGTTAGAATATTTTGAATGTGGAGCTCATTTTTGCGGAAAATGTATTTGATAAAGCAGAAGGACTCCTGGTTTTGCAGAAGTGTCTATGTATTGTAGATCCAAGTGTTTCCTGTTTGGCCTTGGCTGCTGATGGAAGTCTATAGAGCAGGAAGTATGTGCGGCAGGAAGAAAAAACAGCAGCACATCAATTTAATAAGGCCCTAAATTCTTTTGCACACAACTTTAATAGAAGTAACATAGCTGACAATAATAGTCCTCTCAGAGGAAGATTTAATTCTATCTTTGAGATTAAAGTGAAACAAGTCTACTTTTCCATTATCTAATGCACTCAATTATATTATGGTCTGCCATGTGGGTTCAGCGGGAAGCAATCCTTGCTTAGCCTACTCTGCTCTGAACAAAATCCAGTAATTCCTCCACTGACATGAATTTCTGGACTACTATAAACATTTGGGTCCATGGTTTGGGAACACAGGATTTTAATCCTTAGCATTATCAGAAACCTTAATCACATGTTCATCTATTATATTTGAGCTAGGAGACGCACAAAGCCTACTAGTAGTACAGAATGTAATCTAGGGATTAAGGAAAGGCAAATCCTCCTGCTCATTCGACCTTGAAAATCTGATTGGATTTCCTCATTGCTCTGGCTTGGCTATCCACTATTAATTTATTATGCTATATACTGGAAACATTCCTGCAGTGAGTTTTGGGGCTACTTTGATAGCACCTGGGTTTCATGCTTCCTCAAAACAGAAGTGGAAATAAGGAGAATGGACAAGGTCACATTTGACACTTATTTTGTGGTAGCGAGAAACTGGTCAAAGTGACAGTAGGCAGCTTGCAACTTCTGGTTCCACGTGGAGCTCTTTTTAGACTTCATTGCATCATAGATGACCCTTGGGTCCCTTCCAATTCTAATATTCTATGATTCTATGCTAGTTTGCCCTCAATTAATAATAAATAGAAGTAAATATTAATATTAATATTAGATAATGATTATAAAAGTTTCCATATTTTTCCCTGTATAAGATGCCCCCATGTATAAGACAACCCCCTTTTTTAAACCCCAAATTAAGAAAATGCACTATGCACTATCCATGTATAAGACTGCCCCTTATTTTAAACTTCAAAAATTTAGGAAAAAAATATAATCTTATACACAGAAAAATATGGTAATCTTGATAGCCCTCTATGGCTGCATAGACGAATGCGGCTGTTTAGCGTAAAATGGGAATGGCAAATTTTCTGTGAATTCCCAACCCCATCGTTGCTTCATATAGCAATGGAAAGTTTTCCATTTTTAAAGGTTGACGCCGTAAAACTCTTTAGCCATAATCAATGAATGCTGATGCAATTGGACATTTGTTTATCCAGGTTATCATCCCTGGGAAATATAGGAGAGAATACATTTTACTAATTTGTAAGCAGAGCCCGAAGAGCACAGAACAAAACAACAGATGCGCAGAACAATCCAAATCAAAGTCTTGATTCACTGAAATGGTTGTGCAGCTCACATAAAAACCCAAGCTTAAACTTCTTGTTGTTTAGTCGTTTAGTCGTGTCCGACTCTTCGTGACCCCATGGACCAGAGCACACCAGGCACTCCTGTCTTGCACTGCCTCCCGCAGTTTGGTCAAACTCATGTTTGTAGCTTCAAGAACACTGTCCAACCATCTCATCTTCTGTTGTCCCCTTCTCCGTGTGCCCTCCATCTTTCCCAACATCAGGGTCTTTTCCAAAGATTCTTCTCTTCTCATGAGGTGGCCAAAGTATTGGAGCCTCAGCTTCACGATCTGTCCTTCCAGGGAGCACTCAGGGCTGATTTCCTTCAGAATGGATAGGTTTGATCTTCTTGCAGTCCATGGGACTCTCAAGAGTCTCCTCCAGCACCATAATTCAAAAGCATCAATTCTTCAGTGATCAGCCTTCTTTATGGTCCAGCTCTCACTTCCATACATCACTACTGGGAAAACCATAGCTTTAACTGTACAAACCTTTGTTGGCATGTTGATGTCTCTGCTTTTTAAGATGCTGTCTAGGTTTGTCATTGCTTTTCTCCCAAGAAGCAGGCGTCTTTTAATTTCGTGACTGCTGTCACCATCTGCAGTGATCAACGAGCCCAAGAAAGTAAAATCTCTCACTGCCTCCATTTCTTCCCCTTCTATTTGCCAGGAGGTGATGGGACCAGTGGCCATGATCTTGGTTTTTTTGATGTTGAGCTTCAGACCATATTTTGCGCTCTCCTCTTTAACCCTCATTAAAAGGTTCTTTAATTCCTCCTCGCTTTCTGCCATCAAGGTTGTGTCATCTGCATATCTGAGGTTGTTGATATTTCTTCCAGCAATCTTAATTCCGGCTTGGGATTCATCTAGTCCAGCCTTTCGCATGATGAATTCTGCATATAAGTTAAATAAGCAGGGAGACAATATACAACCTTGTCGTACTCCTTTCCCAATTTGGAACCAATCAGTTGTTCCATATCCAGTTCTAACTGTAGC
The DNA here is from genome assembly GCF_965207765.1 of Zootoca vivipara. Classification (NCBI taxonomy): domain Eukaryota; kingdom Metazoa; phylum Chordata; class Lepidosauria; order Squamata; family Lacertidae; genus Zootoca; species Zootoca vivipara. The sequence goes on from NC_142591.1 coordinate 79,590,413, forward strand.
TTCTTGTCCCACATAGAGATTTCTCAGGAGACAGATGAGGTGATCAGGCACTCCCATTTCTTTAAGAACTTGCTATAGTTTGCTGTGGTCGACACAGTCAAAGGCTTTTGCATAGTCAATGAAGCAGAAGTAGATGTTTTTCTGGCTTAAACTACTTGCTTCATATGAAGCTTGCATGTGGAACCCAAACTTAAACTAAGCATATTCATTTTTGTTCCACTCTAGCAAAATATAAAGAGTTGTGCATCATATCCTTTCTCAAGCTGATAGAAATGGGGATGTTTGCATAAGTTGTGTTGCGTTTTAAGTGTTTTGAGATACTTCGGGGAGTTGCCATAGTGCCTAAGCCTTGGGCAGGAGCGTTGCCTTGTGTGGCATTGTAGTCAAAACAAGTGCAGGCTATTCTGAAGGCATATGTGCCATTTGATTTGGACCAAGTCTACCTAGGCTAGCCTTCCCCACCCTAATGCCTTCCAGATATTTTGGCTCCTATTGACCATGCCGGCTGTGGCTGACCAGAACGGTAGCCCAACATGTCTGGAAAGGGCATTGGGTTGGGAAAAACTGACCTAGGCTAAGCCAATCATAATTTAGGCTGTGTACACATCACACCTTGGAAGCACATCCTTTCCCTCAAAGAATTCTGGGCCCTGTAGGTTACCCTCCTTCACAGAGTTACAGTGTTCAAAACTCCCATGGTTTGTTCTAGGCGCATTTTGCGGCAGGGAATTTCATTAGCCAGAGTAGTTTGTACTGCGCCTAAGATTTCAGATTAAAACTGCAAAGTGGAAGGAAAGGATGACCTTTTTCTGCTTTGCCACTTCCAGCTACTCTCTGAAGACTAAAGAAGAGACCAGGGGTCAGCAAACTTTTTAAGCAGGGGGCCGGTCCCCTGTCCCTCAGACCTTGTGGGGGGCAGGACTATATTTTGGAAAAACAAAACAAAAAACGAATTCCTATGCCCCACAAATAATCCAGAGATGCATTTTAAATAAAAGCACATATTCTACTCATGTAGAAACATGCTGATTCCCAGACCGTCCGCGGGCCGGATTTAGAAGGTGGTTGGGCCGGATCCAGCCCCTGGGCCTTAGTTTGCCTACCCATGGAAGAGACCCTCTTAAGAGTATGAGGTGGGTGAGCAGGGGAAGGACTAGACCATGTGAAAAATGAACATAATATTTTAGCTGCAGATCATTCATTTTCAGCTTTGCATTCTTGTTATCAATAAAGTGTGCCTAGGCATAGCTTTGTTGTGCCCATAACCTAGATTTAAGGTACCATTTCACTCCTAGCTTTCGTATCTCAGTTTCTAACACTGCAGAGTTAAAATCACTTTTACTGCAGTACCCAGAATTCTTTGAAGGGGGGAATGTGCTTTGAATGTGCTTTAAAGGAATGGTTTGTATGCAGCCTTAGTCTAACCTGGCTCTTACACTAATGAACAGGTTCCATAGCAGCTGTTCATAGCAGCTCCCAGTATTGTTTGTTCCTTATAGTATTTTTTTTTTTACTGCAGTTTAACACTGTTCTCTCTTTAGTATCTGTAGGGCTGTCTCAACTTTAGGATTGCTCTTCTTCCAAGGAAATGCCAGCTCCCCCAGTTTTCCATCATGTTCTTGATTTGTAAACATTTTTTCTGCTGCTTTTTTTGGGGGGGGGGGAATGCTGATCCAATATGATTTAAAAAAAAAAAAAAGTTTAACTGCATACTTGCAGTTTCGTCCTTAACATATTTAGGAACTGGTTTCGGGTTAAGAATTCTTTGTGCCGGGAAGGGGGGGGGTAGCTTCATAATGAAGCAAAACAGCAGATGTTTGCACTTTTGCTTATTGCATGGCCTGTGTGTGTGTGTGTGTGTGTGTGTGTGTGTGTGTGTTTGTTTGTTTTCGGTCCTGTTTCCAAAATAATGTTTTCTGGCAAAAGCAGTTACACTGGCAGTTGCAGAGGTTGGCAGTCCTAACTTCATTTTAGGAGGGCAGCCCTTGCCTGCAAGTTTGACAGTGGGGTTCCAAACCGAAGTTAAATTCCTAACTAAAATAAAATCGCCCATAAAAGCTTTGTGGCCATTTACTCTGCCTCTTCTGTTTCGAGGGGGAAATGCTGAATATGTGTGCTGCTCTCAGCTGTGTACTTCATTGCCCCGAGGCAGGTTAGCAGTGTCTAACCCCCAGTTTGCAATATGGGGACAATAACACCCATCTGTTTTACAGAGCAGTTTCAGGGATTACTGCATGTGTCACACTTTGATCACGACTATGTGCCTTATAAATGCTAAGTACTGTCACCGGGAATGTGCCTCCATAGGTACAGAATGGGTTTATTTTAAGGCGGCCCTCTTCACATGGGATATTTTACCAACGCCTCAACAGAGGCCTTTTTGAGTTTAATGAAGAGTTTGGGAGAAAGCGGAACAAATGATGGCTAAATATACTTCTCCGTGATAATGAATATTCATTGTATCGGCATCATTAATGAGGTACTTAGGAATACTGTGTTCAGGTTTAGCCCTTCTTAAATGGCGAAAAAAACTATTTGAGAATAATTGAAGAGTTGTGTAGGATTAATTTCTTCCTTTCTCAAATCCGCCCGCTTCTAATTTGGAACTGCAAAGTTCTGAACGTGCTGACAACGTTCCTTGCCTCTTTCAGGGTGTATGAAGTCCTAAATGTCTTTAGGGAGCAGCTGATTAAGGCCCAGGAATAGAACACTTTCCTCTTAGGAGGAGGAAGAGCGCATGGAAGGAAGTAGTTTTACACAGCGTGCGTTAAACCTAAAAGAGGAACTGTCCCAGAATTTCTTTGTTGGGCTTAATCCAAAGGTTCCCTTCCCATGACAGAAGGCTACTTTCAGATCCGGCCCAGCACTTTGCAAGAAGTAACCACCACATTTATAACCTAAGTGGACAACCCCTTCCAAGAGTCCAGTGAGATCCTGACATTTTTTAGGAGCCATGGGATGTTGAGGGTCATTTGGAAAAGAACAGATATTGGGGGTGGGGAGCTGGAGATTGGAAGGCCCTTTGCATCAGGTGGCGCTGTGGGTTAAACCACAGAGCCTAGGGCTTGCTGATCAGAAGGTCGGCGGTTCGAATCCCTGCAACAGGGTGAGCTCTCATTGCTCGGTCCCAGCTCCTGCCAACCTAGCAGTTCTAAAGCATGTCAAAGTGCAAGTAGATAAATAGGAACCGCTACAGCGGGAAGGTAAACGGCGTTTCCGTGCACTGCTCTGGTTCACCAGAAACGGCTTTGTCATGCTGGCCACATGACCTGGAAGCTGTACGCCGGCTCCCTTGGCCAATAATGCGAGATGAGCCCCACAACCCCAGAGTCGGTCACAACTGGACCTAATGGTCAGGGGTCCCTTTACCTTTACATTACAGCATATAGTATTCTTGAACAGGAACAATGCATTGCAACGCTTCATTGTAGGTTCCACTTGGTAGCTGCTAGATTAGATGACTTCTTAAAAAGGAAAGGTAGAGGATTCATCTCCCTGACTGATAAATTGTATGAGTTTGAGCAGCAGTGAAGAAACCAACCAGATAAAGGCATATTTCTGCCTCCTTTTTCCATATAACCTCAAATCTTTGGCCCATGGTGATTTCCAAGTGTATCTGGAACCATGAAGACAGACAGCCATAAATTGCAGTGAAATCTGGGATTCAACAGCTGTGTTTTGCTCTCCATTGCTTAAATCAGGGCAATGTACGTATGCGGAAGGAGCATAACATGAAGTGCTAGGGTGCATCCATGCAGATTACATCCACGGCACCCCCTGTTAAAGCGACCAAGTATTAATTGATTTCTGAAGGTGCTGCTGTCAGCCACAGAACAGAGTACCTGACTAGATGGACAAATAGACCAGATTCCTGTGTTGCGTACTGTGAGATTTTTCAAAATTGCCCTGAAGAAAAAACTTCTATGTGAATCAGAAGATAAGTTCAAAGCAGTTAGGGGAAATTAACGCTAAAAACAAATTTTGTTCTCTCTGTTGCAGAAATTGAAAAATTCCAAAAAGGGGAAGAAGGCAAAGAAGAAGACAAGTACATTGATGTAGTGATTAACAAAAATATGAAATTGGGGCAGAAAGTATTAATTCCAGTAAAACAGTTTCCCAAGGTAAGTTCAGTGTCATTACCACCACCTGTTTTGCTTTGGATGTTACGGGCAGTTTGCTTTAAAAATATATATATTAAATTTTAAATATAATTTTAAAAAAAATGATTTAAAGCAGCAGCATCCAAGTGGACCCAGAAGAAGAAGAAAAATCCACCGTAGGGCATTTTCTTTATTTGGCCAAAAACTTGTGCAAACGTTCAACTTTTGCAGAACTGTTGTGTGGGGTGTGTGTGTGTGTGTGTGAAAGAAAAAAAAACCGAGCAAAGAAAGAGAAAACATGCTTTGCTGATAGTGAAACCACCTCTGTCTGCATCTTGTTTAATAAGATGGTGTGAGAAAGGAAGCTGTATTAGGTGCAGTTCAAGTGTCAGGTTGCACTGTGAGGCCTCTTGGGATTCACGAAACTACAATGGATGCAGCTGGATTTTGCAAATGCAAAAGCTGGCCATTAGGCAGGTCTGATCTGGTCCAAAACACACAGGTTCATTTCCAGGCCCCTCAGAACTGTGGGAGAAATCCTCAAGTTCTGTAGACACGAGGAAAAGGCGAACCTGATTTTGCTTGCATAAAAACTTGCAACATAAGATCCAACTCACTACATTATTATGGAAGTTCTGTAATCTAAACCCAAGAGTGGGGAACCTCCTTATGTTGAGGCCCACCCCTCTTTCTCTCTCCTGCTCCCTACTGGGAAGGGGCAGGTCTGAACTGATTGCTTGCAAAGAGCTCTTTCACCTCCACCCACTTCCTTTTTGGCTTTTGATGCCACCCCCCAAACAACAACAACAACAACAACAACAACAACAACAACAACAACAACAACAACAACAACAACAACAACAACAACAACATTTCTCTACTCTTAATGACATTAGGCAAAGGGCTGGATGGAATCACTTTGGTAGAGTAAGGCCACATGTATTCTTTTGCTACTACCTAATTAAAAATATTGTTATTATTATTACTGTTTAAATTTCTATACCACCCTTTATCCAAGGATCACAGGGCAGTTTACAATAAAAATAAAATTAATGTGAAATTATAACATGTACATCTTGATACAACAAAATGAGGCTATTTTATCTTGTACAACCTGATAGGTCCCTTTTTTTTTACAGGGCTATTTAGTTGTATCGAGCTGTTTAAAGTGTACTGATTCCTTTGTAACAAATAAATTTTTGCGTGAATATTTTTTAAAAACAACAACAACAACAACAAACCAGCCTTTTGGACCCTTTTTGCGGACAGTGACTCTGCTTCAGAAATTAGTTTTGTTGAAGCTCCAGTGCCAGGCTGTTTGCAAGCTTGCTTCTGCTGATGAGTGAACACTGCAGATGAATTATGCAGTTGGAATTATTATGAGGGCAGTCCAATAGCAAGGTCAGCAAGGACCAGCAGGGTAGGATCCAGCAGACCCAAGAGTTGTTAGACCAGAGAGTGGTTTGTACCTAAACCGGCCTTAGAAATTCTATTTCCCCATCATTAAATGAAACTCATTCATCCTATTTGTAGCCTACGTTTCCTCCCAGGAGCTCTAGGTGGCATACATAATTCTACTCCCCATTTTATCCTCATAAGAACCTTGTGAGGTAGGCTAGGTTGAGAGTGAGTGGCTGGCCCAAGGTCACCCAGTGAGCTTCATGCTTGAATGGGTCTCCCAAGTTCTCGTCCAACACTCTAACCAATGCACCACACTGGTTCTTCTGCATGGCAGTAGAGTTTCCTGATTTGGATGTTCTTGCCTGGTGATTGAGTATATGAGTTGAAGGCCTGTCCCTTGACTCTTCTTGGTTCAGGGAATGGATCTCTCAAGAGAATCTCTCCTAATGATGAAGCAACCTCCCCATTTGCTGTAGAATTATTCAGGAGCAATTCTCCTGCTAACTAAGGGGCTCCCTCAATTTCCTTAAGTGATTCATGTCATTCCTTGTGTCTTGCATTTTTAGTCTCTCTTGAGGATGGTGGAATAAATGGATGGTTTTCACAGTAGAGGAAAGCAAAGAATTGGGGTGTCCCAAGGATCTGTAACACATTTTTATAATAGCAATATGGGACACACATTAAATATTGAGACCGGAGACTATTTACTTATTCATTAACGAACTGAAGTCAGTACTAAGTAGCAAGGCAGCCCAGTAACTGAAACATCTATGCTGAAAAGCTTTATCCTTTTTATCCTGGTTTTAACTGTTTGGGTTTTCTGCAAAGTAACCTAGCATTTACAGTTTGGTGAGGGCCCATAGAATATTCTCTGCTGGGGATACTTAGCCAACATTACAGAACTACAGTTCCCAGAGTTCACATTAAACTAGTTTTAAGTCTTTGGCAGCCTTCTCCAACCTGGTTCTTCCAGATGTTTTGGGCTCCACTTCCTTCAGCCCCAAGCTAGCATTACCAAATGATAAGAGAGTATGGGAGTTGGAAGTTCAAAACATTTGCAGGACATCAGGTGGGTAAGCTTGGTCTATGGTGCAGATACACCCTAAGAGTTGTTAGCTCTTTAGACATGTTGTAATTGAGCCACTCCGGAAGCTTATTTCAGGTTTCCTTTGTGCCAGTTAGGGATGTGGGTGGCGCTGTGGTCTAAAACCACAGAGCCTAGGGCTTGCCGATCAGAAGGTCGGCGGTTCGAATCCCCGCGATGGGGTGAGCTCCCATTGCTCGGTCCCAGCTCCTGACAACCTAGCAGTTCGAAAGCACGTTAAAGTGCAAGTGGAGAAATAGGTACCGCTCCAGCGGGAAGGTAAATGGTGTTTCCGTGCACTGCTCTGGTTCGCCAGAAGCGACTTAGTCATGCTGGCCACATGACCCGGAAGCTGTACGCCGGCTCCCTCGGCCAGTAAAGTGAGATGAGCACCACAACCCCAGAGTCATCCGCGACTGGACCTAACGGTCAGGGGTCCCTTTACCTTTGCCTTGTGCCAGTTATTTCTTAGGAATATTGCTGACACCTGAAGAGATGAGTACACAAGAGGACTGTTGTTCTTTTTTTTTAGTGTTATGTGTACTATGGCTCTACATCATTCTTTGAAGAAGAGTTCCAGCTTCTGTAGCATCTGATGCATCCCAGTAATAAGAATCAAGTGAACAACATGAACAGGATATCTCTATTGATATCAAAGGGAATGCAAGTTCAACAACGGCAATTAATTATGCATTGAAATCTATATTTTAGATTGTAAACACTATTCACAGGGCTGTGGTTATGTGGGAAGACTGCAAAGAGCAGCATCGTTATTGCTGCGTATCCTCAAAAATGAAAAAGAAAAAAATCTTGGCTTTCCAAATTGCTTGCATCAGTAACAGAGCTGAAGTTTAATATTTCCTAATTGATATTTTGGGTCTGTATGAATGTTCTGCCTTCAGATTTATATCTTAAAGTAGCTACTTGACATTGTGATATAGATTTCTTGCATGGTTTACTGTAAATGAATAATTCCTCATTTAGGAATGCATTGAAGATTTATTTATATTGCTTTCCCTTAATAGCATACCTGGCTGTGTATTTCAGACGGCTCTATTACTGCAAAAGAAGCCTTGTAATCATTAAATCATGACAGGGTTTGAAATATATTGACCACTGTTCCATTAAACTAAAAAGCAGATCTTTATGTAAGTTAACTATGGAGCACCATTTTAAGCTATGATTGTTTTCTAATAAAATGAGGGAATTGTCGACAAGGCAATATTGATGTCTGGAGGGTTCTCTCTCCCCCCCCCTTCAGTGCTTTTACTAATTGTTTGAGGCTACATCTACTAAAAATAAAAACCAACAACAGCTGCCCTCACCAAATTGTCATTACTTCCTTCAAAGAATCCTGGACATGAAGCTTGCTAATCTTGAAGTTTTGTTGGCTCCCCTGTAATTCCATGGAGAGGTCATGATAGTTAAGAGCCTGTGCAAATCCTGCTTTAGCTATTAACTAGAATTCTGTGATAAGGAGTAGACTGTGGGATTGGGCCATTCCCTCCCCTAACTGCTCCTTGCTCACTTAGTGGGCGTGTTCCCACACCATGGTAGGCCGTGGTTAATGGTCCATCATGATCATTCAGATCGTTCCCTCATCACACCCCCTGAAGGACCAGGTGCACAGCCTGGGAGTCATTTTGGATTCACAGCTTTCCATGGAGGTGCAGGTCAATTCTGTGTCCAGGGCAACTGTCTACCAGCTCCATCTGGTATGCAGGCTGAGAACCTACCTGCCTGCAGACTGTTTTGCCAGAGTGGTGCATACTCTAGTTATCTCCTGCTTGGACTACTGCAATGTGTGGGGCTACCCTTGAAGGTGACTCAGAAACTACAACTAATCCAGAATGCAGCAGCTAGACTGATGACTGGGTCTGGTCACTGGGACCATATAACACCAATTCTAAAAGATCTTCACTGGCTCCCAGTACGTTTCTGAGCACAATTCAAAGTGTTGCTGCTGACCTTTAAAGCCCTAAACGGCGTTGGTCCAGTATACCTGAAGGAACATCTCCACCCCAAACGCTCATCCTGGACACTGAGGTCCTCCTCCAAGGGTCTTCTGCTGGTTCTTTCACTGCAAGAAGCAAAGTTACAGGGAACCAGGCAGAAGGTCTTCTCAGTAGTGGCGCCCACCCCGTGGAACACCCTCCCATCAGATGTCAAGGAGATAAAAGAACTACACAACTTTTAGAAGACATCTGAAGGCGGCCCTGTATCAGGGAGTTTTTAATGCTTCATGTTTTACTATGTTTTTATATATGTGGTAAGCTGCCTAGAGTGACTGGGGAAACCCAGCCAAATTGGTGGGGTATAATAATAATAATTATTTATTAGCTCCTTATGAGAAGCGAACAGGAGCAAGCAAACCACAATCCTTGGCTTGAAGTTGGATTCAAACCAGGGATCATGGTTTGTTTTGCTCCAAAAACACTTGAAGTCAAGGCTAGGTCTTGGCTAAACAAAGGATCTTGTTTGTTCCTGCTTGCTAGCAGGGAAGAGGAATGCGAGAGTGATGCAGGACCAATCTGCGGCCCTAATGCCTTCTCCCCTTTACCCTGTGCCAGTAGGGTATCTGGTGTCAATATCAAAACTTTGTTTAAAAAAAGAAGCTAGCATTGAGTGACCCTGTAGTTTCATTGGCCAAAGATTAAAGTTGGACACATGCAGTACTGATGAAACAGGAAGAGGGGGAACTTGTGAGTGAGCAGGAAGGAAATAGGGGAAGGAGCCCACGATCCTGCAACCTATCCATGATCACTTAATGGCTATGCTAGAATTACAGCTGCATCAGCCTCGCATGAGCTTAAAACTACTTTAGGTTTATATTATAAAAGTGGCTGAAAAGTAAGTTCCGCGGGTCATTTTTGACACAGTAAAAGTCTTGACTTCTTTGCTATCCTGGTGAGCCTTTCTTACAGCTTGTTCCTGCATGGTGACAATCGAATCCCCATTTCATGAAATCTCAAAAGAGGGATTCTTATGCAGCCTGGATAGCTCAGTTGGATGTGCTTCTTTACATAACAGTGGGTGCTAGTTCAATGTGTTGATGGATAATACCCAGTCTGAGGTCCCCAAGAAGCTTGGACACAAGGTGACTTCCTATCGATCTTCCATAATGTTTGCTGATTAGAAGAGCTTAGTAAGAACATAAAGGTCCTTCTGGATTCAACTGAAGAGCCACAAAGTATAGTGTTCCATTTCCTGAATCAGGCATTGCCCCTCTGAATCTGGGTGTTCATTAAGCTGTCTCAACTAATGGCCATCAAATATCCCCCTCTTGTCACCTATGAATTTTCTTCCGTTCTTCTTGAAACATGGCATTATCCTGTGGAAGGGTCAACAATCCATAGGGTGAATAAATACTTTCCTTTTGTCTGTTCTGAAGAGACATCTGATCAACTTAATTCTAATTTCAAGTACAGTGGTATCTCTACTTACGAATTTAATGCGTTCCGAACACACATTTGTAAATCGAAAAAATTTGTAAGCCGAATCCCATAGGAATGCATTGGGAGAAAAAAAAATCGTAAGTAGAAGCAACCCTATCTAAAAATTCGTAAGTAGAAAAAATCCTATCTAAACCGCATCCAAGATGGCGGACGGAGCTCCATTCGTAAGTAGAAACATTCGTAAGTAGAGTTATTCGTAAGTAGAGGTACCACTGTACTATATAAGAAGGGGATTCCCTCGCATCAACTCTCTTCAAGCAATTGTTATATTTATACCTTAATTATGCCACCCCAACAGTCATATCTTCTTCTAACCTAAAAAGCTTCAAACGCTTTATCCTTTATAGGGAAGGTTCTCTAGCCCTTTGTTTTTGTTGCTATTTTCTATATATCTTCTGGTGCTGTCATCCTCCCTTGGATATTTATTCATTTAAAAGATTTCTTACCCAACCTTCACTGTGAGGTCCCAAAGCGGGTGACAGCAATAGAATAGACAATTATGAAAACCAGCTAAAACGATTGCAATAATTAAACCCACCCTGAATGGAACAGGACAGTAAGAGAGCTATATATTGTATTCCAAATGCAGTCACACTGTAGATATGAAATCTGTAGAAATAAGAACCTGTTTCATTACATCTTTCACTGCTGGAACGCTGTTGGAGTTGACACTTTCATTGCTCTCTCTACTCTGCCTCAAAGATCTTCTTAGGTAGTCACAGCCAGTTTAGATAACATCATTACATCTATAAAGTTCAATTCCCCCCACCCCACTATGCATCATTTTACACTTGTTGAACCTCATTTCTCTTCTTGCATCTTCACCCACTTTGAAGAAACACTTCTGGAGTCTTGCAGGTTGCTTTGGATTTCATGATTATTTGCTGGCGTCAGAAAATTTGGCTATTCTACCAATCGCCCCTGACTTCACATTGTTTATGTCATTGGCCCCAGTACAGAATCTTGGGGGGGATTCCTTTGATTACCACTGTGAGAAGTGTTTGTCCTTCCCTCTGCCCCTTAACCAGTTACAAACCTACGAGGCCAGGAACTGGTTGAAGAACAGGAGCAAGAGAATAGGAACAAACAGCTTTTTTCTTCTTTTTCTTTTTTAATAGCCTGCTTAAAATGGAAACTAGGGTGTGGGTGGAGAGGCTGCAGAGAATATCCTAGACCTGCACACAGAAGAGAGTTCTTCCATATACATAGAGTCTTAACAGGGATGCATGTTTCTTAACAGAAATGCACAGATGCATTTCTCGCCATAACGATTACTGATAACCAGACTTATATTGACACAATTTCAAGTAAACTTTTCTGTTAAGAGGTACTGTGTCACTCAGGTGACATCTTGTAAAGTACTCCGCGGACCCATCTGGAACGGATTAATCCACTTTCCATTACATTCAATGGGAAAGATCGCTTCAGGCTAAGTACGCTTCAGGTTAAGTACAGACTTCCGGAACCAATTGTGTACTTAAACCTGAGGTACGATTGTACACAAAAGGATCTGTCTTCTTTCATAATAATAATAACAACAACAATAACAACAACAACAATAATAATATATTATTTATACCCCGCCCATCTGGCCGGGTTCCCCCTGGGCTGCTTCCAACAAAACATTAAAGTACAGAAATCAAACATTAAAAGCTTCCCTAAACAGGGCTGCCTTGAGATGCCGTCTAAAGGTCTGGTAATTGTTCTCTTTGACCTCTGGTGGGAGGGCATTCCACAGGGTGGGTGCCACTACCGAGAAGGCCCTCTGCCTGGTTTTGAGTGACAAGACTTTCTGAGTTACTTCTTTCAAAGTCCAAGTACATAGTGTCTACCAGGTCACCCGTGTCCAAATGTGTTTTGATACTCTGAAAAGCAAAGCACCCCATCCTTCCAAAAACAACTCTTAAAATGTTGGTGAGATGTCATTGACCTTTGCAGAAACTATGCAAATTCTTAGTCAACATGATCTGTTTTTCCTATATGTTGGATATTCCTTTTTCTTCAATACATTTTGAGCCTGTTTCAGACTATTTCCGCCCAGATGGGTATATATTTTCACTGTCTTGTCTTGAAGGATGGTTTAAAATATTCTCAGTTGGGGAGGGGGGGGGAGTCATCCAGTGTGAAGATCATGGACTTGCTGTTACCTTACTTGGATTGAGAGAGGAGTAAGGTGGGCACAAATACCACACCAGCTCAACCACCCTGTGGTTGATACTTGTCTTGACAGAGCTGATCGCCCATTTTAATAACGCTCTTTCCGCGGTAATTTGGTTACCAGTTAATGTTGCTACCAACCATTGCCTGTGTCTGCAGTTAAGGAACGTTTCCCTTTAATTTTGCATGCCTAAATTGGCCTGATGTGTTAAGAGAGCAGAGCTCTGTCTGTGCTAGCCTTTTCGAGCCTGCTTCCTCTAGGAAGCCTCCAGGGATTAAGTATATAGTATCTGCAGAGATCTCTTTACTGACTTCTATTATCCACAGAGGCTTTTCCTCTTCCAATCTACTCAGATATTGAAAGGAGTTGAACTCAATCAGTCACTCTTAAAGGCTTGGGGTACAAAACGGCAGAGTAGCTTCATTGCAAGATATCTCCTAATCTTTTAAACCTGATGGAGCACTTCCTGCAGCTGCTTGGATGTGGGGAACAATTTGGAGAGGCCAGTGCTAATCCTGTATCAGTTGTTAAGAAGTTTCAGGGCTGGATTTCTTGCCAGTGACAAAGGAGTGAGGGACTAACACAAAAGTTACCCTGGTCCCCTTAGTGGTCAAGTTATGTGCTAACCTTTTACAAGCTTAAGGAGAAGATTTAAGTTTTGGAAGCAGGGAGGGCTGTGGTTAAGATTGCTTCCTTATAGTGATGGCACCAACCTCCAAAGTTTCATGCTTTTTGTGTTTTGAGCATGCACACATGTACCCACCCTGAGTTGGGCATTTTTGAATTGTGCTTAGCACTGCTGCAGTTCACAACTGAGCATGTGTGCATCGATTTAGTGGGAAAATGTCATGTGGCAGAATGGGTTGGAACGAGTGCCACAGCTTCCATTCAATTTCAATCGCCTTAAACTTAGAGCACTAGTTTAAGGGCAATCGAAGCTGTTTGGGGCTGCTGTAAACACAGGTACTTCAGCCCCAATGTGAACTCTTAAAAACTTGTCTGCAAGCTTCCCTTGGAATGCGGAAGAGCCTTCTGTGAAAGGTATTTCTTGGTTCACGCTGTGGTGCCCACCGTCCGTTCCTCCCACAGCTCCTTCCGGTCCCTAGAGAAGTTTTACAAACTTGCTTAATTGTGTGTGTGTGTGTGTGTGTGTGTGTGTGTGTGTGTGTGTGTGTGTGTTGTTTTCATTTCTTAATTGAAAAACATAAGAACAGAAACGCACACGTTGCTTTTGCCAAACAAATGCAGACGCGCTTGATAGCCGCATGGTGCTTTCACATTAAAGAATGAGCGTAGGAGCAAGGCTGACTGCTGAGCCAGTTCTAAGTTCACTGGTTCGTACATTTGCCAAGCAAAGTTCAAAGCTGGAAGGAAGCCAGGTTCACACAGTTGGAGAAGAACATAATGGTTTAGAACCTTAACCACAAGTAGAAGGGAGCTCATGGATCTTTCCCACATCAGCTGGAGGCACCTTGCGAAAGTAAAGCCCACCTGTTCTCATGATCCCAAGACTACGTCTGTCCATAGAAATCCACGAAGCAAAGGGGTGTGAATTGACTAATGCCGTCTGGAGCTGTGGTCTTGTGTGGATGCTGCTGCTTTCACGTTCCTGCATTTTTCATCTTCTTACCTCTGTCAACTGTATTCTTATGCAGCCTTCTCCTCTCCCAAAACTTTTTAACACAGTTACTGCTCAGTGTGGAATAACCACAGAAATGTCGGTAGCTTTGTTTTCTGTGTCTTGTCCCCCCCCCCTTTCCCCTTCCTTTTTCTCTTTTTCCAGTGGCTCTAAAATTTACAACCCAATACCCTTCTTTATTTTGCAGAAACAGCCAAATGCTGTTTTCAGCAACATTTTTCATACCTGGCATGAATCTTAAGTCACTCTTACAGCTCCTCGGCACTGTGGGTAGTTTTTTTATTGCCTTATTTTGTTGTTGCTTATTTTTGTCTTTCAGTTCAACTTTGTGGGGAAACTTTTGGGCCCACGTGGCAATTCTCTGAAGCGCTTGCAAGAAGAGACATTGACAAAAATGTCAATATTGGGAAAAGGATCCATGAGGGACAAGGCAAAGGTAAAATTGCTAGCTGAAGATCATTAGTGTGCACTGTACTGCTGTGTGTGCCTTTCTTCACTGTCTCTAGTATAGTCTGGGGAGATTCAAAGCAAACACAAATCAAGGTGTATATTATAACCCCTTCTCTTGAGTCCTGCCTACCTGCTGGTCCTCCGTCTATGGTATATATTCCTCACTTCAGAGGAAATCCCCCGTGGCAATACCTTCTTTATGGATGCAGGCAGCTGTATCACTGGAGTATAATGGCAGGCTCGTGGTGGGTCTCTGAAACCAGCCGCCGCCCTCTTTACCTGATCGCACCTAGCAATGAAGTGGGTGGTGTGATGTCACTGTGCTGCATGCTTTCCTGTCTACTCCCCTTCGAGGTCTGCCACTTGCGAAGGGGTGGAGACACCCAAGGGGGTGAATGGGGATGGGAGAGAGGAAATGTAGGGCTGTTCTTTTCAGAGCGAGGCACATTACTCCTTACTGTATCCAGGAGTGAGGAGGCCAGTAAGTTTATTCCGTGGAGTATTGGGGATAAGAGTTGGAGGGTCCGAGGAGGCTATTCTGGTCCAGCCCCCCTGCACAGTTCAAGAATATCCAGAGCTAGAGCTTGTAGCAAAATACAGATGTCCAGCAGATGTGAAAACACCACTACTATTCCGTAGAAGAAAGTGTTAGTAGGAGAAGGGCTATAGCGTAATAGTAGAGCAACATTTCCATATGCATGTGGTCCCAGGTTCAATCCCCAGCATCTCCAAAGTAGACGTGGGACTGTCCTCTGTCTAAAACCTTGGGGAGCTGCTAGCTGGATGGATCAGTGGTCTGACTCTGTATAAGGCAGATTCCTATGTTCCTACATCATCCACTCTGTTCATTAGGAACCTCTCAATCTCACCCACCCACTACCATTTTGTACCATAAAATGGGCGTTCTTGATTGCTTGTGATTGTCCTAAGACACTCTCAGGTGTGTTGAAAGCATTTACACCCCACCCTTCAGCCAAAAGGGATCTTAAGAGTGGCTTATCAGGCTTACAGTCTACAACCAGGAGCGAAATTATGCACCATCTATACAAGTTTGCTTAATTTGAATAATTGTTCAATGACTTCTGAGATCTGCTTAGTTAGTGCCCATACTATGTGCTTGGATTCTGCACTTCACAAATTGTTGGATATCTCCGATTCAAATTGTAGAGACTCTGTGCTCGCAGAAGTGTATATCAGAAGTATAGTGAATTATCATTATGAATATTTAGAGTGTGAGAGTGTCTTAAGCTCTCGATCGTGTTAAGTCCTACTACTCATTTGTTTCTCATGGAAGAGCTCCCCCTTGGATTAGTTGAAAATCCCGAGTAGAGCAATGCTTGGAAAGTTCTCTCTTGTATTTATTACTGGTTTGCCACAATTATAGAACTGGATGTCTAAATCCCACTTCATCGGCTGGACATTTCAAATACAATGCTTTTCAGCAATTGTTATGCTTATCCTTCATATGAATAAGCCAAGTGTCTTTGCAAAAAACAAACAAACAAAACCACTCTTTTCAATTTACTTGGCCTATGCATATTACCAAGACGTTATTATCTTTTTAATGTGCAGTTTTGTTTTGAATTCTGAATGCTGCTTTCAGATAATATTGGGACATGCAGGATCGTTCACTAGACTTATCTTTTTCCAGTGCTTTGTTTAGTCTTAAATTATTCAGGAGCTTGGAGCTTGTACAGCTTCCCAAGGGAGATTATTAGAGTCTAACAGATCTCACCGTTAAGAAGGATTTTGTGATAGCTGGCTTAGATTTCTCAATTTTAAATTTCTTCTTGCTGGCCTTACCCCTTCTGCCTCTGGACGTCCCTAAATTACTCATAAGCAAAGAATTATCTTCATCTTTCAAAAGCTTACGTCATTATATGCAAACAAGACAACCTGCTGCTAAAACTGTTGAATACAGTGGTACCTCGGATTAAGAACTTAATTTGTTCTGGAGGTCCGTTCTTAACCTGAAACTGTTCTTAACCTGAGGTACCACTTTAGCTAATGGGGCCTTCCGCTGCCGCCATGCCACCACCGCACGACTTTTGTTCTCATCCTGAAGCAAAGTTCTTAACCCGAGTTACTATTTCTGGGTTAGCAGAGCCTGTAACCTGCAGCGTCTGTAACCTGCAGCGTCTGTAACCCGAGGTACCACTGTACAAATATTGAGCCTGAAGAATTTCCAACTTTATGCTATGAACAGGAGTGGGGAGCAGCCCAAAAAAAGGGTAATATTGAGGGAGGCTTTCATTTATATATGTTTTGCTGTTACTTTTATTACCAGCTTTGACAAGTTTCAGACAGCTAATTATGGCGTGTTAATTCCCCCTGCTCTGAATTTGCTAATCAACTAATCAGATTGCTTTGCTTTTCCATCCAATTTAGGCAGCCTGAATGCTCTAAATTTTACAACAAAAAGATTAGTGGCAATAAGCTGGTGCTGATTGTCATTTCTAAGTAACTCATAATTACGACACACCGAGAGCAAACACAAGAGCTTTTTAAAAGTCAGTCAGTCAAAACTTCTATTTGTGGACCTATTCAAAGTGAGAGATACCAGCTCAAGAGTATTTTTAACACTTCCTAAATAGAACAAGGGATACTGTTATGATACCTTAACATGGCACAGACAAACATGCCATTTCTTTGTAAATTGGAGAGCGCATAGTGATATACAGTATGCTCTGCTTAGTATGTCTGGACTTGTACATGGTTTTATGCACGGGGCTTCCAGCCTTGACCCCACTCTGGAACAGTGTTCGAGACCCCTTCCCAGTTCTCTCAGTTTTATTTCTTAAAATTGATATCCATTTTTGTTAGTGTTGAAAAGAAAAATCTGCAGGCAGTATGTTACAGTAAATAAATAAATGCTATTGTTGCCTTACATTGTTCTGACCCAGTGTTTCCCAAACTTTGGTCTCCAGCTGCTTTTGGGCTACAATTCCCATCATCCCTAACCACGAGTCTTGCTAGCTAGGGTTGATGGGAGTTGTAGTCCAAAAACAGCTGGAGACCCAAGTTTGGGAAACACTGTTCTGACCAATGGGTGCAGCAAGATAAGACACTTGATTGTAAAAAGATGGACCAGACCATCTAACTGCAGTTACCTGATAGTGATCTCTAGGACCATGGGAGCATTTCCCTCACCCCCCCCCTGGTTCTGAGGATACTTACTTTGCCTCTCTTCCCTTCTTGACATAGGACCCTAACATAAGGCTATCAGATTTTTTCAATGAATACGGGGACTTTTCAACTTCAATGGATTTTATATGGAGACTGATTTGTAAATCTGGGGGACTGTCCCCGGGAAATGGGGACGCCTGGTAACCTTACCCTAACAGACTTAATCTTGTCGCCGCCACCCTTTCAGTTCTCCATGGTTCACCTTTGCTTCTTCTCTTCTTCTTTGGCGATCACTCATAGCTAAGTAAGATTGTCTTCCATAAACACGGTTTTAATAATGGGTCCGTAAGTGACTGTGGAGGCCAATTCTGGATCCACACGTCCTTCCATAGTGGGGACATTGGTTCCAGGCGGCAGTTGATCACGGTGTGGATTTGCCAAGCGTGTCTTCCTCTTAGCACGTTTCTTTCCTGTGTCCTCAGATCCAGGGTGGATAAAAATCAATGATTTTTTTAAAAAATCAAAAAAATCGGATTTTTTTGATTTAAATCGGATTTTTTTGATTTAAATCAATTTTTTTGATTTAAATTGGATTTTTTTAAATAAAATGCTTTTTGAGGAAAACATATTACCATCCAAAGGTTATTCCATCATGAAATAAAGATTAGTTTTTTTAATTATGTAGTATAAGGTTGTATATGTTTAATTTTTGGGGTAAATAAATTCCATTAATCCATTCACCTCTTCCAGAGGTTTTTGTAAGATTATTGGGCAGTTTCTCTGCCCACAAGATATTATCACAGGTGCTTGGTTTACTTTTGCAGTTCTCAAAACTGAATTTGACTCAACAGAGATCACATGCCTCTTCTTCACAGCAAAAATGTTATAACATGAACAGAGTTGAGAAAAAGACCTTAATCCTATTGTTCTACAAACCTATGAATACAGAAACAACCCCTTCAGTGCTAAGTTTCAAGAAGTTCAGTGAATAGAATAGAAACAATATTTTTCTGATTGTTTGGACAGTATTTAAGTTTTTCATGTGTAGGCTGGGCTGAGAGTCCAAGTTTCTAAAAATATATATATTTTGTTTTTGTTTAGCCAAATTAGTTAACAAACATGGATGTTTGTTTAAGCAAATAACATTTGCTGAAATGTTATTGTTTCAGTTGAATAAATCTATTTAAATTGTTATTATTAAGGTAATGATTATTTTTCTCCTTCCTAAGTACAACAGTAAAGTTGTCCAAATATGAATGATTAACCTATTAAACTGGGGATAAAAAAACTAATATGAAAAGTTGTTATTCTAAAAATCTTCATCTACTTGCATAATAAAGTTATACCAGCAAGAATTAGTCTTTATGATTTAAATCAACTATGATTTAAATCAAGCCTTACTGACTAGTGATTTAAATCGTGATTTAAATCGTGATTTAAATCAGTTTGATTTAAATCAAATCCACCCTGCTCAGATCGAGTTTCTTCAAAGCCCATGACACCTTTGGTAAAGGCTGTTCTCCAATTGGAGCGCTCGCAGGCCAGTGTTTCCCAGTTGTCAGTGTTTATACTACATTTTTTTAAGATTTGCCTTGAGAGAGTCTTAAACCTCTTTTGTTGACCACCAGCATTACGCTTTCCATTTTAAAGTTCGGAATAGAGTAGTTGCTTTGGAAGACAATCATCAGGCATACACACAACATGACCAGTCCAACGAAGTTGATGTCGAAGAATCATTGCTTCAACACTGGTGAGCACCTTTGCTTAACCAGTATGGATTCTGAGGCTCAGGAGCATCTACAAAGCATCTGTGCATCTCCGTTGCCAAGCAACAGAGGCAAGAAAGATGAAGCAGAGCGGAAGTAAGGTACTTGGCAAAATGGAAAGTGGAAGAAAAAAGTTGGAGCAGAATGAAAGCTGCTGGGTGGGGAGTCGTCGGCAGCCCAGGAGAAAATAGGAAAAATACTTCCCCAGTGCTGCTAGCTTCTGGTTTTAAAAGCTCCATTCCTAGTGGATGAAGCAGAGAGCAGAACCTGGTGGATCAGCAGGTGGAGTCTGGCAGGTTAGCAGCAGAGCCAAGATACAACCTGGCAGGTCATGGGTGAAATGTGTTGCAATCTTGTCTCAGGTGGTAAAGCCAGTATTTCATTCTAGTTGAACTGCCAGAAGAGTAAGACGCTTGGCTGGTTGGCAGCTTTATTGGGCAGCAGCAGGGCAGAAGAAAAATAACATTTAACTTCCATTACTGATTTCAAGAAAAACAGAATTACTGGTGTTAAAAGTAGAGTGTTTATATATATATAAAGTATAGAATGGGTTGGGTTATTTAAAAATTTTTCCCTTACAGTGCTTAAATACTGTACTTCTTTTCTAGGAAGCTTCCATCAAAACAGAATCTAGTATTAATTTTTTTGGTCCAACATGTGGTTGGCTACCATCTAACAGACTTCTAGAGGAGTGTGACGAAGGGTTAATGGCTGACCGAGCACATTGACAGGCGTGGATTTCTTTTCCGGGATACAATTTTCCCCTTAATTCTACACAGTGAGAGAGAGTCCATGTCTGATCACTTATTGGGGTTGGATAACGTTAATCTACTATTGTTTTTCAGTGCCTTAGGGGTTTTGCACATATGACATGGAAGTGATGACCATACCTTGTGTTTTGTTCCCAAATTCTAGTATTCAGAGGCATACATTGAATTTCCATTTAACTGTCATGTTTCATAACCATTGACAAATATGTCCTCTGTGAATTCGTCTAATCCTGCTTTAAAGTCATCACCCTTGACTATTTGCTATGCTCGCTGGGGCCAATTCAATAAATTGATTCTGCCCCAAATCTTTCTCTCAATGCTTAGGATCGTTCACTCTGGAATATAGCTATAATGGAGATATGGACCAGGACTAGAACCTCTGGACACTTTTTATATAGTTCTCTTTGTTTTATATATGTTATAAAATGAAATGATAATATATTTTAACACACACCCCCGCAAAAGAAACCTGATTCTGAGCTCAGAAATTTTCAAGGTTGAACATTTTCCTTTTATCCATGCAGTCCCATGTAGTTCTGTTCCTTCCGTTTTCCTTTTCGATTCTCACTGGTGGAGGGTTCCAAGCATTTTAGGGAACTTTCTT
Organism: Zootoca vivipara; assembly: GCF_965207765.1. Lineage (NCBI taxonomy): Eukaryota > Metazoa > Chordata > Lepidosauria > Squamata > Lacertidae > Zootoca > Zootoca vivipara. The sequence goes on from NC_142591.1 coordinate 79,610,966, forward strand.
GCTGTTTTCCTGTGTGCATCTGGGAAGTAGCGAGCCATTTCCTTTTAGTTTAGGCCAGCTCACTGGGAAGGCCAAGTCCTGCTAAGGGAAGGCTTTTCGGAAAGATAAGCTCCTTTCCCTTGGGATATCCCTTCAGTGAGCTTGAAAAAAAATATGCACGTCTACCGATATCATCTGCTCTAGTCTCAATTAGTCATGTGGACTGAAGTGGTGTTTTTTTCTTATTGAGCTGGATTGTAAGCAGTTAATATAGTTCCCAAACGAGGGAATCCTCATGCTGACCCACTGTCCTTGTATTTAATCAAAGCCTTCCACCTTGTCAAATAGTTATTTTCTAAGAAAACTGCTTGGAGGTAGGGAAACCCACAGTTGATGTAAGAAATACTCATTAATGATTTTAATTCGCCAGCTTGAGCAAATAAATGCAGGATTCCGCTTGTTCGGGGCCTGTTGTTTTGCTTTAGAGATCAAGGAGGTTGCTCGATATTTATTTTCTAATGTCTGCTGCATGTTTGTTGAAAGTCATTGTAGACTCACCACATTGGACTTGATCTGAGAGATTAGCTGAAGATTCCTTGCTTCACATATTGTGGATTAGAGTGTCTTAGCTGTGGTTCCCACTAGATGTACATACAGTGGTACCTTGGTTTACGAACTTAATCCATTCCGGAAGTCGGTTCTTAAACCAAAGCTCAATTTACAAATGGAACACACTCAACAGGAAGCGTGCCTGGTGTGCTCTGGTCCATGGGGTCACAAAGAGTCGGACACGACTAAACAACAACAGGAGGAAGCGGAACATGTTCCGCTTCCAAGGTAAAGTTCACAAACCAAAACACCCACTTCCGGGTTTGCAGCATTCTTAATCCAAGTTGTTCATTAACTAATTAAACCAAGTTGTTCATTAAATCAAGGAGGTACCACTGTACTTAGGGTAAGAGAGGTATGTTTGGTTGCATCAGTCATGCAGATGCATGCACTGTAATGTATAATGTGTGACCGTGTATGGTGATAGATAGATTTCAAACTGTCAATGCAGAAATGAATTAGAAGATTAATATACAATTAATATGGTAGGTAAACTGTAGTGCTGAAATGCCTCTTCTGATAGTTGTTGTGTTAGGATCAAATGGAATTTCCACACTGCCTTATACTAAGTCAGACCACTGGACCATATAGCTCACTATAGTCTGTACTGACAAGAGGTCTCAAATGTTTTAGAAAATAGTTTTTCAAATGTGCCCTTCCCTTTGTCTTGAATAAAACAGATCATTAACAGGACCAGGAACAATCCTTTGATTAAACCATAAGGTGCCAATCCATACTGTAAATTTATTTCTAGCCTTGTTTTGGTTGTATGTTTACAATAAATAAAAAATGAACTGTCTTGAAAATGGAAACCATTAATGAAAGGTTTGCTCTCTTTTTTTCTTTTTCTTTTTTGCTTTCTTTCCCTCATATGATGAGTTTATATGTAATTTTTCTGTCTTCCCAGGAAGAAGAGTTGAGAAAAAGCGGAGAAGCAAAATACTTCCACCTAAACGATGACCTGCATGTGTTAATTGAAGTGTTTGCCCCACCCGCAGAAGCATATGCCAGAATGGGGCATGCGCTGGAAGAAATCAAGAAGTTCCTCATCCCCGTTAGTACATATTGGAACCTCTTTTATGTCAATATTTACTGCACATGAAGAATCCCCTTAGCTTTCATGAATTTTTCTTCCCCTACCCACCCCGTAAGATTTTCTGGTTGGAATGTAAATTTCAATTTGAAGGCCAATTCCGTTGGCCAAAACTTTGGTGAACATCTTGAGCGTTGTATTTCCGCAAGACACTACTGGTAGAGACTTGATTTCCTTCCATTGCAATAAGATAACAGTGTTTCCCCCACCAAACCCACAAAGCCCTAAGAAGAATTCAGGCCTGTGTGTTGTTCATCATCTGCTCATGGCTAGAAACAGAGCTGTTCCGCCATCATGGAAGACAAAGAGCAGAAGATACTGCCCTGTGCGAAATCAAAAGCATCTCTTGAAATTTCTGCACATGCTATTTTCTTTTTCAGTAGACAATGTGCCTCATCCCATTGCAGTTTTGGGGGACTTAGCATCCACATGTCACAGCGCTCCATCTATGTCCCTGTCTGTTCAGTGATGGAACATACTAGTGGGGGTTCCGTGGATTTTGGTTAATAATGTCTACCCACATTGGGTGAAATTTCCTGCTCATAAAAAGATTGCACCAGGACTTTAGCATCAATGCGTCAGCTTCCAGATAAGAAATTTATTTGCTATTTAGTAGTGTTTCCTTTCAGACTTACAGTCTTGTTGGAGCTATCCACTTTGTTGGAATAGGATTTGTGTTTTACTAGACTTTGTCTTTCTGGTTTTGAAATGATTGATAGGTTAACCAGTTTTTCATTAAGAAATTCCTGTAAGCTGCCTTGATAATAATAATTAATAATACATTTTATTATTTATACCCCGCCCATCAGGCTGGGTTCCCCCAGCCACTCTGTGCTGTTCTCAACAAAATATTAAAAACACATTAAAATGATGGCTTGGGAAAGCAGGCTATAACTTTTTTTAATGAACCTGAGCAAACCTGCTACCAAACGTGGACCAGGTGTAGCCTCTACTTAAAGAAAATTCACATAAATTTTGCTCATTGGGTACTTGTTATGTGGCATCCTTAAGAACTTTGTTCCCCTTTAAAATTCATACTCCTAGGTACTATTGGGCAACACTTATTTATAGCCAACTTGTGTGCATCAGTATTTTTTGGCAAGCAATAGCTGTGCTCCTATACTTGGTGTTTTATTAATGCAATTAGTGTGTTGTTGTGGTTTGTGTTTGTGATATATGAGTGTCTACTTCGAGCCATTTTAACACCTGGTGAACATAGCTAAGAGCTTATGATGGGGTTGGCACAGTTATAGTCCCTCCCCCAATGCATTCAATGAATACAGTATTGAAGGTGTGAAAATGTTTTTGTTCTGTTTTTTAAATTACTATTAGTCTAGGATGTGCTGATGAAGTTGTTCATACCGTAGGATATTTGTGTTAGGCCGTGAACCCATCACCAGAATTTCTAGTAATTATCTGTGTAGAGCCTTCAGCTGCAGTTCAGATATTCCATTTGGTAGCAAGTAAAGAGGAGGTTCGCACAGACCTGCGTTTGCTCATTTTTTAATGTAAAAATGCACAGTAAACAATGTGTATGCTGCCACACGTAGGAAACTAGGGAGAATATTTTAGATCTCTGCATTGCCTTCTCTCTCTCAGCTTCACCCAGTAGTCTTTGAAGACATTTGTTTTAAGAAGAAGGGGGAAAAAAATCCAGTCTGTTCCAGTTGTTTGGTTAATGAACTGTTTAAAACCCTAAATTCTGCCAGGATTACTAGCATTTTCAATAAATCTCTTCGGTGGGAAAGGAAACCCACACAGAGCAAGGTTTGGAGTAAGATGAAAGGAGCTATATTGGACTCTGTCATCCCTGTTACTCCTTCACACAGCGCTATCTAACTCAATTATAGAATCCCCTGGAACAGAAATTGAACTCTGAAGTGCTAACATTAGCTCGCTTATCTTTTTTGTGTGTCCTGGGCAAGGAGGAGTGTGTCCTCTTTGAACATGGAGGAGTGCTCATTGCTTTGAAGTGCTCCATACGGTTGAGAGGAATCCTGTGAACTATGAAATAACTTTGTTTTGAATTTTGTAATACTCTTTGAAAAGGGAGCTCTGTGGAGAGTAGGAAAGTTTACTGCTAGAATCTTATTTATGACTTAGAGCTCCTAGCTGGGAATCTTTTGAGCATTGGGTATTTTTAAGTCAAACCACTCTCAAACTGATTCAGAGGCTGAATATAAGTAAGGAATTCAGGCAGCTTATCCATCTAGAAATAATAATAGTAGTAGTAGCAGTAATAATAATAATAATAATAATAATAATAATAATAATAATAATAAACTTCTACCTCATCCATCTGACTGGGTTCCCCCAGCCACTCTGGGCGGCTTCCAAGGGAATATTTAACCTTATGCTAAACATGACTACTACCATATTATATCTTCTTTGGGGTAGATTTGTGCTACAGTTTGGGACTTCTTTTAACTTGGTCTGCATAGGTGCATGTTTAATTTGCAAATCCACTGATGCATAGACATTATGTCAAACCCATAGATTCATGATGGTTCCAGATTCTGTTGACATCACTGTGCTTTTCCTCATACAAGAGTATTTTTTTTCTTAGGGTGTGTGTGTGTAGGGGTTTTGAAATTAACGATTCCATCAATGGCAATCGGCGATGACAAGTAATTGGAGAATCGATCAGTAGAAGCAGTAGACTTCTGCAAAAAAGGAGAACCCCATCTCTGTCACGCCTTGCCTGTGAATTCTCAGAGGCATATGGAAAATACAGTGTTGTGCTGGATAGACTTTGATTTGATTCATCAATACATTTCTTATGTTCTTGACACTTGCCTCAGCTCCCTGACCAAGATACAAGAGAAGAGAGTGTGTCTCAATCTTGGCATCAGTTTAATGAGTTTAATCAGTTTAATTGCCCTACGAGGAATGTATTTCAAACTTTCCCATTAAATCAGCTCAGTAAAAGTAAGTCTGTGCCAGTCCTGTGCCCCTGTCTTCAAGAAGGATACTGACAAGCTGGAACGTGTCCAGAAGAGGGCAACCAAAATGGTCAAAGGCCTGGAAATGATGCCTTATGAGGAACAGCTTAGGGAGCTGGGTATGTTTAGCCTGGAGAAGAGAAGGTTAAGGGGTGATATGATAGCCATGTTCAAATATATAAAAGGATGTCATATAGAGGAGGGAGAAAGGTTGTTTTCTGCTGCTCCAGAGAAGCAGACACGGAGCAATGGATTCAAACTACAAGAAAGAAGATTCCACCTAAACATTAGGAAGAACTTACTGACAGTAAGAGCTGTTCGGCAGTGGAATTTGCTGCCAAGGAGTGTGGTGGAGTCTCCTTCTTTGGAGGTCTTTAAGCAGAGGCTTGACAGGCATATGTCAATAATGCTTTGATGGTGTTTCCTGCTTGGCAGGGAGTTGGACTGGATGGCCCTTGTGGTCTCTTCCAACTCTATGATTCTATGACTGTGTATGGAAAATTTGTAATAGGAACAATGTCTTAAGTATGTGGTATAAGTATCTGCATACATGACTGAATATCATATATTTTTTCTTTCCTGTCTAGGACTACAATGATGAAATCAGACAGGCACAATTACAGGAATTAACTTATTTGAATGGTGGCTCAGAAAATGCAGACGTTCCAGTAGTTCGTGGAAAGCCTCCTTTACGAGCACGGGGAGTTCCAGCTCCTGCATTGGCAAGGTAGCGGGTGTTTAATTTCTGCACCTTTTTTGCTTCTGCGGAAATGCTTAAGCAGCTCCATTTTTCAAGTCTCCTCATGCCACTCACTCAAGCCACACTTCCAGGCATATTTATATTCTTACAGATGGGGAGCTGTGGCTGTGTGACCTTGTCTTTAATGCATTGCCACTTGGTGAGTTTGGGGTAGGTGCAGGCTTGAACCCAGGTAAACCCACAAACCATCAGTTTTTGTATTTGTATTTGTTTAAAGAAACAATTAAAATTGTCTTTAAAAAGAAAGTCGGTGGTAACCAACATGGGGATCTTCCAAAATTCGCATAATCCAAAACCTCCAGGAAGACCTGAGGTTGTCTTCCTCTGTCCTACACGTTTAGCCATACATGTGAAACTGTTACCTGTGGGACTCTACAGCCTCTCTGTAAGGCTTTTCATTCCATGCTAGAAAAACAACAACAATCTTTATTACGGTCCATAGACCCATCAATTCGTTACCAAGCGATACACAGCTGGGACACCCCGCCCTCAAACCACTCAGACATCTTACTCAAATTCGGAATAGGAAACATTAGTTCTTGTGACCACCGATAAAAACTTTGCCACTGCTAGTGTTCTGGCATTTGACCGGTCTTCCAATAGGAACCTGATATAGAAATCCTCTGATTTTCCTGGGAGCAAGGCTAGCAGGGGTGAAATCACTTCAGCCCTAGCTTGCTCAAACTTACCACAGTGCAGCACAATGTGTTTTATAGAATCTACATCATGGGTGCACGAGCACAGTCTTTCCTGGTAGGGTACTCCTCTCATCCTGCCCTCCAGCACTGCAGAGGGGAAAACATTCAGTCTTGCTTTTGTGAACAGCCTTCGGTAGTTTGGCACTGTCAAGGTTTGAATATAGGCTGCTGGCTTAAAGACATGCCCATATTGTACTCCTACTGCCAATGGACTGCAGATCGCAAGTGATTGATGTCGTAGATCACTGTGTGAATTATCCCAAAGTCTTTGCTTTAAGGTCTTTAGGGCACCTTCATATCCCAGGCAATAGAGTTGGGTGGGTGACAGACCTAAAGCAGTGGCTTTTCTCGCCATGGTTTTCTGCCATTGGCTGATGTATTCCTCATTGTTCAGGTATTTATACAGTCCCTCCCCAAGTTCAAATACTGCAATCTTGAGCCAATGTTTTAGTGCAGCCCACCATGCCTTTGTTGAAATTGGGCATTCACCCGTTTGCTAGGGGGGAAAAAAGCATGAAATGAATGGGGTCATACCTTCCCTACAAAGTGTTTTCCTCTTCACCAGCACTTTGAGTTTGTTAATTTCGGGAGGAAGTGCCAGCTGTGGGGGGTGGAGGGGGGAAATGGACAGTTCTCACAATGGAGGAATGGAGGAAGTAGAGCAGGCATCCCCAAACTGCGGCCCTCCAGATGTTTTGGCCTACAACTCCCATGATCCCTAGCTAACAGGACCAGTGGTCGGGGAAGATGGGAGTTGTAGTCCAAAACATCTGGAGGGCCAAAGTTTGGGGATGTCTGAAGTAGAGTCTTCCAAAGATCTGTTTGGGGACCTGTGCTCTTCCTGTTCATAAATTATTTAGAGCAGGGTTTCCCAAACCTTGGGTCTCCAGCTGTTTTTGGACTACAATTCCTGTTATCCCTGGCCCACTGGTCCAGCAAGTGAGAGATGATGGGAGTTGCAGTCCAAAAACAGCTGGAGAGAGACCTTAGTATGGTAAACTCTGATCTAGAGAGTTAGAGATGAGCGCTGAGATGCCCATGCTTGCAGATAACCCCAAATTATTCAGGGTGGTGAATACAAAAAGGGAGCGGAAGAGTTCTGAAAGGATTTCTCCAAAGTGGTGAATGAGGATTAAAATTGCAAATGCCATTGGTTTGTGAGTGGTGCAGGGAGGGAAGGAATGACTGATTTCACATATGCATGGAAGGGGTCTGGGCTGGTGGTGACTGACTCTCTGAAGGAGATTTGGGATTTGTGGTGGAAATATCAAGCCAGGTTGCAACAGCTGTGAGAAATGCAAAGTCCGTCCTAGGAATCATTAGGAAAGGGATTGTAAAAGAAACTACCTGTGTCACAATGCCTGTATACAAATCTGCGGGGCAACTATACTAGGAATTTTGTGTTTCTCCAGTTCTTGTTGCTGCATTCCAAAAAGGATACTGCAGAGCAGGTAAAATGTGCAGAAAAGGGCAGCCGGACTAACCGAAGCAACATCTTTTACAACAAAGGGTTGCAACAATGTTTGGGGCTCTTCAGTTTAGGGGGAAAGGACACAATACGGGTGTACAGTATTATGCAGGGTGTGCAGAAAATAAGAGGTAGAGAAGACCCCAGTAATACTTGGAACAACTTCAGATGGCGCACAGATAAATGGTGAAATTTGCTCTCATAAAATATAGCTATGGTTGCCAACTTAGATCCCTTTCAAACAGGATTAGACAAATTCATTGGGGATCAGGGGATTAGTGGCTACTGGTCCTGATTCTTTATTCTGCCTTCAGGATCAGAGGCATCGTGCTCCTGAATATTGTTTGCTGGAGCAGCAGCGAGAACATGCTCTTGTTCTGCTTCTGTCCTTTTTGACCCCATAGGAAAGGGACATTGGTTTGAATGACCATGTAGGAAAGAGAATGCTGGACTTAGGCCTTTCATCTGACCCATTTTTATGTTCATCCATGGACCGTAATCCCGCGTGAATTAGAGATGCCTAGACCCACTGATTTCCGTGAATTTAAGCATGCTTACTTGAAAGTGGCCCATTGGCACAGCACATGATGCCAAAAAAGGCTGCCCAAAGTAACATTCTGTATAGGCGGTTTCAGATTCTTTAAAAAAGACATATCTGCAGTACTTTGAGTAGCAGTAGATAAATAGTGCAGACAACTCCCCATTTACACGTGTTAGTGCACACTAGGGTGATGACTTTTTTACAACCTCATTTCCCTGTATCATAATTTGATGAGCTTTCATTAAAGATTAGATAAAATCTTACTTTCAAAGCGCTTTGATTAAAAAACCTCAAGCACAAAATGATTTTTAAAAATTTTATTTATCAGTTTTTTGACCATTTTTGAAGTCACTAAGCAGATATAAAATTGAACCCAAGCTTTAGAGTCACATATATACAACACTATATAGGGTCATCAAACACACAAGGAAGCTTTTTTTAGCTGCAGTAACAGTATAGACGCCGCTAGAGGACGATGTTTTGCTACCTCTCCTGTAGGTTCTTTTCCCAGCATGCCCGGCAGGATCTGCTGGCTGAGTTTTGAGGTCTCAAAAAGGGGCTTTTACCTTGCGCAGGTGTGACATTTGTATACCCTATGTTGCTAAGAACACTCCCCATTGTGGAAAGTGGTGTTCTGTCCAAATTTGATAGAAAATATATATAGAATGGTTAATACAATTTTATGAAATGATAAAACGGCATACAAAAAAATGTAAAACGGTTTGTGCGTAACCTTTTAAAATATTTCAATGGAATATACCTCATTTTAGTCATTAATAGGCAAAAGTTCATCCATTTGTGCTACAGGAAATAATTTTTGAGAAAAGAAATGAAAAAGTCACCACCCTAGTGCACACTCATCGCCGTGAGCCTGGAAGTGGCATGGAAAGGGGGCAGGGATGGGGCTGGCTTATGCACATCCTCAATGCCTCGAAACGCAACCCCCGTGTAAATTGTGGGTACGCACATTCCCTGCTTTTTAAAGGATATATGACCTAAAATATCTTCCCGACTTACCACAGACCTTAAAATTGTCAACTCCTTCACAAGCTGAAAAAGCAGGCTGACTTTTCCATTCTGACTTCTCCTGGTGTACTGTCAGCATCTTGTCATGGTCTGTGACTGCCCCAGTTTACCATTCAGTATGGCCCATCTGGTGTGGATGTCACTCGTTGGAACATTAGGTTTTAGCTGAAATAACCCCAGTTCCAATCTTAGCTTTGCCACAAACTTTTAAAATGTCCTTAGGAAACTCAGTGTCTCTTTCCATCTATGACATGGGGATAATGCTAACCTACCGTGGAGAGACCTGCTTTGGACAGAGACGTTGGATTCTTATCTCATTATACATGACAAAGCGATCCTTAGCCACCTCACCCCTTGCTTTTTCATGCAAGTCCATTTGCAGTCGTTTGCAGTCGTCAACAGCTATCAGTCAGTCTATCACCCATTTCCACCACCCCTCCCCACCCTTTCTCTACATATAAGCGTCTGGGGACTTCTAATTCAGTGTATCTGAAGAAGTGTGCATGCACACGAAAGCTCATACCAAAATAAAAAACTTAGTTGGTCTTTAAGGTGCTGCTGGAAGGGATTTTTTTATTTTGTTTCGCTAACCTACTGATGTAGGTTGTTGCCCAACTCCCATGGGACTGTGAGTCAGCTAAGTCCATGATCGGTCAGAGAAAAATGGATGGAGACTGGAAAGCAAGTAAGATGTTTATTTTTTCTGTTGGAACAGAGTTCCCTCCCCTTCTTCCAAAGAGGGAGAGACCCTGAACTTATGTGTGCAGGAACTTGTAAAGACTTGACATTGCCCAACCCCTTTAGCCAAAGACCACCCCAAAGTCATTATACAAACATCATAGGAGGTGGTCCACAGCAGAAATCCTGTCTGCCAGGATACCCTGATAATAGTCATTGATTGCATTACTTGGGCAGCCTGGCCATTCTTTTTGATGGTTAATACTTTAGTTCCTGCATCCAGGTCACAGGATCACCCTATTCATACACAAATACACCTTTAAGACAGGATTTATTACAGTGGTACCTCGGGTTGCAGGTGCTTCAGGTTACAGACACTTCAGGTTACAGATTCCCCTAACCCAGAAATAGTACCCCAAGTTAAGAACTTTGCTTCAGGATGAGAACAGAAATCGTGTAACGGCAGCAGCAGCAGCAGCGGGAGGCCCCATTAGCTAAAGTGGTACCTCGGGTTAAGAACAGTTTCAGGTTAAGAACGGACCTCCAGAACGAATTAAGTTCTTAACCCGATGCACCACTGTAATGGAAAAGACAATGGGAAGGTTTTCTCCATTTGCCTCCCATTCTGCAGAGGAATATTTGAGGTCATTGAGTGAGTCAAAATGGCTTCAGGATGCTCTCCTATACTATTTCAGACACATGGTTTATATATTTAGATATGTGTGCATTTATGAATATTTATTCTATATTTGACAACTTACAATTCTATAACACCTACCATATAAGGTTGCTCTAAAGATATATATAAAATTAAAGGTAAAGGGGCCCCTGACCATCAGGTCCAGTCGTGTCCGACTCTGGGGTTGCGGCGCTCATCTTGCTCTATAGGCCGAGGGAGCCGGCGTTTGTCCGCAGACAGCTTCCGGGTCATGTGGCCAGCATGACAAAGCTGCTTCTGGCGAACCAGAGCAGCGCACGGAAACGCCGTTTACCTTCCCGCCAGAGCGGTCCCTATTTATCTACTTGCACTTTGATGTGCTTTCGAACTGCTAGGTGGGCAGGAGCTGGGACCAAGCAATGGGAGCTCACCCCGTCGCAGGAATTCGAACCGCCGACCTTCTGATCAGCAAGCCCTAGGCTCTGTGGTTTAACCCACAGCGCCACCTGGGTCCCATATAGCGCATATGCACTATTTCTTGCATGGAAGTTATTAGGCTAAGGCTATCTTCATTAAATGAATGTCAGGGTTGTCAAAATAGTTGTTGCTGGACTAGACCAGATGATTCTTTGCCTGATGTAGCAGGGTTGTGTTTTTTTTTTTTTTTGCACATGTGCTTCTGCAAGAGGAAGAAATTTTGAAATTCAATATGTGCAGATGTGTGTGTTGTGTGTGTGTGTTCAAAATGCCTTACTGGAGAAGGAAAACCAATTTTATTTTAACACCTTCTCTGTTTAAATTGCTAATCAGAAATGTCCCTTTGAAACAAAAGATTGCAGCTTTCCCCGTTGCATTTCATCATGCAAAACACACGTCAGTCAGCATGCATGCAGCTCCTGGCTTTGCCTTTATTGGAACTTATGCTGAACTCTCTGCCTTTTCTTACCCCCCACCCCCAGCTTCCCAGCAAGAACCCAGAAACAGACTATAGCCTCACTGTTTATGCAGAGGTTTGCATGATGAAATAAAGTGGGAAGGGCTGCAATTGGGCATTTGAGATTAGAAGCATTGTCAACACCTGTTGAGAACGCAGGGCTCTCTCTGCACTGTGTGTCTGATTATATCTACTCCTAGTCTCCAAGATACTCCTCTGCTAACTTGTTTAGAAGTCCTGGCAGATGTAATGCTTTTCTCCTAATGATGGCTACGTAATCGGGAGCACTATGAAGTTCCTCCCCTCCCCCTCCTCACAGCTTCACACTTATTGTTGATTAGCATTGCATCACACAAGCAGCTTTGCTAACCGTAGTCGGTGTCAAGTCACGATTTGCAACCATATTCATAACCTTGTTATGCATTAGCTGTAGGTGCAAGAAGACAGGAAGCGCTCTGCTGGGTTTGATCAAATGCCCATCTATTCTAGCATCCTTGTCCATCAGATGCCTATGAAAAAACCACAAGCAGCCCTCATTCAGTGGTAGAGCATCTGCTTTGCAAAAGGAAAGTCTCTGGTCCTATCTCCAGTTAGATAAGGTTGGGAACGTCTCCAGTCTGCTGCCAGTCAGTGCAGACTGTACTGAGCCTCATGGACCAATGGTTTGACTCAGTACATTCCTCTGAGCACAATAGGGATCCTTGCTTGTGATCGCTAGAAACTGGCAGTGAAAGGTATCCTGAATCTCTGGTGACATAAGTGTGTCCATTATGGTGCATGATTTTTGTTTGATTTTGTGGTGTGTGTACATAACATTCTCACCTTGAAAAGTGTATTGCCTGTTTGCAAAGGCTTAGCAGCTGTTTACAAGGTGAGAGGTATAAGGAGTGTTTTGCAGCGCAATTAATACCGTTGCCAAAATGATAGAGAAAACTTGACATGCTCATAATATATTCTTATTCCTTATCTATTCATACTGCATTTTAGGGCCAGGGACAGAGCGAAGGGGGCGGGTATCTTAAAACATGGCCATCGAAAGTGTTAAAACATACTTCCTTCCCCAACAAACACACAGCACCTTCCCTTAGATAAAATAAATGTTCTCCTCTTAATACTTCAGCTGCCCTTGCAACCTCGGGGGGAGGGGTATGTGGATATGTGAGGAAACTTAATTATTTTTCTGGTGCTTTAACAAATTAAAATTTGTATAATCTTTTAAATTTAGTGTAAGAAATGTGTGGCAGATAATCTCTCTTCACAAGTTTCCGTTATTGGTTTTAATTGCTCTTCAACTTTTGGTACATTTTAAAATTTGGGTTATATGTCCAGGCTTCATTGTTCACGGCTACATCTATATCTGCTTTCCCAGATAGCGTAGTTATATTGAGGAGAGCTTTGCCGCATTCTAGCAGTAGGGATGTGAATGGAGGTGGACACAATTCTTTAATACCGTAGGTCTAAGTTTTATTAGCACAGGAGCTGCGTTGCGTGGGCGGGGCACCATAAATTCCTAGAGGAGTATGTCATATTTGAGGAACCCTTAATTCCAACATCTAGGGTGATAGATCTAAAACCGGGATTTTTCCAGTACTTGCAAGCATTTTGAGTTTGGCAGAACCCTTCGTTGGGTATGATGAATAGATATACTTGCTACTTGGATTTCCATGAGGCAATCTGAGCTTCCCATTTTGGAACCATTCAAATATTCCCCACTTTTATTACTCCCCACTAAATGCCCTTAGGGCATAGTTTGAGGATTTGATTGATAGAGAGTGTGGTGTTGGGCCACTTGACAGCTGCTTCATAAAAATCAACATGCCCCCTTGCATTCTTACAAAGCAGCGGCTCACAAATCCTGGTCCCCTCGATCCCATTTTAGAGCCCTAGAAACCAGGAACCACCACAGAAGGGAATTTGGGCATTTATTTATTTTTAATCCAAATGGACATCACTTTATGCTTGCTTGCACTGAATCACGTTACCATTCCGTTCACCCAGTTTGGAGAGACCATTTTGGAGTTCCCTACAATCCCTTTTTGTTCACTCCAGCCTGAACAACAGGCATATAGCAAGCTGCTCGAGTGTCAGACCGTTGTTCCATCTAGTTCAGTATTGTTTACAGTGACTGATAGCAGCTCTCTGGGGTTTCACGCAGGAGGCCTTCCCACCCCTGCGTGGAAATGCTAGAGATTGAATCTGGGACCTGAATGCGAAGCAGATAGATTTGCATGTCTTCAGGGGTCCATAGACACTTTTGTTGTTGTTGCTGCTGCTGCTGCTACAGAGCAGCCAGGCTCTGTGACCTCATCCTGTTGTTCAGCTTGGTTCTTGAAAACACAGTCTTCAGAACAAAGGACCGCCCTGAACAGATGGGGCACAGCTTGCCTGGCAACCCTGACAGCAAACTTGGACGCAGACAAAAGTTCCAAGAGCACCTAGGAAAAACAATACAAGAGCCTTGGGGGACGTCAAATGAGTCACAAACTCAAGAGAGCGCCGAGAGCTCTCTCATTGACCCAAGCCACTTTTGCAAGGTGCCAACATTCACTTAAGGTTTGTGGGGCCAGAAGTACCCTGCATGCGTACTTCCAGCCTTTGCCAGCCCGGTGACCCTGATCTGGTACCCTGGACCACAACTCACATCAGCTCCAGCCACCTGTGTTGGCTGGAATTGGTGTTATTTGCACTCCCAAAAAACCCTGGAGGGATGATTAGGCCTCTAGTGCAAGTTGAGCACTCTAGCTGCGTCACTGCATGATAAAGGTCACTCAGAAGCATTACAAATGCCTTTTTAACGGTACATTGATGTCAAAATACGTTGGTCAAGTGGTTTGTCTGTGGTTGGATGTCCCTTAAGCCTAAATGAGGGAGAGCAGGGTTAGGTCAGGGTCTATAACAGTGAAGAAGACCCTTTACCCTTGCAGGAAAATAATGGTGGTAGAGAACAACAGCCCACTTTCTTCCTCAAAGTGGAGCAGGGCCCCATGTGTATGGCCAACTGCTCTCAGCCAGTCAGTTCTGGGCGTTTGGGCAGGCGAACATAAACAAGTAACCTGCCGCTTGCCTCCTCCATATTGCTGGGCACAAAGCCCCGTGATCACATCCGAAACTACATAAAGAATGAGTGAGCTTTCTCCTTTCCACTTCAGTCCTGAAGCTGTTGACAAGGAAGTGGAGCTCCCTGGGTCACTGCCCTTCCAAAAGATCCTCAGGGCAGCAACTGGGCCCCTCTCATTTCACCGTTTCAGAGATGTTGGGGAGGTTGTCTGATTTTTCCTCTGTGTCCAAACAATACACACACACACACACACACACACACACACACACACACACACACACGTGAATTGTCAAGAGTACCTGCTTGTTTGTCTCTGTTTTGATAGTTATGCAAGCAGCTATCGGTAGTAATAAGCAGAACATAAAATGAATGGCAGGATGCTGTTGTGTTTTTTTTTTTGTAATCCTGATGCATTCACAGGAATGAAAGGATAATATCACAGATGTTAACGTCACAGGATTTTAGTATGTGCAGCTGGAGGCCAATGCTGTTGTTAAAGGAAAGCTTAAATGTTCAAGACAGTGGAACACCAGACTGCACAGGATGAATAGCTCATGCTAAATCTATATAGATATTCCCCCCACCCTCAAAATTGTACGGCTGTGAAAACTTACAGTGTGGAGGAGGGGGTTATGCCACAGATGTTCTACATGTCTCACAAAATCCTGACCATGTCACTTCAGGCACCCGAACCTTCGCCAGGTACACTTCATATTTCTTTTGGTCACTGCAAGATCTAGGAACTTGTTTTGTTTGGGAAGAGAGAGGCGAATTTTGCAGAATATAATACAATGATAACAAGACTCCATACTGGCCTTGTGAATCTTTCTGGAATGCATCTAAAACAAAGGAGATGTTGAACAGCTGTATCATAACTTGCATAAGCTTGCATCAGAAACCTTGAACAGAATATAAGATTACAGGTAACTGGAAGTTGGATTTGAACATCAAAGAAAACAATATAAAAATAGAACAGATAGTGCTGATGTGTGATATTAATTAGGGCAAATTGTTTAGGTTCAGTTCACTTTGGGGTGTTTTTTCTTTTTCTTTCTGTGCTGCATTTATTTACAACCAAAATCAAAAGGGGCAGATTTCCTTTCTGGTTAAAGGATAAGGAGTGAGAAAATAGGAGGGGTGTGTGTGTGTGTGAAAGAGGCATCAGCAATTGATCCAATCAGCTGAAGTGGTTGAAACAAATTGGATTGGTTCCCAAAGTTGTCTGCACCTATTAGAGTTAGAGCCGTCTCAGAAACTGAGCAAAGGAATAGAGTGTGCTATAGACCAGCAAACCAGGGCATTTTCACACACAAGGCTCAAATCCTCATGCATGCTATTTTTTAAATATCTGGTTGTTGCTCATGGAGAAGTGGCATTTGTGATACAGTGATACTTCAGGTTACATATGCTTCGGGTTACAGACTCCGCTAAGTGGTACCTCAGGTTAAGAACTTTACTTCAGGATGAGAACAGAAATCGCGCGGCGGTGGTGCAGCGGCAGCGGGAGGCCCCATTAGCTAAAGTGGTACCTCAGGTTAAGAACAGTTTCAGGTTAAGAACAGACCTCCAGAATGAATTAAGTTTTTAACCAGAGGTACCACTATATAGGGACCCAGGTGGCGCTGTGGGTTAAACCACAGAGTCTAGGGCTTGCCAATCAGAAGGTCAGCGGTTCGAATCCCTGCAATGGGGTGAGCTCCTGTTGCTCGGTCACAGCTCCTGCCCACATAGCAGTTCGAAAGCACATCAAAGTGCAAGTAGATAAATAGGGACCACTCCGGCAGGAAGGTAAACAGCGTTTCTGTGCGCTGCTCTGGTTCGCCAGAAGCAGCTTTGTCATGCTGTCCACATGACCCGGAAGCTGTCTGCAGACAAACGCCGGCTCCCTCGGCCAGAGAGCGAGATGAGCACCGCAACCCCAGAGTCGGACACGACTGAACCTGATGGTCAGGGGCCCCTTTACCTTACCACTATATAGTAAAGTAGTCCACTGGCCAATGCCATTGTTTACATTGATGCAAGGATAGGGAACTGGATCTCCCTCAGCCCCTCCATAGGCCAATCCATCTACCTGCAGTTCACCTGATGTCATAATGATGTTCAGGGGGTTTGAACCTGTTAAAAGAAGGTAACCGCAACTTCTGCGCTGATCAACTGTTCCAACATTCTCCTACAGAAACACTCTCGATAAGGTGGAAATGCTTAAATCTCAGACTAGAATTAAAATTAACTCTTGGTCATCTGTACCATTGCGCTCAAGAGAGGGGACCATATGGTTGCAAGTGGCACACACATAAAACATTATTTGAAATCTGCGAAACATCTTGTATTCATATTGGCTTTCAACTCCCTAAAAGGGTTTTGATGATGATTGCTTATTGAGATTAGGGGGACATTTCACGAGCCCATCACTAGCATATTTGCATACTAATTCCAAGCAGCATCTCATTATAAAGTGGCTGATTTATCTGCTGGACACTTGGGTCTGTTTTACAAATTAGGTTAGCTGTCAAAACCGGGGAAATGGTCATACGGATGAGTGCCTCTTGCTGACTTACATACCTACCGGTAATAGCTGTTGTTGTTTATTTATTAAATTTGTATACCGACCTTCATCTGAAGATTGCAGGGAGGTTCACAACATAAAAACACAAAATGAGAACACAAAATACATCATAACACCCCCCTCCCCCCCAAAAAACCCCCAATAACTCCCCCTCCCACAAACACAATTAATATTATGCGGGTTTGAATTAGAACACATAACAGCTACTTGGGAGTGACTGAATATACTCTGTAATGGGAGGAGGGAGAATAAGCTCTCTGAAGACAAGGAAAGAACATGAGAGTTGGCTCCCTGCCATTAAATCTATCCGTGTCTTGCTTGTTGAGCAGTTCCACAGGTCACCACTTGTGTGGCTTCCCTGTTGGAGGAATGTGTGTTCTGTATCTGAATATATGTACTACCCTTTGTTTGCATTTTGAATTCCTAAGTGGGAAGAACCTTTGTGCAGAAAACAATAACATAGTTGCCCTGTGGGCATGCACATCACACCTAAGTGTGTTTTTGTGGGTGGGTGGGTAGGTGTACACATTGTAAAAAGCAAAAACAATGACTTTGTGGCTTCTGTTCCATGCATGGCATGGAAAGGGGGAACTCTGCTGCTAAAGTAAGCCCATAACTTGCGTGCATTCAGCTCTTGTGCATTCAACTTGCCTCCAGATTTGTGCACATGGCAAAAAATTAAAAAGGAGGCAGGGTTCTGGGGAATATGACTTTGGCAGTCCCACCCGCCATTGAACCCAATGAGTCTTGACTACACGGTTTGGGTTTGAGGCACAGTCCCCGGAACATAACCTCCATATAACTTGTGGGTTTGCTTTACTTCATTACTGGCTAGTAGGATTTCACAGGGGGAGGAAGCTACAGAATGTGCCCATCCTAGCTACGGGATTCTACCCAAGTCTCTGGAAACAACCTAAGGAGAACTTCATGATGATGAGCAATTCTCAAACGGAGGCATTGGCTACCTAAAAGCAAGACCTACTTACCGTATCTCTTGTGGCACCTTCACTTGATTGCAACATGGGCACAAGCTTGCCCACTTAACACCGTTCATTTACTTCTCCTTTCAAATAAGTGCTGGATTTACTCTTGTTTCCTGCTTCAAATTTCATCGCCAGAAAAGCTCTTTAAGCTGGCTCCCAGTTTAGGTCTGGTTATGATAGTCACGTAATGTTTTTTGTGTTTTATAATAGGGAAGAGTTGGAATGTGCCATTTTAATATAAGTTGCTTTCTTGTTGTTAGAACTCGCGGAGGTGTGCCACCCCCACCTGCAGGCATCCCAAGAGGGGCACCCGCACCCAGAGGAATACCCCCTGGTAGAGGTCCCATCACCCGTGGCCGGGGTCTTCTAACTCCCAGAGCAAGAGGGGTCCCGCCATCTGCTGGCTACCGACCCCTTCCTCCTCCTCCAGCACAAGATACCTATGGAGAATACGTAAGTAGAACCCACTTTAAACTGCAGGAAGCTGTCCTATATTGAAACAGACCGTTGGTCTATCGAACTGGTCTCCGGTTCGTTTCCTGGCCCAGTTCAAGGTGCTCACATTGATGTTTAAAGTCCTAAATGGCTTGGGCCCCAAATATCTGAAAGACAACCCCTTTCCCTCCAGAGACCCCCTTGGATGTTACAATCAGCGGAAGGGGTCATCTTAGTAGTTCCATTTCCCTGAGAAGTTTGTTAGGGGCAACTTTTCTATGGGATTATATCGTAGTGACCCCCTTACGTACTCTGCTAGAAGACTCCTGGGAAGCATGATGCTTCAGGAAAGCCCATGGCTGTTCTCCCCAGGGAAATGGTTTTCAGGATATATCCCCGTACCATAAATCTAACCTGCCTTAACATACTGTGTCAAGGTGATGGGTGAATAAATTTGGATGTTTATTAATTATTCTCAAACCAACTGTTTCTCATTAGTTCCATTTTTTTTACAAAGTGCTCCCATGGCACACTCTGCCTCACTGTTAGCAACATCTGTTGGAAAACAAACCTGTTAGGACTGAACATTAAGACTGAGCATATACCTCACTGTGTTATTAGCCAAATTAAGACTTTCTTAGAAGCATAAAGGAAATAACCTGACACAAGAGAGCCTTTGCAAAACAATGACACACACAGATCCTGTTACTACCCTCCTTGCCGGGCCCCAGCACAGCTGTTTGGTTTTTTTTGGGGGGGGGAGGTTGTCTCCCCCCCCCCGGCAGTGTCTGGCATCATTTTTGAATGGGAAACCAGCATAGGCATTGCATTTTTGGGCAAATTAAAATGGCAGGCAGTTCCCGGAATGGCTCCCATTAGAAAATGGCACAGCCACCTGCAGTTTACAGAAGTAAATTGACTAATAAAAGAGCATGATTAACTATTATAATAAACATGATTGTTTTACAGTAGCCAATGAGGACCCAACGTAGCAAAGCTATATATGAGAAAGGACACAATTGAAAAAAAAATGCAGCAATGGTATTCTGGTCCTCAAATAGATCTGCTCAGGCCAGTTCAGCTCTCCGGTAGTTGGTGGGTACCTCATCAGATGACTCATAGAAACCTGAGCATTTATGCAACAGGAACATGGGTTGTTCTAGGTGTAGTTAATAAGAAAGGAGCTGACCACCTCATATTCTGATTGGAGGGCTGGTTTCTTCTGTTTATAGCTGTCCATCAGCTGAGAAACGTTGGGGGGGGGTTGCTATTTATATTTATCACATACAAAGTAGCTAGCATTTCCTGAGTGCTGCACAGAGGCCAAACGCACACAATCAAATAGACATGCTGCAAAAGCAACAGGGTAAGGAAGCAGAAAGCAAGCATAGGAATAGTGTTCTTTCTAGCAGGGAAGAGGAAAGCCTGCTTGCCTTAGGTCCCCTAACCCGGTGGCAGAAGCCCAAGTATGCTTCCCTTCACTTCTGCAAGCCCAGGGGTTGTTAATGTGCAATTCCCAGTGCTGTTGTCACACATTGTGCTGCATTGTACCTGGGTTTCCTGTATACAGTGGCGTGATGAATTTCTGAGCACCTGCTTATCACCATTACACTTTACATTAAGTGTATGTTTAAAAACAGAATGTGTGAGGTGGCTGGCCCATAGGAGGCTTTCTAAGGAACCTGAAAACCTGTTTTCCCCATAGCTCTACTAACTCAGCTACAAACAGAAAGAGATTTCCTATTGAGAGTAGCAGCAGGATAGGAGGGAACCAACGTGGCACTCCATAAACAAAGAATTCTAGCTTCGTTGCTGTTAGGTGACCTTTCGTAACACAGCCAAACATTTTCACTTCAGTTTCTCTGCCGCATCACAGCAACAGAGTTATATGGCGGGCTTTGCTCTCCCTTCTTCCAACACATACACCTAACCAGACATAATTCTCTAGGACTGCAGGTGGTTTTGCATTTCAGAAACCCAACGCAGAACTGGCCAAATAGGAATAAACGTGCTGCACTTGAAACCTCAAAACACAGAAAACATGAACAGGAAGATGTCAAATCTAATTACGGACAACCTTTAAAGCATCCTTGAGCTCTACTTGATTGCTATTTAAAGAGAGTCTGTGAGTTGCAAGATAACGTGAGAGTTAAGTTTCTTACATTCTGTTTTGGTGCTGTGTTCAAGAATACCATTAAGTTAAATCACCCTCTTATAGAGATGGTTACTTACTGTTCTTGCAGTAAATCCTCTTATAATCCCCAACCCCAAAGTTTAGTGTAACCACCTCAGTTTGGCCCTTTCCTCTAAAGGATTAAGCAGAACACTTCACTACTATTGACTGAGATCAACTACAGTGACTTCAATGTCCTCGTTAAATGGTGTTTTCAGGGAGAGCAGTAAGAACATGTCTTGAGCATCACACCGGTCAAATAAGAATGCCAGTGGGATAGAGAAAAGTCCTTGCACTCTTCTCATTTGCTGGGGCAGAATATGCACCCCAACACCACTAGGGGTGCCAGCTCTTGTTCTTCCCTGTTGCTGGCTTTTGCTAGGACAGGAATCAGAGGTCCGGTCACATGTTCCTGCCACACGTGTGGCATAGCTGCCAAGTTTTCCCTTTTCTCGCGAGGAAGCCTATTCAGCATAAGGGAAAATCCTTTTAAAAAAGGGATAACTTGGCAGCTATGATGTGTGGACCTCTTCAGGGTTACAGGGTTGGGAGAGAACATGTATAGGATCTTGAAGGGGAGCAGGTGCAATGGCCAAGGATTATTTCTCTCATGGTTTCTAGGGTGGGAGGAAGAGGAAGAGGTGGACAGTGTGTGGCAACTCCCTGTTTTCTGCTGGACTGAAAGAGATTACTGTACTCACCAAATTAAACAGGACGGTTGCCCATGGTGAGAAAGTCTGTGGTCCACTATCTGTTCAAGAGCCTTCCATTGTTGAGCCAAAGAACTATTTGGCTTGCCTGGACAAGTTCATGTTGTCTTTTACTTGGAATGGAAATTCATGCCACCAACTTAACTGTTTACCATGTTGCATGAGGGATTGCTGTTGAAGAAATCCAGAGACTCCTTTGGGACACAGAACCTGTTGTGGACCTCCTTTTGCTCAGGGCCTATTTAACTAAGGTTCAGAACACCTTCAGTAAATTTATATTCCTGGAGATGTCATTTTGACTGGGAAAAAATAGGTGGTGTTTTGAGTTCCGTAGTAGCTCCTTGAATTGTAATGTGGCCTTTGTATTGCAATTTGTTTTCCCAGGACTATGACGATGGCTATGGCACTTCATATGATGAACAGAGCTATGATTCCTATGATAACAGCTATAGTGCTTCAGCACAAAGGTAAGGAAGATGGCTTAATTCATTTAGAATGGTTACATGAGTCACCACATATTACTGGGGTAAGTGGTTTTGATTTGGGATTAGTCTTGAAATACCCAGCTTTGATAATGGGCAGAAGATTCATCCCTGGTGTAGGAGTGGAACAGCTGTTTAAGCCACTGAAGGCTTTCCATTCAGTACTCTATCATAGCCAAATATAGCCTGTTGCCACTGGCAGTGGCTGTTCAGGGTTTCAGGTCTTCCCCTTCGTCAGCTACGGAAGGAGGAGAATTTTATTCAGTCCACATTTTAAAGCAAACAGATCCAATTTGCAGTCCCCGCACTTAAACACTGACTGGAATGCAGTTGTTAGCTGGACTACACAGTTCTCATAATTTTATGGCGCAGTTCAAGCTCAAAAAATGTTTACCTTTTAATTGGGGGGATGCATATGAAAGCATTAAAAAAAAAACCTTGTTTTTTAGAGAGATGCACACAATGTGAATATTTGTGGGTTCCCCCTTTCCATGCCAATGCATGCAAAACTGAAAAGGAGTGAAAATCAGCTGATCTGTCCCTCCCTGTCACCTGCTCCCTGGCCCTTTCAGCAGGAGAGGTGAAGAACTGAATCTAGATCCTTTTCCATGCAAGAGATGCTGTGATACCTCCATGAGATGAAGTGCTTCCTCTCTAGGTCACATTCTGCCCACCTCTGCATGGTCTTGATTGCCATTTGTTTTTGACAGGGTTAGGTGTAACACGCAACAGAAGCAAATATTCCACTTCCAACATACCTCTCCCACTGGTTGATATGAGCAAGACCATATTGAGGAGCAGATGGCCGCGCGGGGCATGAGGGTGCGTGGCACTCACTTGACCTCTGTTCGCCCACAGCACTGATGCACACTGGGAGGGGCAAGGCGGCAGTGAGGTCAGCAAGATGAAAATGCACCAGTGGAGCCAATTCAGAGCTCTCACCAGTGCATTTGCCCCATGTCAGGCTTGCTCCTGCTTCGCCTCTCTCTGTTGCGGCATGCAGCAGTGGTGCAGGTAACTGGATGTCAGGTGGGAGCCCCCATCCCCGCAGCCACTAGTGACTATACCTTTGAACAGAAGTGTGATAGTACACACCCCATTACGCAACTAAACCAGCCCACATGCGGTTTATTTTCAGCAAAAGCAAAAGTTTTATACTATTTTAAAGTGGACTAAATAAATAGATGCGATACCTTATTATACGCGAATCTTCAACCTTGCATGGTTTTTGTGCTAGCGGATAGCTGTTGAATTTGGGGTAGTCTCTGGATTTTCACCGAGAAGTTAATCGCAAGCTTCCTTGTACAACTCAGTTGAAAGACTCTTTTGTTATCCATTCGCGTATTTTTAGCTACAAAGATCCCACGTCGGTTGGATTGGGTTGGCTTGCAAAGTAAGCATCATTTTGGGTTCCTGCAGTCTAGCTTTCAGTATGCCTTATCACTGGCCCCAAGGAAGTCGATTCCCAGCAACATAACTCATGGCGATGTAGTGGACTTCTAAAGGAATTACTTTTGGCAGCTGATTAGAATGCAAATTGGGCCTGCTGTGATTTGAGCTGGCTGTAGTCACTCAGCTCCATTGACTAAAGTGAGAAAGATGACGTAACTCTTTAATGTTGAGGGATAACGTTCAGTGGAAATTAGGCGCAACAATTTACACATGTTTAATGAGACAAGCCGGTGCTAAGCCAGTCCAGTGTGCCACAATGAAAGAGGAGAGAACAACAATATTGGTGTAGATTTCGAAGGCTGTACAATACCAGGCACTTGTTTATATTGCTCTCTGGTGATTTGGGACAAGCTGTTTGATTTTCAGACTGTCGAAAGCTAGGTTTTCAATACCAGGTTAAGAAAAGCAAAACCTCCAGATGGCTGTATGAGAGACTGGCAGTTACGTTTTGTGTGATGGGTTGAGCAAGTCTCATCTTAAACTGTTGCATATAGATGGCTGTCTTGGTTTTCTGCAAAAATTAGTTGCCCATTGAACTGGAGAAGTTTAAATGCCCTGTAAACCGTAGCCTCCTCCCCGTGTTGATGCACGCAGCCCAAATGCCTTTACGCTGGCTTTGATCACTTCCCTGTGCTCAGTATATTTATTGGGACACCGTAATACTCCTTGATCCCAGTAATGTTACTCAGATTTAGAGTTACAAGAATTCTGTTCTTCAATTGGCCTAATAACCGTACTGGAGCAATTTAATCACCAAATCCCTCCTATAACCAAATGGAAAGTCTGGGTCTCTTTGGTGTGTGTGTGTGTGTGTGTGTGTGTGTGTGTGTGTGTGTGTGTGTGTGTGTACCCCCTGCAAACTGCAATTTAGCACTTTGCAAAGACAAATTGTGCTGAAACGTGGAATCTGTTTAGAAACATTACATTACACAAAATGAGGCCAGCGGTCTATGTGCCTTGAGGGCTTCCCACGTTTTCCGCGCAAGTGTTTGGTAACGGGGCAAACGCAGACTGCTGCTAATAAATCAATTGCCTATGCCTGCTCACTATTTAATGTTCTCCAGAATACATAAGATTTATCACAGAGGAATTGTGGGATAATGGTAGAGTATGGAAACAAAGTCCACCGGGGAGATGTACTACATCATTTGGATTTAGCGCTGCCATCTGCTTAATAGCACTGAGATGACTACCGAGGTACTTATGATCAACCATTCATAGCAGTGACAGATGCTGCAGAGAGTTAACATGGCAGAGAATGAGCTTTGTTACTAAAATTTGGATTATGTGACAAGGTTACAGAAAAAGGGAGGGGAAGGAGTGGTTACGTACCTGCCCTTTGCCACTAAAACGCTTCCTTTTTCCCTGCATTATCACCTGACGGTTGGCTGCCCTCCAGGTTCTCAGTCTGATCCAATATGAGAAAAGGCTTAACAGGTTTTCCAAAACTGATTGATATTATCGAGTTAGTCATTTTGCACAAATGCTTACCGATCTAAAGGAATGTACAGACATTGTTGACTTTGAGGTAGATTTGTATTCACACTAGGTGTTCTGATGTAAACTCAACATGGTAGGATTGTGTTAACACTGTTGCTTCAGGCCAGGTCAGTTACTGGTGGAGCAACAGCTAGCTGGCTTTGTAGAGTCTGGAATCTCAACTCGTGGTTGCAGGATACTAAGGCAGTTTTGGAACCATTTTAAGGCCTGGTCCAAATGACTGGGTGGCGCTGCCTCCAAAGAACAATTTTGGACCTCATGGTATTGCTAGAGTTTATATTTGCATGTGATTAGTGTAGCTTTAGGGACAGTTGCTGTTCCTTAACTGTAAATGGAAACCTGGCATTTAGCTGGAATGCATATAGAGTTGCCAGACTCAATAGAGGGCAGGGCAATTAAAGGCACACAGAAGTCCTGTCCTCTATTGAGTCTGGCAACCCTAAATGCATATCACCCAAGTGGCGAGGGCGACAGGGTGCCTACAAGAGGCCAGCACTGTTTTCTCAAGCACACTCTCCCAAGGCAGTTTGCCCAAAGGAGACCAACAGACCACACTCCCAGCCAGGGCACAAAATGCCCCCCCCCTCCTTTCCTCTCCCTGGTCCAGAGTTTGTCCTGCTCTGGAGTTCAGACAGGCATTGAGGATTCCTTCAAGGGAGTCCAGGTGACTCTGATGCAGAGGCAAGGTTGAGCCGGGAGAAAGAGAATGACTGGGGCAAACTCACAGCATGGTGCTAAACATCACAAGGCTTCTGCACCTTCCTGTTGTGTGGGAAGGGAACTTCCGGTAAGAGACATATTTACAGTAGGGAAAACTGGGGTCCTCATCACCGCCTCCTCAAATTTGCTGCCCTGAGCAAGCGCCCCATTTATCCTCCTGTAAATTTGCCTGTAGATGTAACTCTCATACACACACACATATCACAAAATTTGGTCTCAACAGCTTGCTTGGTGCCATACGACCAATGCTCTGGGGTATAAAGCCCTTCCCTTAATTATCACACACTCTTTGCAAATGGCGAGTAGGGCTGTGGATTTTATTCATTTGTTTGTGGTAGGAGGAATGTGTACAGGATCGTCTTTTTTCTGCAAATGCACCTATAAGCAAATGATGTGATTCTGGAGAAGTTTCGAAGCCACGGTGGCTCATACAGTTGAAGGCTAAATTAAGCACCTGAGACCAATAAAGAATGACGGTAGTCTAAAGCAAAACAAGTGTGTTGCGGAGAAATGATTTCACACATGAAAGCCATAGTACCTTTCTGAGAGGCTGAGAGCACCAAAGCTGTGGTCTACCATCCTGCAGTTATCAATCACAGGCTGAATGGCCTCGTGCTGCTGCAGAGGCAACCTGCAACATTCTTCTTGTTTTTGTTTTGTTTTGTTTTACTCTGTGTTTAATTAGAAAATTCAAGTTTGGAGATGCACATTGGAGGCAGATGTTTAGAAGTGGTAGCATTGAGATTTAAAAGTTGTACTAAAATTTAATTGCTAGCATTGTGCTTCCAGTGCGCTGAATTATATTTAAGTCGACTGTGCACCTTCAGGGCATACCCAAATACTTACTGCACTAAAGCTGCAATCTTGCATGCAGTTACAAGTCCCAGAGCCATAGATGTTGAGACTCAATCCTCTCAGAAGAAACTAAGTTCTCTGACCCGAAGGATCTAATCTCCAATCCCAGATCTGTGTGATGATGGAAGAGCCCATTGGACATGCCTAGATATATTGCTTTCATTCTAGGGCTGAATCCTAGTTATAACTTCAATGAGACTCGGGCACATCTTAACTGTGCATAGAACTGTAGCCTTACATGACCCAGTTGTGGTGTTGAGCTGACAAAGAAGGCATGCCATTATACCATGATCTGTAGAATAGCACTGATGAAGTGCTATGGCTCTTTGTACCATGCAGATAAGCAGGGGCAATAATGCCATGCAAGCAGCAACACCCCACACCAATTCCTTAAGCCATTAGCCATTTCAGCAGTGACTTTTGAGGGTGTGGCAATGCAACTGACACTTCTCTTTTCTGTGCCTTGCCATTAATGTGCAAGATAGGATTGGGACAAAATAGAGTACAGCAAGGAATGGGACTCATAAGCCGGTTGCAATTCCCGCTCCTCTTGCTTGCTATCACACCCAAAATTATAGTTGATGGCCTCCAACTGAGCAGAATGTACTGTAGAATTGGTTGTAAAGCAAAAAGTACTGGGACTGAAACTTGACACAACACACAAGCATTTTGTAGGTATTCTGGTCATCACAAATCTGTATGCATCACTCCTGATACGCCTGGTACTTGGAAATAATAACCTTCTAAGATTTTCCTGAGACACAGTTGTTGTTGTTTAGTCGTTTAGTCGTGTCCGACTCTTCGTGACCCCATGGACCATAGCACGCCAGGCACTCCTGTCTTGCACTGCCTCCCGCAATTTGGTCAAACTCATGTTCGTAGCTTCAAGAACACTGTCCAACCATCTTGTCCTCTGTCGTCCCCTTCTCCTAGTGCCCTCAATCTTTCCCAACATCAGGGTCTTTTCCAAGGATTCTTCTCTTCTCATGAGGTGGCCAAAGTATTGGAGCCTGAGCTTCACGATCTGTCCTTCCAGGGAGCACTCAGGGCTGATTTCCTTCAGAATGGATAGGTTTGATCTTCTTGCAGTCCATGGGACTCTCAAGAGTCTCCTCCAGCACCATAATTCAAAAGCATCAATTCTTCGGCGATCAGCCTTCTTTATGGTCCAGCTCTCACTTCCATACATCACTACTGGGAAAACCATAGCTTTAACTATACGGACCTTTGTCGGCAAGGTGATGTCTCTGCTTTTTAAGATGCTGTCTAGGTTTGTCATTGCTTTTCTCCCAAGAAGCAGGCGTCTTTTAATTTCGTGACTGCTGTCACCATCTGCAGTGATCAAGGAGCCCAAGAAAGTAAAATCTCTCACTGCCTCCATTTCTTCCCCTTCTATTTGCCAGGAGGTGATGGGACCAGTGGCCATGATCTTGGTTTTTTTGATGTTGAGCTTCAGACCATATTTTGCGCTCTCCTCTTTCACCCTCATTAAAAGGTTCTTTAATTCCTCCTCGCTTTCTGCCATCAAGGTTGTGTCATCTGCATATCTGAGGTTGTTGATATTTCTTCCGGCAATCTTAATTCCGGCTTGGGATTCATCTAGTCCAGCCTTTCGCATGATGAATTCTGCATATAAGTTAAATAAGCAGGGAGACAATATACAACCTTGTCGTACTCCTTTCCCAATTTTGAACCACTCAGTTGTTCCATATCCAGTTCTAACTGTAGCTTCTTGTCCCACATAGAGATTTCTCAGGAGACAGATGAGGTGATCAGGCACTCCCATTTCTTTAAGAACTTGCCATAGTTTGCTGTGGTCGACACAGTCAAAGGCTTTTGCATAGTCAATGAAGCAGAAGTAGACGTTTTTCTGGAACTCTCTAGCTTTCTCCATAATCCAGCGCATGTTTGCTATTTGGTCTCTGGTTCCTCTGCCCTTTCGAAATCCAGCTTGCACTTCTGGGAGTTCTTGGTCCACATACTGCCTAAGCCTGCCTTGTAGAATTTTAAGCATAACCTTGCTAGCGTGTGAAATGAGCGCAATTGTGCGGTAGTTGGAGCATTCTTTGGCACTGCCCTTCTTTGGAATTGGGATGTAGACTGATCTTCTCCAATCCTCTGGCCATTGCTGAGTTTTCCAAACTTGCTGGCATATTGGGTGTAGCACCTTAACAGCATCATCTTTTAAAATTTTAAATAGTTCAGCTGGAATATCATCACTTCCACTGGCCTTGTTATTAGCAGTGCTTTCTAAGGCCCATTTGACTTCACTCTCCAAGATGTCTGGCTCAAGGTCAGCAACCACACTACCTGGGGTGTACGAGACCTCCATATCTTTCTGGTATAATTCCTCTGTGTATTCTTGCCACCTCTTCTTGATGTCTTCTGCTTCTGTTAGGTCCTTACCACTTTTGTCCTTGATTATGGTAATCTTTGTACGAAATGTTCCTTTCATATCTCCAATTTTCTTGAACAGATCTCTGGTTTTCCCCATTCTATTGTTTTCCTCTATTTCTTTGCATTGCTCATTTAAGAAGACCCTCTTGTCTCTTCTTGCTGTTTTTTGGAAATCTGCATTCAGTTTCCTGTATCTTTCCCTATCTCCCTTGCATTTTGCTTGCCTCCTCTCCTCCGCTATTTGTAAGGCCTCGTTGGACAGCCATTTTGCTTTCTTGCATTTCCTTTTCCTTGGGATGGTTTCCGTTGCTGCCTCCTGTATAATGTTACGAGCCTCCATCCATAGTTCTTCAGGCACTCTGTCCACCAAATCTAAATCCTTAAACCTGTTCCTCACTTCCACTGTGTATTCATAAGGGATTTGATTCAGATTGTATCTTACTGGCCCAGTGGTTTTTCCTACTTTCTTCAGTTTAAGCTGGAATTTTGCTATAAGAAGCTGATGATCTGAGTTACAGTCAGCTCCAGGTCTTGTTTTTGCTGACTGTATAGAGCTTCTCCATCTTTGGCTGCAGAGAATATAATCAATCTGATTTCGATGCTGCCCATTTGGTGATATCCATGTGTAGAGTCGTCTCTTGTGTTGTTGGAAGAGAGTGTTTGTGATGACCAGCTTGTTCTCTTGACAGAACTCTATTAGCCTTTGCCCTGCTTCATTTTGAACTCCCAGGCCAAACTTGCCAGTTGTTCCTTTTATCTCTTGATTCCCTACTTTAGCATTCCAATCCCCTGTAATGAGAAGAACATCCTTCTTTGGTGTCATTTCTAGAAGGTGTTGTAGGTCTTCATAGAATTGGTCAATTTCACTTTCTTCAGCACCGGTAGTTGGTGCATAAACTTGGATTACTGTGATGTTAAAAGGTCTGCCTTGGATTCGTATCGAGATCATTCTGTCATTTTTGAGATTGCATCCCATTACAGCTTTTGCCACTCTTTTGTTGACTATGAGGGCCACTCCATTTCTACTACGGGATTCTTGCCCACAGTAGTAGATATGATAGTCATCCGAACTGAATTCGCCCATTCCCTTCCATTTTAGTTCACTGATGCCCAGGATGTCGATATTTATTCTTGTCATCTCATTTTTGACCACATCCAGCTTACCTCCATTCATGGTTCTTACATTCCAGGTTCCTATGCAATATTTTTCTTTACAGCATCGGACTTTCCTTTCGCTTCCAGGCATATCCGCAACTGAGCGTCCTTTCGGCTTTGGCCCAGCCGCTTCATCAGCTCTGAATCTACTTGTACTTGTCCTCCGCTCTTCCTCAGTAGCATGTTGGATGCCTTCCGACCTGAGGGGCTCATCTTCCAGCGTCATAACTTTTATATGCCTGTTGTCTTTGTCCATGGAGTTTTCTTGGCAGGGTTACTGGAGTGGCTTGCCAGTTCCTTCTCCAGGTGGATCACGTTTAGTCAAAACTCTCCACTATGACCTGTCCATCTTGGGTGGCCCTGCATGGCATAGCTCATAGCTTCTCTGAGTTATTCAAGCCCCTTCGCCACGACAAGGCATTGATCCATGAAGGGATCCATGATCCATGAGACACAGTATAAATGGTCAAAGGCCTGGAAACGATGCCTTATGCCTTATGAGGAATGGCCTAGGGAGCTGGGTATGTTTAGCCTGGAGAAGAGAAGGTTAAGGGGTGATATGATAGCCATGTTCAAATATATGAAAGGATGTCATATGGAGGAGGGAGAAAGGTTGTTTTCTGCTGCTCCAGAGAAGCGGACACGGAGCAATGGATTCAAACTACAAGAAAGAAGATTCCACCTAAACATTAGGAAGAACTTCCTGACAGTAAGAGCTGTTCGGCAGTGGAATTTGCTACCAAGGAGTGTGGTGGAGTCTCCGTCTTTGGAGGTCTTTAAGCGGAGGCTTGACAGACATATGTCAAGAATGCTTTGGTGGTATTTCCTGCTTGGCAGGGGGTTGGACTGGATGGCCCTTGCGGTCTCTTCCAACTCTATGATTCTATGATGTGATGACCAAGCACCTGATTCAGAAAGAGAGCTTTCTGGATGTAGGCTAGGTATTTGATTTGGATGTTGCCAGCCAGACGAGTCTGCTGCTGAAAGAGCCATTTCCCTGTGGGCAGTCAGCATAGCAAACAGTTAAGACTACCAAGGGCTGCCATAGTTGCGGTAGTTGTTGGCATGTATAGAAGACTAGGGAATTGATGGTGTTTCTTCTCTGGCTTCGTACTGAGTTTTGGAGCAGGAAACAGCAAAAGGTTTGGTTGCTCCAAGTACCCCTGAAACCAGTATGAGACCTTCAGCCATCTCTGATCTATTCCACACACTTCTTTCTCACACACTCAACATGAAATGGAAGACTTACCTACCACCTCTTATTTCCCTCTGTCGGGATAGCTGGTGGCTTAGGTCCTAGCTGTCTGTTCAATAAATCAGGACACAGTGTCATATGTCATGCGTTGTTCACCCGAGGTTGCATTTTCCTAATTTTAAGACCTGCTAAGGAACAGGTTATTGTTATTTTGCCCTGGTATGTAAAACCACAACATTAAAAGAGGATGTACTTTCTTTTTCCCATGTATGAATTTAGGTGTTTGTGAGATGGGGCCGTAAAGATTTAGTTGACATGTGTACGCAAACAGATGTAGATGTGCCTTTAAAAACCTAGGTTTTGGGTCTAGGTTATTGGTTGCCTTTTTCTTTTTTACCAGAAAAGTAAGTAATGGAGGTAAGAGCTGGCCTCATTGAGCCATCTGCCTTCCCTATCCTTTGAAAACGTTCTGTTCCCAATAAAGCAGTGCTATATTAAAACCGAAATATGCATTTTGACTTCCTCAGCTCCACACGGCAGATGCTGTCCTGTGGATATAAACTGAATCTGGAAGGCTTGAGTCACAAGAAGTACGCTTGGGCTTCTTCTTTCATGATCATAGGAGGCTCAGGGGAGCAATGCAGGTCTTCACATGTCCTTGCTAGCGAGGCATGCGAGGAAGAAAGACTTGAGATCTAATCCCCTCCTGACGCCCGAATGGCAGATGCTTACAAGACTTAACTTTCCTAGAAACATTGTGCATGAGATGCAACAACATTCACACAAAACGGAAGCTTTCCTTTCAATGGTCAAATAAGATTCCAGGCTCTGCGGTAATGAGGGAGAAGTTTGGGAATTGCAGACTCACTTTCTCTCACCAGAAGCTTAGTCTGATGTAGTGGTCTAAGTAAGAGCATCTCCTCTGCTGCCGTATCCATAGGGGTCTCTTAGCAAGCCACTGTTCACTCTTTTAGCCTTATTCTCTCTCGCCCTCAATGCAATATAGGGATAACAAAACTGATACAACATCACACAGCAGGGGCGTACCCAGGATCAAAACGGGGGGGGGGGCAGGAGAGGGGAAGAGAGAAGGAAGGAAGGAAGGAAGGAAGGAAGGAAGGAAGGAAGGAAGGAAGGAAGGGGTGTGTGTGTGTGTGAGAGAGAGAGAGAGAGAAGGAAGGAAGGAAAGAAAAAAGGAAGGGAGGAAGGAAAGAAGGAGAGAGAGAGAGAGAGAGAGAGAGGAGGGAGGGAGAAAAAGGAAGAAAGAAAGAGGGGGGAAGGAAGGATGGAGCTCCTGTCCGCCCCGCTCCCCCGGCTCAGGCTGCTCCTCCCCCCTCCCACGTTCCTGTCGCTGGCTGCGGCCACGGAGGGGGCAAAAACAGCCCGATTTCAGGCTGCTTCTTGCCCTCCCCACGTTCCTGTCACTGGCTGCAGCCGTGGAGGGGGCGGAAACAGCCCGATTTCCATAACCTGCAGCGACTTTTCCTCTTCAGTTTTTGGAGGGGAAAAGTGTGGGTTATGGTCCGTAAAATACGGTATATATTTTTTTGCTTTGGGGGGGGCTGCCCCCACCTGCCCCTTGCTGGGTACGCCCATGTCACACAGTCTTTGTAGAGACCATTGCAGTAATGTTTGTGAAGCATTTTGATCATTTAAAAAGCAATATGTAAATACTGTTCCATGTCATATAAGGAAGTATTTCATTAGTAGAATCGTAGAGTTGAAGGAGACTATGAGGGTCATCTAGTCCAACCACCTGTAATGAGTGAATCTTTTTGTCTGACATGGTGTTTGAATCCACAGCGCTGAGATTAAGAGTATTGTGGTCTACTGACTGAGGCTGGGAAGCCTGTGGTTCCCCCCCCCAAAAAAAAAA
The DNA here is from genome assembly GCF_965207765.1 of Zootoca vivipara. Classification (NCBI taxonomy): domain Eukaryota; kingdom Metazoa; phylum Chordata; class Lepidosauria; order Squamata; family Lacertidae; genus Zootoca; species Zootoca vivipara. The sequence continues at coordinate 79,643,909 of NC_142591.1, forward strand.
TACAGCAGAGATTGGTACATTAGGGCAACTGAGGAACTGCCCTACCATTCTCAGGCAGTCCCCTTGTAGAATTCAGCAGGGAAGAGGACAAGTGTCATAACTAGAATTAGGTGCCACTGACTCCATCTGCTGTTGTCCTCTTTGCCTCCCACCCTACCAGTCCCAATGAGTACCTCCAGGTTTTAGTGGTCTCCAACTCCCATCAAACAAAGCTAGCATGGCCAGTTGTTGGGGATGGTGGGAGTTGGGAGTCTGACAACATCTCCAGGACCGCACGTTCAATAGGGAAACCAGCCCTTCTCAAGACAGTAGAACTCGAACCAATGGCTTCAAGTTACAAGGAAGGAGATTCCAATTGAACATCAGGAAGACCTTTCTCACAGTAAGAGCTGTTCGATAGTGGAATGGACTCCCTCGGGAAAGGGGTGGACTTCTTCCTTGGGGTTTTTAAAGCAGAGGTTGGACCTGCTACGGATGCTTCAGTTGAGATTCCTGCATTGCAAGGGGTTGGACTGGATGACCCTTGGAGCTCCTTCCAACTCAACGATCCTATGATTCTCGCACATTCTAGATTGAAGAAGTGTGTGAGATTCTGCTTTTCAGGGGAGAATAACTTTCCAGTTGCCGGTGTGGTGGAGCGGTTGAAGTGTCTGATTAAGAGATAGGAGACAAGGGTTTGAATCCTGACTCAGCCATGAGGCTCATTGGTTGATCTAAGGTTGTCACTGTCTCTCAGCTTAACCTACCTCCAAGGGTCATTGTGGGGATAAAATGGGGAGAGGAAATAATCATGTACACTGCCTCTAGTTCCTTGGAAGAAAGGTGGAATAGAAACATAATAAAAATAAACAAAAATTCACTCCCCATCGAGTCCTATGGCCTCTCACTCTTGCTGTACCTTGGCACCAATCCACAGTAATTAATTCAGAATAAAGCAGGCAATTGGAGCAGAATTTTGTCATTTCATTGTGTCGTATTCAAGCCTGACAGGTGTGCTGGACAGTGTATTCAAGCCCACTTCCTCACACTTGATATAGACAGAGCATTTTTGGTGTTTAGCTAAAATAAGATTTAGAACGAGCAATCCAAAGAATTATCCACGTTGATGAAACAGTATCACGGAGGGGGCTGAGGCTTGCAGTTCTCAGAGGGGAAAGTGTGTGTGGGGGAGAGTAGAATACTCAGTTGGCGGCTGTCCTAATCGCATTCATGTTCATAGCTTGTGGAAGAACCTTGGGGAATTGGGGTTTGGTAGAACTGCCAACACAGAGAAGAATCGAAGATCAAGGTTGATGTTATCTCTGGTGCCAGACAAGAGCATCATTAATACTACACAAGCATAAAAGGCAGCAAGCTAAATTAATGGGAAGATCTCTGTGACTGTGAGGTGGAAGTTGCCATGTTTAAGGGCAAGGGGAGACTGAAATATCTCTTCATTTGAACAACTTAGGCTGCCTCGTGCATCACTTTTATTAGGTCTATACCTAAAATATTGTAAGTGTGTACTTGAAAAAAAATGCAAAGTTCTGGTGAAGACAGACTTGTCTTTGCAGAAGTGCAGTGGATTGTTGAATATTACTTTTATCTGATATGAAGTTGCTTCTTTAAAAGTCATATTTTTATTATGACTTAATTTGTACTGGATCAGATTGTCACAAGAACTTTGCTGCATATTTTTGTTGGTTCTTCAGCTTGTTGTAGACCGCCTTGTGTATAGAGATATAGAAAGGCGGTATACAGATTAAAAGTAGAATGAGATTAAACGGAAAAGCCCTTGGGTTGTGTTAGAAAAAATGTGTGTTTTCAAGTTTAGCAGAATTCCATTGGGCAGCCAAGCTTCTCCAGTACTTTTCCTGGTTTACATCTCAGTGGCTCTTGATGTAACGTGAACAGGCAGTTCTCTTTCTATGTGACTGGATGCCTTGGACTTGAGGCTCTATTCAGCCAGAACTCTGAATATTTTTTACCTTGAACATCCCAGTAGTTCCACACAAGCACTCATGTTAAGCACTGCATGGAGGCCTTTGCAAAGGTCAAGCAGATCCACAGTAGCTAAACGGCTAGAGCAGTTGACCCAAGGAGCTGAACTTGGTATAATAGCAAGGCGGTGCTGGGCACTCTTACCAACAACTGGATTAGCAGCTGTACAGAAGATGCAAGCCGTTTCTTTCTGGTAATACGTAAGCAGTGTTACATTGTCCTCACTTAGCATATTCTAAAGTCACTGCAGCACAGCTTGCTTGCCACCCACCCCAGGAAAATGGTTTTCGTTCCTTTCTAGAGGAAGAGTGCTTTAAGTGTTGAACTGCAACTGCTGTGCTGCCCAGCTGGCGCAACCAGTAGTCAGGGATAAGAATTTTATTATTTATACCCTGCCATCTGTCTGGGTTGCCCTAGCCACTCTTTGTGGCTTCCAACATATACAAAAACATTACACATTAAATACAGGGTTGCTTTCTGATGTCTTCTAAAGGTTATGTAGTTACTTGTCTTCTTGACACCTGATAGGAGGGCGTTCCATAGGGAGGGCACCACTACTGAGAAGGGGCTCTGCCTGGTTCCCTGTAGCTTCACTACTTGCAGTGAGGGGACTGCCAGAAGGCCCTCGGAGCTGGACCTCAGTGTCTGGGATGAACAATGAGGGTGGAGATGCTCCTTCAGGTATACAGGGCCAATGCCCTTTAGGCTTTAAAGGTCAGCACCAACACTTTGAATTGTGCTCAAAAAAGTATTGGGAGCCAATGCAGATCCTTTAGAACCAGTGTTAATATGGTCCTGGCAGCCGCTCCCAGTCACCAGTGTAGCTGCTGCATTCTGGATTAGTTGTAGTTTCCGGGTCACCTTCGAAGGTAGCCCCAGGTAGAGCGCATTGCAGTAGTCCAAGTGGAAGATAACCACTCTGGCAAGACAGTGCTCAGGCAGGCAAGGTCTCAGCCGGCATACCAGATGGAGGTGGCAGAGAGCCACCCTGGACACAGAATTAACCTGTGCCTCCATGGACAGCTGTGAATCCAAAATACGGCCATACTACCCTGAACACACCCGATCTCGTCCAAAATAACTCCCAGGCTGCACACCTTGTCCCAGACATTGTGGGATGATGGACGTTGTAGTGTGAAACATCAGGGGAGTGCCACACTAGGAGCAGGGGTAGGCAACCTCAGGCCCGTGGGCCGGATGCGGCCCAATCGCCTTCTCAATCCGGCCCACAGACTGTCCGGGGATCAGCGTGTTTTTACATGAGTAGAATGTGTCCTTTTCTTTAAAATGCATCTCTGGGTTATTTGTATTGCCTGCCTAGTGTTTTTACATGAGCAGAATGTGTGCTTTTCTTTAAAATGCGTCTCTGGGTTATTTGTGGGGCATAGGAATTCGTTCATTCTCCCCCCCCCCCAAAAAAAAATATAGTCCGGTCCACCACATGGTCTGAGGGACAGTGGACCGGCCCACAGCTGAAAAAGGTTGCTGACCCCTGCCTTAGAGCATGCCTCTCTTGATGAGTGCAATCTCTAGTTGGCATGTATTTGCCTTATACTGGGTTGGATAGCCAACACAGCCCTTCCGGCAACCAATCTGTGCTCCCAGCGTTCACCTTCTCTTAAGTATTGTTCATTCAACTGTTCCTGTGGATTGATTGAGGGGAGAACGTTGACTGATCCATGGAGAAAACCGGCCCATTTCAGCCCTGTAGCATTGCACTCTCCTCTAAAGCTTGTCTTCCACTTCGAGGTGGCTTTGCTTTTTGCGGCAGTGTTTTTATTTTGATTTGTCTGCCACCCTGGGCAATGTGTTGGAAAGGCAGAACACGAGGAGCACAAACAAATAAAATCTTATCGATTCTGACAGCTTGTTTCCAAAGTGGTTTTTAGCATATTTATTATTTTTATACAGAGGCTTCTGATTAGGATGGACGCATTCTGAATTCCCGTACTTCACCGCTATTTCTGCTCGGGCACTTTCTCTGAGGCTGAAACCCTATATGTTGTTTAAATAAACAAATGAGCCCTGGAGTGCAAAATTCAACACCAAGCAAGTACACAGCTAGTGGAATATGTTCAGCTTGGCAGGTTGCAAGTTGTTTAGGCCTGTGCAGTTTTTTTTAACAAGCAATCGTTCTCCCTCTTTGGCTCATGAATGATTGCGGAACTTGGTTTTTCTTCCCTGCCTAATAGCTTTTCCTCACTGTAGAAAACTTGCTGTTATTTCTTGAGGTCCAAGGACCAGGAACTTGTCGTGGGGTAGAAGGGAGCCTGTGAAGGTCCCTTGTTCTCTTAAGCAAGTCTCTGAGCGCTTTTAGGCCTTGTGACCCAAAGGATTATTGGCGCCCAGAAAGAGTGGCTGCAGGTCACACTCCACACTCTTTCCAGTGAATGTTTCCTGGCAGGTTAGCTTGGGATAGATGATATTCAGTGCCTGATGTCTAGAATGCATGGTGCCTGCATGCTTTCAGTAAAACTTGGAGCTTCTCCTCAGTCCAGCACAGTTCCTGTTGTGCAAGTGCAACACATTGTGTGTTGCACAAGATTGGCAGCCTACACAACAAGTTTTCCTGAAGCTGCCCACTTCTGTTTTCTGTGGCCATGCCTCTTAGCATGTGCAGAGTGCCAGCAATGTTAGAAATCAGCCAGGCGCATTTTGGAACTGGCACGGGTCCAATTGTGGAGATCTCTGGATGCCAGGCTGGTAACTGGGGGAAACAGAATATCCCTTAGAGAAGGATCTGTAATATTTTCTTTGAAGCTTGAATTCGTTTTATTCTGGATCTTTTTATTTGATGTGCCGGCATTTGAGATTTGTTCTTTAAAATATAAAGCGGAATAGAAATGAAATGAACTACAACAACCATATAAACCTCAATGGAAAAAGGAAAAAAGGCACCTAGGCATTCCATTGTGGCAACCATAACCTAAGTTTAAGGTGCCATTAGTGATTAGATTATATATCTGACTTTCTAACACTGGGTGCCCCATGTTTTAAGGCAGTGCTCCCCAACCTTTTTATCGCCACGGACCAGTCAACGTTTGATCATTTTACTGCGGCCCGCTGAGGGGGGGACGTTGATTGTTTCATGGCCCCCTGAGGGGGGGGGACGTTAATTGTTTATATTTTCTTTAGATTGTTTTGATTTAATAATTTTAATTTAATTGTATTTAATGTTCCTTGGGCGGCCCGGTACCAATTTATCCACGGACCGGTACCGGTCCGTGGCCCGGGGGTTGAGGACCACTGTTTTAAGGGACCTAATGTCAGCTTGTGCGGAGTGTTTTTTCTCCTTCTGACAGAAGGCTTAAAAAAAAAACCCTTTCAGAGCACCTACATATTTGCTGTTAAGAATGTATTTTAAAGTGCAATGCAGAATGCCTTTCCTTGTGATAAACACCATCTTTGAAAACATACCTCAGGAGAATATTATTGAACATCCATTTCCCTCCCTTGGCCTGGTAGGTGAACTCCTGGCCAAGGGTGCACCCCTTGAAATTTTCCCTATGGCCAGCTAGGTATATTTTGGTTGTGCCTCACTTTCTCTTGCCACCTTCCGTAAAGTTTCCATATTTAAGAAGTTATCCAGGTTCATTTCAATCTGCCTGCAAAATGAAGGCTCGCAGGAGCACAATTCAATTACATGTTGGGTGGGCAGAAATGCAGGCCGCACTCGAGCAAACAGCTCCATCCACCTTGCGTTATAACTTTCTGATGTGGTTATTGGTGCTGAAGGGTCTGCCTGCTTATAAAGTTTTGAGGATTCCCCCACCCCCTTCTCCAGATACCTTCAATGTAAATAAGTGAATTTTCCCTCCCCACCAAGGATTATTGGTTTTGCTGTTTACATGCCATGAAAGGCAAGTCGCTTTCGGTTTAACAGGCACTTAGATTTGTAAAATGAAGCCCAGCCAAAGTAATTCTGACAGGATTGACAGGTAAGGGGATGGGGGGGGGGCTCAGCTGTTTTCAGGCCTGCAGACTTGATGAGTCGTACAATGAGTAATCGGATACTGTATGGAATGATAGCAAATGTCAGTATATAAAATTCGCTCATCAAAATACGAGTGTGCATTGGGCGGGGGAATTGCTTTCGTGGAATTTAAAAGTGGCGCTGCTACGTGCCCTCCTATAAAGATTTTTGGTGGTCCTTTCGATCTGGCTTTCTTCCTGGAAACCTTCTTTGGGTTTCCTCAGTGACCAGATGGCTTGGAGGAAAGATTGTCCACAATTATCAATCAATCCTCCATTTAATGTGCGTCCTCTAGAGCAGCCATGTCCAACTTGAGATCTACTCCCACTATAAATAAACTGGCAGTGATCTACCAAAGCTGTTGAGCTTTTCTTTGGGTGGGGAAGGGTCCCACAATCTACCAGTAGATTGTAATCTACCTGTTGGACGGCTCTGCTCTAGAACTAAGAGCAGGCCCATTGAAATTAAGGAATGTGGCTGAGTTAGGTCCATTAATTTCAGTGGGTCTGCTCTGAGCAAAACCTAGACGAATACCACCCAAGGTCTGGAGCTTGATGGTAGGAATATGAGATTTTCATTTCTGCACCTCTGCTTAAGTCAGGCACGGCCAGACTTGGCCCTCCAGCTGTCTTGGGACTACAATTCCCATCATCCCTGACCACTGGTCCTGTTAGCTAGGGATCATGGAAGTTGATCATGGAAGGTGATGGGAGTTGTAGTCCCAAAACAGCTGGAGGGCCAAGTTTGGCCATGCCTGGCTTAAGTGGTCTCTTACCTCAATTAGCTGGGTGAAGAGACAGAAAATGTTGGCAGTCAAGGCCAAGTCATAATGGACTAGTTAGCCATTGACCCAACAGCATGCAAGAGCCCCTCTGTTTCTTTCTAATGTGCTTGAAACAACTTGCCTTTGTGAACCAATTTGTCCACTAATTGCAGAATAATTCAGATCAGCAAAGCAGGTATAAAAAGGCCGTTCTCTTTCCCTCGTTAGAGGCCAGAGATGGAGGACTTTTGCGCTGTGACATCCCATCAATGGCACCCCCCCTCCCATGGTGGTTTGTCTGGCACAAATGCTGCTTCCCATTATGCGCCAGATGAAAGCCTTTTCATTGTCCCAGGCTTTTAGAGTATTGGCAAACTTCTGTTTCATCTGCGGGTGGTTTTTATCGCGTGTTTTTTGTTACTATTGTGTGTTGATGGATTAAATTTGTGAACTGCTTTGGACCCATTTCTGGCAGGGGGGGGGAACACCACACAAACATATTTCAGCTGACCTGGCTTCGTGTAAAACATATTGAACCCCTTATGAACATAATAGAGCTATTTTACACTGAGCCACATGATCGCTCCACCCAGCCCAGAACTGTCTGTTCAGCTGGGAAATGGATCTCAAAGGGTAAAATATTCCCAAGCCCTATTCAATGAGACCCGCACTTTGGGCTGGAGATGTAGGGGACGGAACCTGCATACAAGGCAATGGCCCTTATCCCTGAGCGGTGGCCCACGTTTGGGCCAAGGAACATCCCAAACAATTTTTTAAAAATAATTGTGTGGCTAGTAATATATTTCAATAGACCCAGGGCAATGTATATTTTAGCTGCATAAATAATTTCTATACCAGTTTACAATTCTGCAGGGGAAGTGGAGGTTGGGGGCAGGGAGAAGGATCTAAGCAATTATTAAAAAATTGCTGATAGGCAGGGAAGGGAAGATGTCCCAGGGTGGGAGAGGAAAGGAAAGCTCCCAGGTGAGATAAGACTTAAGAGTGTTCTGTTTTTATTTAGATCAGTTCATTTTTAATTGTATTACAAAAAGCGTTAATATAATTTTATGGATTTTTTTAAATCATTCGCCTCTGTGCAGGGATAGCCAACATTGGTCAGTGGTGATGGGAGTTGTAGTCCACCCACATATGGAGGGCACCACATAGGTGACCCCTGCCCGGGTAGCAGGTTCGACATTGGTTTTTGAGTGGGCAGGGGGAACCCAGCTGCAAAAGCACATTCTCACATGCTGTGTTGTGAGCTGTGTTCCTGCTGTATCACAATTCTTTTATTAACAGCTGGATTGTTTTTGTCTTTCCAAACAGTGGTGGCGATTACTATGATTACGCCCATGGTCTGAGTGACGACACATATGATTCTTACAGTGAGTAACTTTAATGTTCTGGGAGACGTTATTTTATGTAAAAAGAGAAGTGGTTCTCAGGCATTTTGAATTTGCCGCCTTGCATGAAAAAACAAAACAAAATCTCCTCTCACATCTGCACACTACAAGACACCGTTTCCACTGAAGCGGCAGATTTCATTATGAATGCCATGGAGGAAGTGGGTAGAGAAACGTTTTTTCTCTGTCTTTCATAATACTAGAACCCATCCCAGGATAGGCCAAAGAAGCCGAACGTTCAGAATCTCAGGCAGCACACCAGTTGCTGGGGAGTGTGAGCGAAAGAGGTCTTTTGCCTTCTTGTCCTGTTACTGCGCTTCTCGTCAACATCTGGCCAGTCAGTGTGAGAACAGAATGCAGGACCAGATAGGCCTTGGTCTGATCCAGCAGGGCATTTTCATGTTCTTGCTGTCTGGAGTTCTCCTGTCTTGCAAATGCTTCTTTCACTTCCCCTTGTTGCCATTTGCCGACAGCCCCCACCCACCCGCCCACCATGGTAGTTTCCCACTGTGGCAAACAGTCTGTCCTGTGCACAACATCGGCTGGAGAAACTTTAGCATAGCCAACAGGTGCCTCCCAATTTACGGTGCTGTGTTTCGTTTCACAAGTAGCGCTGAGCCAAGTCAGGTATCCCCGAAAGTCCCCAACGAAGAGTTTAATGGAGCTCAGCTCATTGGTTTCTCCTTTCATGTAGCTGCTACTATTCACCTCCTTTTGATCTCCCCGGGAGACTGCAAACATGTGCTAATACAAATAATGTTATTAATACCCACACATATATCCATACGCTGTATATAATAATGTTTTTAAAGTAGTACAAGCTTTAAATAAGTGTGGAGGGGAGAGAAGCCCCAAGGACTTTTTTTATCATCAGGGTTTCCCAAACTTGGGTCTCCAGCTCTTTTTTGGACTACAGCTCCCATGATTCTTAGGTAGCAGGACCAGTGGTCAGGGATGATGGGAGTTGTAGTTCGAAAACAGCTGGAGACCCAAGTTTTTGGAAGCACTGTTCTAAATCCTGATAGAGGGCAAAGCGTAAGGAGAGATGAAATTGTGCAAATTCAGTTTCACATATTTACGCTTCATTTTAGTTCATAGAGGAGGACCAAGGGGTTAAGCTAAAGGGTTTATGTAAGAGGAGCCATCTGAGGTGGGGATTAACAAGCAGAGGTAGTAGCCGAATTATCCCCAGTTGTGGAATGAGTTGGCCATGCCCATAGAACAGGTGTGCCATGATGTCTGAGAACCTGCCTTCTAGCTTCTGGGTATACCAGGCTGCTATCTGCGTCTCCTTGGCTCAAGCTGGTGTGTCTGGATGTATGAAAGCGCCTTTGACCTCATTCTTAACTCAGGTTCCTTGCTGAATATTTTTAACGCTTCTCACTTGGCCTGAAGGGTTTCTCTCCCCCCCCCCCCAATGCTTTAGATCTGCTTTTCTGCGCCACTTGAACGAATTCGAGGAGGTAGGTCATTAAACAGAGGTTATTTTTTATAAAAAAAACCAAGGTGCTTTAGGTAGGCAGAAGGAAAAAAGAGGAGCTGGGGTGCTTGTTGATAAAGAATAGTTTCCAGAGCAGAATCCACATGCTACTCGGCGGAGATTAATTAAAAACACACACGCGCCGAAGTGCAGAAGGTGACAGGTTTAATTAAAGAAAGCTGTGTCGGATTAGACACACAAAGCATGTTAAGAGACACCTTTGCTTTGGGGATAAAGTTAAAACCTTTGGCTGGAGATCAGAGGGGCTCAGGATCCGACCTGTCATGAGGCTGAGCACCCCCCCCTCCCGTCTTGCCACAAATACATCCTCGTGACTTGCCTGCTGTCAGAGCAGGTGACTCACAATTTGCCCGCTAATGGATGTTTGCAACACTTTTTCAGGGACAAGTCTGGAAACCGTTCCTGGGGACACCTTTGATGTATGCTTGATGCTTAAAATAAATAAATAAATAACAATATCCCCACCTGAAGCAACCGGGGGCCCCCCGCTTGGGTTTGTTTGTCATAATAAATAGTTCTACCACACAGGCTGCCTGCGTGTCACAGGCTTAAATGTCCGCAAGTCACCTTGAGGGGGAGCAGCCGATTACACGATAGTATCAAAAGGGAAAGACTGCTTTAAGCCTCCTTTTTACCCCCCTTGCAACATGCTAAATTGGTCTCCACGGACTTGCATAGCTTTGATCGTTTTCATGCTTCGGCATTAAAATGAGCTGCCTGGCAGCAGGAGGCCTGGCTTCCGCTCGCCTCGTGATGGCGAAGCGTTTCAGCAAAGGGGCCTGCAATGGGCTTAATGCAAACACACAAAGCAAGAGTTTCTGTCTCTCCTTGCTTCCAAAGTGATACCTAAATACAGTGGAACCTCGGTTTATGAACACCTCGGTTTACGAATGTTCGGTTTGCGAACGCCGCGGACCCATCTGGAACGGATTAATTCACTTTCTATTACTTTCAATGAGAACGTTCGCTTCAGTTTATGAACGCTTCAGTTTATGAACAGATTTCCGGAACCAATTGCACCCATGCTTCGGGTTAAGTACGCTTCAGGTTCAGTACTCCGCGAACCCGTCCGGAACGGATTAATCCACTTTCCATTACTTTCAATGGGAAAGTTCGCTTCAGTTTATGAACGCTTCAGGTTAAGTACTCTGCGGACCGTCTGGAACAGATTAATCCACTTTCCATTACTTTCAATGGGAAAGTTTGCTTCAGTTTATGAACGCTTCAGTTTAAGTACTCTGCGGACCGTCTGGAACAGATTAATCCACTTTCCATTACTTTCAATGGGAAAGTTTGCTTCAGTTTAAGTACTCTGTGGACCGTCTGGAACGGATTAATCCACTTTCCATTACTTTCAATGGGAAAGTTTGCTTCAGTTTAAGTACTCTGCGGACCATCTGGAACAGATTAATCCACTTTCCATTACTTTCAATGGGAAAGTTTGCTTCAGTTTAAGTACTCTGCGGACCGTCTGGAACGGATTAATCCACTTTCCATTACTTTCAATGGGAAAGTTTGCTTCAGTTTATGAACGCTTCCGTTTATGAACAGACTTCCGGAACCAATTGTGTTCATAAGCCGAGGTACCACTGTAAACCAAACGAAACAGGGTGGTCTGGAAGCTCCCATTGGTTCAGAATGGCTGCATTCAGATATTATTATTATTATTATTATTATTATTATTATTATTATTATTATTATTATTATTAGACTCTGCCCATCTAGCTGGGTTGCCCCAGCAACTCTTCCAACACGTATAAAAACATAATAAACATAAAAAGCCTCCCGACGCAGGGCTGCCTTCAGATGTCTTCTAAAAGTTGTATAGCTATTTATCTCCTTGACATCTGATGGGATGGCTTTCCACAGCGTGGGTGCCACTGCCGAGAAGGCCCTCTGCCTGGTTCCCTGTAGCTTCACGTCTCACAGTGAGGGAACCACCAGAAGGGCTATGGGGCTGGATGGTGGGAGTGGAGATGCTCCTTCAGAAACACAGGGCCAAGGCCGTTTAGGGCTTTAAAGGTCAGCACCAACACTTTGAATTGTACTTGGAAACGTACTGGGACCAAACTGCAGAGTATGTCTGAACCCAGAGCTTGTGGTTTGCCTGGAGAGGAACTTTGCATGCATCTTAATGCATAAGGCTAAGCCCAGCCATGCTGCGATTCATTTCCCTTTTTCAATAAGGGGGGAGTGAAGAGAGAAAGCTCAGGCTATGTGCATAGGATGTTTTTGTTTAATTGTAGTGACTGCCTCTTTGTTAATGCAGTCATCGTAGCTGCCAGCTTTGATCTGAGGCTGATAGAATGGATCTTGGTACACTCATTAATCCTCCACCAGTTTTGTTAGTTGCCAGTTCGTCTCCGGGCTCAATTCAAAGTGATGGTTTTGACCTTTAAATAGTCTGGGACCAGAGAATCTCAAGAAACACACACACACACACCAAAAACAACCCGCCTGAAAGCTGCACGCTATCTCTGAGGTTTTTATGTAGCTCCCCAAAAGGTCAAGACAGGAGAAACACTGGAGGTGTGAAGCAGGGTTAGAATCATAGAGTTGGAAGGGTTCCCAAGGGTCATTTAGTCCAACCCCCTGCAGTGGTGAGGGGCGTGTCCTGAAGAGGGTTTGAAGGCCTGGAAGGCTATATTTCAACCGCTAGACCTGAGATCCCATAGCCCTCACCTACTCCTTCACACTGAATGGAACAAGGAATTGCCTTACAAATACAGGTAGGTAGCCGTGTTGGTCTGAGTCGAAGCAAAATAAGAAAATTCCTTCAGTAGCACCTTAAAGACCAACTAAGTTTATATTTTGGTATGAGCTTTCGTGTGCATGCACACTTCTTCAGATACACTAGACTTCTGTTTCTAGTGTATCTGAAGAAGTGTGCATGCACACGAAAGCTCATACCAAAATATAAACTTAGTTGGTCTTTAAGGTGCTACTGAAGGAATTTTTTTTATTTTGCCTTAAAAAAATAGTCTCCCCAGCTGTGCTTTCTGGAAACTGGTATTCAGAAGCCAACTGGCCTCATTCATGGACACAGAGTATAGCCAGGCTAGTAGCCATTGATAGCCTTTTCTTCCATGAGTTTGTCTAATCCTCTTTTAAATCCCTTCCAAGTTGGCGGCCATCACTGCCTCTTGGGGGGGGGGGGTCATCTGTCCCTGAATCTCCCAACCTTTGACTTCATTGGATGCCTAGAAGTTCTAGTGTTATGAGAGAGGAAGGAAAACTTTTCTCTGCCTGCTTCCTCCATGCCATGCATAATTTCGTAAAATTCCATTATTCAGCTTTTCTCAAAACTGCAAAGTCCCCAACACTGCAAACTCTCTCTTTTTGGGGGAGGGGGAGGTACTCCACCCCCTCGGATCATTTGGGTTGCGCTTTTCCAAACCCTTCTCCCACTCTGCAATACCCTTTCTGAGGTGAAGCGACCAGAACTGTACAAAAAGGTCAGGGATGATGGGAATCGTAGTGCAAAAACAGCTGGAGACTCCCAAGTTTGGGAAACCCTAGTCTAGAAGGTTTATGAACAACTTAAAAAGCACAGGTCCCAATACTGATTTTTGGGGGGGTGGGGCTCTACTTTCTGCACCCCTGTTTCAGGAGATCTGTCTGTTTATTCCTCCTCTCTGCCTGCTCCCCTATCTAGAGTTGTGCAACTGAGCGATGCCCCTTTTCCTCCCCCGCCCCCCAAAAGCCACAGATCTATGTAGCAGAAGCCTGAACCATATTTACGCTTGCTTATTTCAGGACAGGAAGAATGGACCAGTTCAAGACACAAGGCACCTCCAGCAAGGACAACAAAAGGAAGCTACAGAGAGCAGCCATATGCCAGATACTGATTACACTATCTGATGTTGTGAAATACCCAATCTCCACCAGTCCTGTATACTGTTCAAAGTAATTTTTTTCTATGAACAATCCCTTTTTATTAAAATCAAAGTGCTTAATCTGAATGGACGGACTGAGCTTAATCTATTTTTTGCTGAATGAAAAGCCTGGACAGGAAGACACGTTGAAACGCGGAACTTTGTTATTTCCAGATTGTATTTGGGCGGGTGGGAAAGGGGGGGGGGGGAAGAGAACCGATAGGTGGTCAAAACAAACAAAAAAAGAGAGAGAGAGAGAAAAAAAAATATAACCTTTGATTAACTAGTGTTAAAAACAGCTAGGTTTATTAAATATGTTAATCCATTATTTTAACCTAAGCGTAACCTTTTATTTTAAAGGTTTTCAACAATTTAGTTCTTCTAGTTTTTATCTTTCAACCATTTTGCTAGTCTTTCTCTTTGCAAACATACGTAAAAAGGGAGGCAGATCACAGATGCAAATAATGTGGTATTTTGTAACTTGAGTCTTGAAATGTTCTGTAGTGTTAAGCAAAGATTACTCTTGCTTGATACTAAATAAACTTTTGAAAGAAAAATCAGTGTGTGTGAGAGTATGCATTATTTATTTAAAAACCTTCATAAATAGTAGTAAACAGGGAGGGAGTGATTTTTAACAACGATCAATATTAAATTGCTCCTACTAAAGCACTGTACAACTATTTGCTTTTTTAATAAAATGGTATAAATCTAAAGGTGCATTTCATTATATTATAGATATACACACGCATATATATATATATTTACACATATATTTATTCACCTATACACAATATAGACTTAAAGGCTTTTAAAGGAGTTATCCAAATGGTATCGATCTACTGGATTGCCACATTTTTTTAAAAAAACAAATTATTGGTTTAAAATAGTTAATGCTTTTTCTGAAACAAAAAATTAAAAACAAAACACCTGTGACTTAGTTTTCATCTTGTTGAGCATTTCTTCACTTAGTGCAACTTCGGAATTTTTGTTTGTTTTCTGAGAATTTTGGTACCTTAATGACCACCTCACTCCGTGCTGGAAGCAATAAACACAAAGCTTTTAAAGACTTTCTGACTTGACTAATTGAGGTCGCTTTCGTCAGAGGCAGAGGATGTGTAACCCTTAAAACGGTCTTCATTTGCAAAGGTAAATAAATCAAATAAGATTTTAATCTCACTTAATTTATCTTAATATAACCAATAAAAGCAGGGAAGGGTACAAATTAGCAAGTTCTATTTTAGATTATAGAAAAGGGAGGCTTTAAGATCACCACCTAAAATTTCATATTAAAAAGCTTAATTTGTTCTAGTCATCTAAAAAGCCTTAGTTCGGTCAGTTTAATTGGAGGAAATTATTCCCTATTAAACAAATGTAAAACCTCATAACTAGTAACTTGTAATCCTAGAATTTATGGACAACTAATGTAACTAAGAACTTAAAACATTACAAATGTGTGTTTTCCCCCCTAAAGCTTTTTCATAATTGTTGGTTTGATGTCTTTTAATATTGATAACTATGAACTGCTACCTATTTTAGATTTTAGAATTCTGGGGTGTTTTAGTTAGTAAAAAGAAATCTTTTCTCTTGTCAGGAAACACTGAATGCCAGGGGAAGCCAAGAAGATGAAAAACATGTTTCTGTTGATGCATTGGTAGGTACCTGTGCTTATTTTTAAACTTGATTAATGGTATGTTGGGGAAAATATCTAAACTAGTAAACAGCATTTCAATCCCTTTTGCATCTTTTTACCCACCCCTTACAATGGAAATTGAATAAGCCTACATACCGAATTCTGTTCCTCGGGGCTCGGGTGAGATACTGGAATTGGTATCCTGTTTTCGGATAACCTGCCAAACTCTCGTTCTTCACCTGAGTCTATGTTTGGGAGGGGACGCCAAACGAAAATACCACATGACATTTTAGAGTTGGTATGCAAATCGTAGTTACAGTGATTGCTCTGCCTCCAAAATTTGTGCAAGTGGGAACTGAATTTGTGAAGTTGTCTGTACAGATGGAGCTGGTTTTTTATTTGTGTTTATACTTGTTTCATGGTTTGTAACTGTTTTTTCTCTTTGATTGTTCCAATCCACCCTGCGGCCTTTGGGGGAAGGGGGGGGGTAAGAAAGCTAACGGAGTGTGCTTCGTTTGATGCCTGGCGTTGGGCAAGTAATGACCTGGGTGAGCCAAAATGGGGTTTCCAAGCACCGCTGGTCCACTGCTCAGCAGTGCCTGCATAGCCCTGTGCAAGGCAGAACCATGAGCTGGTTGTTGGGTCTTGTCCAGGCTCCTGCAAGGCACCCCACAAAATAGCACTCTGCAAAAAAGGTACCTTCCAGCGTGGCCTTCAACAGGTAGGGGAGATAACAGTCTGGATTACTGGCCAGACAAATTTGCCGACCCCTGTTTTCGGCAATCATCTAGCCAAGCACACTTGGTAGAAATGCACTCATCTCATTCCATAAAAATAGGTTGCTGTTAACCAGCTAGCCAGGCCATCTAACTACCTGTTTTCAAATCCTATCTCTGTGTTTGTGCTGTGCTTTAAAAATTTATGCACCAAGGAAAGCTCAGTTCTGTGACATCTATCAATTCTCCTACCTCTCCATTAACGTATGCCGCTTCTTCCTTGGGTATCCAGAGAAGGAACTATTTATTTACAGTGGTACCTCTACTTACGAATTTAATGCGTTCCGAACGCACATTCGTAAGTAAAAAAAAAATGTAAGTCGAATCCCATAGGAATGCATTGGGAGAAAAAAATTGTAAGTTGAAGCAACCCTATCTAAAAATTCCTGAGTAGAAAAAATCCTATCTAAACCGCATCCAAGATGGCGGACGGAGCTCCATTCGTAAGTAGAAACATTCGTAAGTCGAGTCATTCGTAAGTAGAGGTACCACTGTATTTATTTCCCGCCCTCCATCCTAGAGTTGGGTTACAACCTTAAAGCGTGCTGTTAAAAGAACAGTTCAAAACAAAAAGAATAATAAAATGGGTCCCGACTTCAGGTGTCGAAAGCCAGGGTAAATATGTCTTCCTGACAGTAAGAGCTGTTCGGCAGTGGAATTTGCTACCAAGGAGTGTGGTGGAGTCTCCTTCTTTGGAGGTCTTTAAGCAGAGGCTTGACAGGCATATGTCAAGAATGCTTTGATGGTGTTTCCTGCTTGGCAGGGGGTTGGACTGGATGGCCCTTGTGGTCTCTTCCAACTCTATGATTCTATGTGCATCATCAGAATTTCGCTGGAAGCTGTAGGTGAAAGGTAGCGTTACCATCGACACTTTGGGAGAGACACCTGCAGTGCTAACCATTGGCTAGTGCATTTTGAACTGGCAGCAGTTGGCACAGCCAATATATGTGCCAAATATATTTGCCAAACACCCTGGATTGGTGTTAGTCTAATAGTCAAAGCAGACTAATCCCCAGGGAGCATGGCTGCGTGGAAACATCCTAAGAAGCTGAGTCGGAAGAGCACAAGACTCTTGATCTCAGAGTTCTGGGATCGAGCCCCACGTTGGGCAAAATATTCCGTCATTGCAGGGGTTTGGGCTGGATGATCTTTGTGGTCCCTTCCAAATCTACAGTTCTCTTATTCTAAGCCAAGGTTCAGATCTCACTTGGGAGAATCTTGTGGGTCTTTTGAATAAGAATGGATTCAGCCATGCATGCCTACTTTGCTCACTGCATTGCAGTAGAACATGTGAACGGTCTGTTCGAGAATCATAGAATTGTAGAATGTAGTCCAGCCCCTGCAATGCAAGAATCTCAGCTAGATCATACATGACAGGTGGCTATCCATCCTCTGCTTAAAAACCTCTAGGAAGGGAGAGTCCTCCTCTTTGGGGCGTCTGTTCCACTGTCGAACAGCTCTTACTGTCAGAAAGTTCTTCCTGATGTTTAGTCAGAATCTCCTTTCTTGTAACTTGAAGCCATTGGTCTCCGGAGCCTCTGGAACAGGGGACAAGAAGTTTGCTCCATCCTCCTTGTGACAGCCCTATATAGATATTTAAAGAAGAAGCAAAAGGATAAGAAAACTTGGCATTTGGTGTTTTATCTGGGATGGCTGTTTGCACATGAAAGCCATCACTTGAGGTTGAATGCATAAAATAATGCAAGCATGTGATAAGTGCTGGCAATCACTTGAACCAGACATTGCTCCCCAACCTAAGAAAAGTTTTTTTAGTCTTGCAGGGTTTGATCTGTTTCTGAATTCTTAAGTGTGTGGAAGAGTTACATATAAGCAGACTTTAAATATAAGCAAACTCTCTTGTGGGAAAATGTCTAGCATTAAAGAAAGAATGTTTCTTTTCCTTCTTCCTTGAAAAAAGATTTTTTGTGTGTATTTGTACACCCCAAACAAGATCTTACAGCATCACTTGTCATGGAAACAGTCAGAAGATCAGACTCGATGTTCAGCAAATCTCCATTTCCTCAAAACAGGAATATAGCAACTCTTCTAGACTTAAGAGTTTGAAAGGAGCATGTGAAAACAATTATTCTGTTTTGGCACAACAGAAAGCCAATCCAGGTCTAAGTTTAATGCTCCAGGACTTTGTCCAGTCAACACATAATTGCAAGAACACAATAATTGCCTTGCCCACCCAGATTCAAGTCCAGCATCCTATTTTCTAGTACTGATAAACCTCTAGAAGAGCTATGGGCTTTTCTGTGGCGCTCCAGATGTTGCTAATCTCCCATCATCCATTGGGACTTGGGGCTGATGGGAGCTGGAGTTTAGCAACACCTGGAGATGCTCAGGCTTTTATCCATCCAGTTACAGGTTCCCAATCAGGGCCTGATCATTGCAGTCTTTCCCCCAAAGCCTGGCTTGGATGGGATTGGTAAACCTGTACCGGGGCTGCACCGCTTCCCACAACCTCAGTAAGAACTGGGTCTTTAATTCCCTGGTGTCTGTGTCTCAAAGACATTAACACTGCTTCTGGAACATTAAGATTTGCATTTCCCAAAAGCACTCTGACACTTTCTGTACACAGAGCAGAACGATGTCTCGCTGCAAGTAGAAAACTTGTACATCTCAAACCCTGCTGAGCTTTCTTCCTGAGCTGCTAGGCCTTTGTTTTTCTTATGTGTCCAGGGAATTAGTTTACACGAGGTGGCAAGGAGAAATGTCTCCTCTGCTGCTTCATCCTGTTGCATATCCAGGTCAGGCCTGAGCTGATGGCTGTCAAAACACCCCTCATAGCATTTGTAGGTTTTGCATTTGCTGATTTATGGCACAGCTGAATGTGCGACAGCTGGAGCAAAGATAGGCCTGTCTGTGGGATATCGCTGCTAGTCTTCATCTCCCAAGCGGGGTGTGAAAAGGGTGTGTTGTTCTTCTCGGAATTTATCTTTAGCCTGCCCTTTTGCGGTTGGTCATCTCTGCTTAAAAGGACACCCACTCAGTTGTTTTGTTCTCGGATATAAAAGGTTTCCCCGCATAAATCAGTAACATTTCTAATTGGTGCTTTCCGCCACCTGCAACGTGATCGTCCCCAGAGCGTCACCAATAATTATTGGTTCCAAGAATATATACATATGTGTGTCTTTTGTTCTGCTGTTTTCCAGGGACTTTGCACGCTCTTACGGACAGATTTGAAACACCCCCCTCACCGACGTGCCTCGGAAACAATAGCCAGCAGCTCTTTGAAACTCCACTTTGACTTCCTTTTTATGCTACCTGCTGTACCCTAGACTTGACAAGATGTATAGTTTTTCAGACCTCAGTTTTAACTCTATAATAATGTTTATTCATTTACCGCTGTAACTTTGTGAAGACATTAATAAAAGATTTTTCCGTTTCATTGTCCTGCGCAAAGAAATATTGATTCTTTATCAGACTCTTGTAAGTTCTTGCACAGTGAGAGTTAAGCTTGAGGGAGTCTCTTTCAAACTAGCCCATTGCTAAAAAGGGCTTATCACCTGTGTGTGTGTGTTCACGCAGCAGCTGCTGCTAAGACAAGTAAACCAAAGAGTGTTACAGAAACACTTATCTAAATGTAAACATACATGCCCAGAGCACAAGGGAGAAGGATTTTTGGAATGGGAGGGGGAGCAGTCAGGTGACCTAAAATTCTTCTGATTTCCGCATTATGCATGCAAAATGTGCTTGACATATAAGTGCATGCTGTCCCCCGCAAAACGTACACATGACAGTTCCTAACTCAAGTGGAGGAGTTTGCGAGAAGTCTCTGCCACGCTACTTGTACCTACGGGACCACCTCTCCTGGTATGCCCCGCGGAGGACCTTAAGGTCCACAAACAACAATACTCTGGAGATCCCGAGCCATAAGGTGGCTAGATTGGCCTCTACTAGAGCCAGGGCCTTTTCAGTATTGGCCCCAACTTGGTGGAACACTCTTTCAGGGCCCTGCGGGATTTGTCATCTTTCCGCAGGGCCTGCAAGACAGAGCTGTTCCGCCTGGCCTTTGCGTTGGATTCAGTCTGACCCCTGTGTTTTCCTCCCTCATGGCTTGGATTTGTGGACTACTTAAAATGAGGCTGCATTTTAAATTTTAATACTGTATTTTAATCTGTATTTTAATTAATTGCTTTTTATGTTTTATTGTAATTTTATTGGTGTGAGCCGCCCTGAGCCCGGTTTTGACTGGGGAGGGCGGGATATAAATAAAAATTATTATTATTATTATTATTATTATTATTATTATTATTATTATTATTTACAGGTAGGTAGCCGTGTTGGTCTGACGTAGTCAAAAAAAATAAAAATCCTTCCAGTAGCACCTTAGAGACCAACTAAGTTTGTCATAGGTATGAGCTTTCGTGTGCATGCACACTTCTTCAGATACACTGAAACAGAAGTCACCAGACCCTTATGTATGGTCAGAGGGTGGGGAGGGGTATTACTCAGAAGAGTGGTGGGAATGGGTGATTGGCTGATAGGAGTGGTAAACCTGTTGATGACTGTTAACGACTGTTAATGACTGCAATTGGTCTTGCAGGAAAAAGCAAGGAGTGCCACACTAAGCCTGCATTACTGCAATTCACGCGCATAGGCTTTCTTCCTGCTCTCCCATTGAGCAGCAGACCTCACTCACGCCGTATCGTGCATTACTCTTCCTGCAAGCTCTGTCATCTCCCTTAGCCAAACTCCTCCGCCAACCATCTTCCTTCTCGTTCCAAGCTCACTCCACATCAGCAAAGTTGCCTAGTTTCACTGTGGCTCCTCCACTGCCCATTCCGCTTTTAATTCTCTGAATCCAGTTCCGATATTTCTCTTTCCCATGATGCAGACCTTCTCGGCATGCCCTTTGCTATCTTTGGCACGGCAGACAACAGATCAGCGTTAGTTTCTTAAATCTAAAAAGCTGAAGCGTGTATTGCAACTGCTACACAACATACTACTCATAGTTGGGCTCCAGGGGTACAGAGTAGTCTGCAACACTCCACCTTCCTGCATCAGATTCTTGAGCGATCTACCCTTTTTACTTTTGGGTCAGCCACACCGCCACCCTTCTGCCCTCCATGTTGTAAAGGGGGGGGGTGGACACACGCAATCCACTTGGTTGTGCTAAGCTACTTCAGGGCAGCCGGAACGAAAGCACAGTGGCATAGCAGAGAGTGATAACACCGTTAGTCCAGTGGGTGCAAGCAATCTTGAGGATTTTCAAGCCCTCAGGAACAGGTTTCTGGAGAAGATGCTGCAGCAGGAAGAAGAAAGTATGGGAACTGGCTGTGCCTCTTGCTGATTTTAGCATCTCATTCATCGTAGGGGTGATATTTCCAGAGTGTCAGAATCGTGTCTCCAGGTGTAGCTTTACATTGGTGTAAGCTAGGCCTAAGTGTGCTTAACTTGAATTGGCTGCACATTATTTGCCCTTAGCTCAACCTTCACTTTTTTGAATGACCTCTCCAGCATTTGAATTTTAAATTGTAAGCTCTTTGGGGCAGATACATTTTCCCCCTGTTGCTCTAAATAGCATGCACCTTGATGGTACAATTTAAATAATAATTACTAGGCCTGTAACATTTAATTGATTTCTTTTAAAGGGGCGGGGATGACCTAACAGGTTCCTCGATTACTCAGGGTGCAAAGTGCATGTTTTTTTTATTCCAACCAGTTATTAAAAGAGTCCTTTACTCTTTTCTCACATAGAAGGGGGAACACACCTCCTAATGTGTCGGCTGCAACACACACATGCATCACCCAGACGCGAAAAATAATTAGAATGATTATTTTAATCATGCAAATGTATGCAATTGGGTGACGGCCCTAATGATTGCGACCTCCTAGCGGCTCACAAATCTCAAGTTTTAAGAACCACTTTAGATGTTAGTCTGTGGTTAGTGCTGAAAAGTCTTTCTTCATACAGGGAATCCATGTAACAGGGCATGTTTTAGCAGCGCAGTCAATGGGACTCAAAAGTAAGTCCCATTGACATACACAGGATTGGAGCCCCGCATCTCCTGTGTGAACCATTCTAAGGTCATAGACCGGGCAGGCGGAAGCTGTGGTTTTCCAGGTCTTGTTGGGAAGCCAATTTCCATCAGTCCAAACTGCATGTCCTATGATCAAGGGTGATAAAAGTTGGAGACAGCAGCAACAGCCACAGGTTCCCTGGCCTCATCATACAACCTTAGTACACCTGTACCAATAGAGCTTTGACCCTTGGAGCATTGGTGGTTGAGCGTTCAACATGTTTAGACCACAACTCAACCTACGTCAGTAGCTTTTATTAAACGACGTGGGAAGCAACGCATAAGCCAGCCCTAATCCTCTGAAGGATATAAATTGCTTCAATATACGCAAAGCAGTTCCAGGCTGTACAAAAATAATTGTATTCATGGCAGCCATGCACACGTGTGAAGTGTGGACAGACAAACATCCTTAGCACATCCAAGTGGGAGCCAATAAACATGAGTGTTTAAGCCTGAATGCCTTCATTTACAGTTTGCTGTTGGTCCCCTGCAGTTTCCCAAAAGCAATCACAATTGCTGTGTGCACCACCTTTGAATGCAACAAGCAATTAGGTGGGCAAGAATGGCTGGGATGCGTTTTCTCTGACACCCGTAAAAAATGCACATGCTCTTTTTTTCATTTGTGCAATGTTTGGGGAAAAGGTTACAGCAGGCCTGCAACTTATTGGAAGGCTATTAACCAGGGTAGTTTTTTTTAAAAAAAGCCTACGTGTTCAGTGACTGTGTACCAGACCACAAAATATGTACACCTTTGGTTTTTCTAGAATGGCAATTGGGAGAAGGCAAGGCTCAGGAGTAAACTCTACTAAGACAGTTGGATGGCACCTTGCACATTTTCTTCCAGCAACTCTTGCAGCCAGGCTGGTGCAAAATGTACTGCTCTGCTTCCCTTTGGACATCAGCAAGGCAAAGAGGGGGGTCTTGTCATCTGGGCACCCCAGGACCTCCACATGCATTGCCCCGGCTTGTGCCCCAGAGAAGGTCTCTTCGGTGCTGCAAATGCAGCCTTTTATATTTTTATTGGTGGGCAAGCTGGAAAGATTTGTGCTGCTCCTTCTCCACAGTTCAGCAAGGCATGCCTAGCAGTTTGTTCTCTGCTATCCACCCCAAAGTAGAAAATGCAAAGTAAGAAAAGACCCCTGGGGAGAACAGATCGGAAATAGGTTTTTCCTTTAAAGCACTGTTAAGGAATTTGTTACCGTAAGTTGAAATAACTTGTGTCTGCAAGCACGGCCCTATAGAGATCTATGGAGGCACTGTGTTCAGAAATAAGTCCGGCTGTCTCTTATTATCATCACTGGATTCGTAATACTCTGGAATAAAGAAGTTCTTAAAAGGCAGCTTGTCAAGCCTGAGGATCCTGTCCTCAGCTGTGCCTCCCAAGTGCCTGCAGTAAGGCTAGTTAAGGAACTCAAACCATTTTTTCCTTCAGGCAAATGCTTCTAATCTGGATTGTAGAACCCTTGCTTCCTAAAGCCATTACTGTAGTCCCTGATGGTGCAGTCTGATGTAAAAAAAGACGGGGAGTTTTCTTTGGGTCCAGTGTAGATTGACCTGAAAAAGTTGCTCTGGTTGTAACTAGAGATGGATGGATCTTTTTATTTCAGTTTCTCACGCTTCCTTATTTTTCAAGTCATAGAATGGTAGAGTTCGTTTGTCACACTTCGGCATCAATTTGCAATTCATATTTTTTTTAAAGAAAGTCATCATGAAACCCCATCAGCATTTTAGTGCATGTTTCTCAACATACTCATTTTTAATGCAGTTTTGCCTATTATATACGTATTTTTGAAAGCCATTTTCCCTAATATAACGCATGTTTACTGTTGTTTTCACTAGTGCATGCATTTTAATCCTCTGTTAATGCTCCATTTTTATTTTTTAATGCACTTTTTATTTTTTTAAAAATTACATTGAAAAAAGTGTTACTTTTGAAGTATCACTGTGTATATTTTCAGAAAGAATGAATTAGGCAGGATCACATTAAAATGCATACTGAACCAAATTTCTAATCCATCCCATAGTAACTGCATTCAGCAGCAACATTTTTCTCAATGTATCTATACAAATGAAGCTATACAAATGAAGGCAGAGGGCCTTCTTGGTAGTGGCACCCACCCTGTGGAACACCCTCCCACCAGATGTCAAAGAGAACAACAACTACCAGACTTTTAGAAGACATCTCAAGGCAGCCCTGTTTAGGGAAGCTTTTGATGTTTGATGGATTACTGTATTTTAATATTTTGTTGGAAGCCGCCCAGAGTGGCTGGGGAAGCCCAGCTAGATGGGCGGGGTATATTATTATTATTATTATTATTATTATTATTATTATTATTATTATTATTAGCCAAGTTTCAGCAATCTGCCCAAGTCTGTAGGAGCTCCCATCCTATGGAATTTGAATGTGAGGCTTTTCATAAATTTGACACATGGTTAATGTCTGGTAAAGCATACAATGAGTTGAGAGGAAGGGTACTATGTGTTGGAAAACCATAGTATAGGGACACAACACTGGGACAGCTCAGTTGGTAGAGCATCAGACTCTGAATCTCTGGGCCGTGGGTTTGAGTCCCATGTTGCAGAAAAGATTCCTGAATTTCAAGGGGTTGAACTAGAGGTAAAAGTAAAGGACCCCTGGACAGTTAAATCCAGTCAAAGGCGACTATGCAGTTGCGGCACTCATCTCGCTTTCAGGTCAAGTGAGCCGGCGTTTGTCCACAGACAGCTTTCCGGGTCATGTGGCCAGCATGACTAAACATCTTCTGGTGCATCAGAACACTGTGGCGGAAACCAGAGCACACGGAAACGGCGTTTACCTTCCCTCCTCAGCGGTACCTATTTATCTACTTGCACTGTGGTGCTTTCAAACTGCTAGGTTGGCAGAAGCTGGGACAGAGCAACGGGAGCTCACCACTGTAGAGTGGATTCGAACCTTCTGATCAGCAAGCCCAAGAGGCCCAGTAGTTTAGACCACAGCGCCACCCGCATCCCTAGAACTAGATGACCCTTATGGTCGCTTTCAACTCTACGATTCGATGACTCTGTGACTCACAGACAAGAAGGAGGGAAGATGCTACAGAGCAGGTTACAAAGCAACCTCCATTCTTATCCCTCTCCCACTTTAGCCTTGGAGCCGTTTGCAGATTGCCCAGATGTATTTCTATTGCCTTAAGGGATAGACTCCCTTGGAGAAGGGCTGTAGCTCAGACTTGCACGCAGGTGGTCTTGGGTTCAATCCCTGGTGTCTCCAATTAGGACTAGGAAAAAACGTCTGGTCTGAGATCCTGGAGAGCCACTGTCAATCAGTGTAGACAATATTGAGCTGGATGGACCAATGGCCCTACCTGGTATAAGGCAACTTATTACGGACTTCCCTAGGTTTCTTCTATTCAACTTTCAACGTGGATTGTTCTGCGTAGCCTGGCCTCTCCCACTGCCTAGAATCCCAGTCATATCTACTCAGAAGAGCCCATAGCTCAGTGGCACACCATCTGCTCTGCATGCCAAAGGTCCCCGGTTCAAGCCCTGCCATCTCCCAAGGATCGCTGGGAATGTCCCCTTTCTGAAACCCTGGAAAGCTCCTTCCGATCAATGTGGACAATCATAGAATCATAGAGTTGGAAGAGACCACAAGGGTCATCCAGTCCAACCCCCTGCCAAGCAGGAAACACCATCAAAGCATTCTTGACATATGCCTGTCAAGCCTCTGCTTAAAGACCTCCAAAGAAGGAGACTCCACCACACTCCTTGGGAGCAAATTCCACTGCCGAACAGCTCTTACTGTCAGGAAGTTCTTCCTAATGTTTAGGTGGAACCTTCTTCCTGAACTTAGAACCTCCAATAGTCTGACAGTATAAGGCTGCTTTCTATGCTCCACCCTTGTTTGTTTAAAAGAGTGTGCCACCACTGAAAACTGCAGGATGAATTTCACGGTTTTGTACCAGGCTCTGTGTGCAATTCCATAAAGCGTTTCCCATACTGAACAACTAAGTCTTAAGTACAGAATGAATGAATAGGCCTTTGAATTAAATTAAAACTTAACCAAAAAAAATCACTTAATCTTCCAAGTGTTTTAATGATGAGGCATCTGGGTTCCGGCTTGTTTTGAGGCAGATTTATCAAAGCCAATTATAGTTCTTTTTAGAACTTACAAAGGAACACTGGAGATCAGGCTCAAATTAAAAAGAAGTGTATCTTTGTTGTTTCCCCCCCAAATCCCTTTCAAAACTGTTCCTTGCTTTCATGTTTTCAAAGGTTGCCATTCACTCATGCCCACAATCTCAAAGTATTTAACCAGCGGAGGGGAAGGCATTTGCAAAAATCACAGGTTAGTTGCTCCTTACTTGGCCTGTCACACATGTAGATGAGTCAAAAGATAAAACTTGCTTGCTTTCCCAAGCAATGGTATTACTTATTGTTAAAAGTCCCACAAATATCCTGAGGTTTGTATTGATTCCCTGGTTTTCTGAAAAGCAGACTTGGAGACTTTTGGAGCGAGTTTGTTTACTTTATTTATTTCCAATATTTATTGGTTGCTTTTGATTATCAATGATCACACAAGGCAGATTCCAGGGCAATCAATAAAGCAATGCATCAGTCAAATAATATGGTGTTTAAAACAATAAAAGCTAAAGTTAACAATATAAAACAGGCCTAACAGAACTTACGTAGAATGCCTTTTAAAACAGAAAGACCTTCATTGGGTACCTGAAATTCAGTGGGGAAGGAGTGTCTGTCTGATCTCAACTGGGGAGTCCCACAAAACTGGGCCCACAGTGCAAATAATTTGGAGAAAAGGCAAGTAAGAGGGGACATGATAGAAGTTTCTAAAAATCATGCAAGGCATGGAGAAAGTGGAGAGGGGAAAGTTTTCCTCCCTCTTTCACAACCTCCAACGAAGCTGAACGTTGGAAGATTTGTGACAGATAAAAAGAATGTACTTCTTCAAGTAGTGAAGCCATGCTGTGAAACTCACGGGAGGCAGCGGTGGCTACCAACTTGGATGGCTTTAAAAGAGGGTTAGACAAATTCATGGAGGAGATGGCTCCCCACAATGGCTATGCTCTGCCCTCCACATCTGGAGGCAGCAATGCTTCTGAAAAGCAGTTGCTGGAAGCCACAGGAGGGGAGAGGGCTCTTGTGCTCCTGCTCTGCTTGCTGGTTTTCCATAGGCATCTGGTTGGCCACAGGATGCTGGAATAGATGGTTCATTGGCCTGGTCAAACAGGGTATTCTTATGAATGCACATGGAGGACTACCAGCAAAGACTTCCTTGAAGATCTCAGTGGTTTGGCAGGAGGTCCTTGAACTTGTTGTCTTTGTCCATGGAGTTTTCTTGGCAGGGATACTGGAGTGGCTTGCCAGTTCCTTCTCCAGGTGGATCACCTTTAGTCAAAACTCTCCACTATGACCTGTCCATCTTGGGTGGCCCTGCATGGTATAGCTCATAGCTTCTCTGAGTTATTCAAGCCCCTTCGCCATGACAAGGCATTGATCCACGAAGGGGCAGTGCAAGACAGGAGTGCCTGGCGTGCTATGGTCCATGGGGTCACGAAGATTCGGACATGACTAAACGACTAAACAACAACCTTGAACTTGGCCCAGTAACATGTGGCCAGCCTGTGCAAGCTTTTAAGCCCTTTTTAGATACCACAGGTGATGTGTCCTGCACTACAAAGGGCAAACCTGTATCTGAAGGGCTGGAGGTGACTCTACCATGTGCCCCTTCCTGGATGTATTGATCCGTTCTCATTAAACATACTTTGTCTTTGTCCAAGACAAATGGGAAACCAGAGACTTTTATTTTTATTTTATTTTTCAAAAAGGGAAATCCATCACTTCCTTGCTTTGCGTTCTTTCTAAAAGCAAACAGATTTAAAGTCGGAAGATGGAAAAACCACAAGTGGTACTGAAGCAAATGAGATGTATGGAGTCTCTATGTCCCGTTGGCAACAAAATGGAGTCCTATTTAATGGGACCCCTGAGATTGAATTAATGGAGGTAGTCAGATTAGACATTCTGTCCACAAAACTACTTCCATGTTGAGGTTATTTATAAGAAACCAGCACAACCGTGAGCTCATTAGCTTTCTGTTTTCTTCCTCAGTTTTACTCTTAATACAAAGCACTCAAAAGCGACAAGCTTATTCCAAAGCGACTGGAGATGGAAAAACCCAAAGGAGCTGAATTTGCAGGGAGGAAATTTCCCTTTCAGCCGAGCTCCTTTGCCCAATGTCAAACCTCGTCTCTTCATACGTGTGGAAGGATAATCTCCTTTGACTCGCCCTCATTGTTCGGCTCTTTAGAAGCCACTCCAAGAAACAGATTTAAAAAGCAATTGGAAACAACAGTCTCCTGACGTTACAACTTCATGATTTTAACGTAAACAGCAGTTTTCCAGATTGGCAGGGCCACCTGACCTGTGTTTAAGTGCAGGTTAATGAAGAAGAGGAGCTGAGTACGGCAAAGGTTTAGCCATCCGTGCTCTGATGCTGGAAAACTAGCAGGTAGGTAAAGGTAAAGGACCCCTGGACGGTTAAGTCCAGTCAAAGGCGACTGGCGTTGCGGTGCTCATCTCCACTTTCAGGCAGAGGGAGCTGGCATTTGTCCACAGAAAGCTTTCCGGGTCATGTGGCCAGCATGACTGAACCGCTTCTGGTGCAATGGGACACCGTGACAGAAACCAGAGCGCATGGAAACACCGTTTACCTTCCTGCCGCATCAGTACCTATTTATCTACTTGCATTTTGGCGTGCTTTCGAACTGCTAGGTTGGCAGGAGCTGGGACAGAACAACGGGAGCTCACCCCGTCACAGGGATTCGAACTGCCAACCTTCCGACTGCCAAGCCCAAGAGGCTCAGTGGTTTAGACCACAACGCCACCCACATCAAGTAGCATTAAGCAGAGAGCACTGGGGAGCATTTCTTCTGCTGGTGGGGAAGGAGCCAAGGAGGGAGGCAGTGAAAGAGATTGCAGCTTTTTAAGGAGGCAGCAGCAAACAATTGAGACTGGTTGAGTAGTTCTGACGTGATATTGCCAGAATCTGTGTCCCTCTCACCTTCTGTGAGATGTCATAGTTGTGGCACCTACTGTGGTGCCCCAGAAGCTCTGCTCCTGATGCAGCCCTTTGCCCAGGCTCAATGTGAATGTTTCATTTCCATTTCTCCTGGGCGTGCTATGAATGTTAGGTTGGAAAACAATCCACTCTTGGGCTGGTGCACATCTGCTTTTGTTAACAAAGCCCGACAGGTACATATCTGTCTGTGATTATGGTGGCACAGCTCACTAGACTGAGGTAGGGCTAGGTGTTGCTGGTGTGGACCACAATTCCCATCAGATCTAGATCACGTGGCCAATGGCCAGGGATAATGGGACATGTAGTCCAACAGCATTGGCAGGGCCACAGGTTTCCCAGCCTTGCTCTAGAGTCATGGCTACCAGGGGAAGGGCTGTAGAACATCTGCATGTAGAAGGTCCTGGCATCTGCAAGCTGGGCTGGAAATACCCTCAGCCTGAAACCCCAGAGAGCTTCTGCCAGTCAGTGCCAACACTATTGAGCTAGATGGGCCAACATTCTGACCCAGTATAATGCAGCAGGCTGACTTGTGATCTTCAGGAGAAATGGGGCATGACTCCGAAGCAGTGGTGGTTGTGGGCTGGCTGATGGCCTCGGCTTGCACCCCTTTTGTTCGTAGCTCCCTTCCCGAATGAGGTCGAGAGCATTTCAAGGAAGCCTTCGCCCTGAGGCGGGTGCCAGACAGGCTGCTTAACCTGTGGCAGAAGAGAAGGCACTGATGTATCCTCTCTGCAGCTCCGTCGAGGCCCCGTCACTCTGTGACAGCCAGCTCTTATCGGAGGAGCGAACAAAGAGGTAGTCGTGTTGGCCTCGGGAAGCGAAGCGCAGAGTCTCACAGACAGCTGCCTGCTTGGTATAATAGCTTTCTATTTTTACTCTGGTCCTGACCTGGTTTTGCGTGTAGTGGAAAGACGCTTTGCAGGGATGGATTGGCCAGGAACACGGGAGTCTCGAAGCATCGGGGCTTGTACCGACACTGGTACGCTTGTCTCCAATGGCTTGGATCCTAAGATAAATTAGCTCTAGTTCATGGAAGGAAGGTTTGCCGGCAATCCCTGGGCTTGTTGTAGGAAGACCAGGAGGTGCAGGCTGGGTGCAGAAATTTTTAGGAGCACAAAATTACAACACCCAGTGCTGCTTCAATGCAGCTGCACGCTTCCGTCGCTGGGCTCCATTGGAGATGGCTTCTGCATGTGAACCAGGAAGTGACCTCTCCAGAAAATGGAATCACTCTTCTTTTCTTATCTCGGCAGCTGCAATCTCCTGGACGCCATTAGGTAGTTCAATATGCATGCGTACTCCATCTGTTTCCCTCCACGTGGCCCTGGGTGTCAGCAGCCCACGCTATGCCACTGCAATGCCCCATCTGCCCAACTGGACCAGCTTCCAACATACTTCTGTTTTGTTTTGTGTTCATTGCCTCCAACAGACTTGAACCACAGGGGAAAGGGTGAAGTTGTCTCTGTGCAAGAGGAGATCCTTTCAGATGCGTTCCTCCTCCTACAGTCTTATCATGACTATTTATCCCACCTTTTATCCAAAGGGCTCTCCTTCTACTCCTCTTCATGTTATCCTTACAACAATCTTCTCTCGGGTTAGGCTGAGAGAGAGTGACCGGCCCCAAGCCAGGCAGTGGACTGCATGGCTTGAACAGGGATTTGAACCCTGGTCTCCCAAGTCTTCAACCGACAGTCTAAGCACTGCTTCACACTGACACTCAGCTAGTAGGTGTTTATTAGCAGCTGTCAATTAGACTAGGTGTTCGCCTATAAATCTGTGCAGTTTGGATTCACGGGACCAGAACAAGGGTGCATTCAGACATGAGGAATATTGCATTCGTTTTCCTGGTTATAATGCTCAAGCTTCTACCCCTGTTTCCTCATGTTCCTTTCACATTGCAGTACCTGTTGCATTACGAAGCAGTGGCTCCCCCCCCCCCCGATGTACTGCCATGCGAAGCCAAATTTCACTCACACCGGTGGGTGTGGTGTGTCACAACAGCAAAGTTCATTGGACAACATCCCAGTCTTTCCACTTAAGTTCCCCCTTAATCCCCCATCGAATCACCAAGAAAGAACTGGATGCTGGTGTACCGTCCCAGGTTTAATTGCTTTACCCCCCACAATTGGGGGGGGGGCGTTAAGTAGATTCCACTAGGTTTCCAGTTGTCACGGTCCGGTTGGTGGGCGGTTGAAGCCCTGGCTGAGGACGTCAGGACAAGAGGCAAGATGGTGGTGTAGAAGCAGGAACAGGTGCAGGGTTGAGGGTCCAGCAGCAGGCAGTCGCAGGGTCAAGGAGCAAGGCAGAGGCGAAGGTCTGGGAGTCAAGGAGCAAGGCGTCGGCAAGGCGAAGGTCCAAGGAGCAAGGCGAAGGCTCAAGGAACAAGAAGCAAGGCGAAGGTTCAAGGAACAAGAAGCAAGAAGCAAGGCAAAGGTCCAAGGGTCGAGGATCAAGGCGTCAGCAAGGCAAGGGTCCAAGGGTTGAGGATCAAGGCGTCGGCAAGGCAAGGATCCAAGGAGCACGAGGCCAGATGCAACCAGGCAGGGATAGCGTTGCTGTGGCAAAGAGCTGAAGGGAAATGCTGAGCTTTTATCCTTCCCAGCTCCTGCCACCAGGTGCAGTGAGGTATCAAGTGGCCTCACCTGAGTGGTCACTCCTTGCCTCTCCAGCACAAGCTGAGGCCTCATCTGAGTGGCCACTCCTTGCTTCTCCAGCACAAGCTGAGGCAGGCCCCAGTCCTGCAAAGCATTATAGGCCTGACTCCTGCCCCTACTCCTGACACCAGTTAGGGAAATCGAATAAGCCACCATATAAACGCAGCCCATGTCTAGATTATAACGGCCACAAAATCCTGGTTTTTCACAAGAGGAGGAGAATCTTTGCTCACCCATAAAACAGGCTCTGAAAGAGGGGGGGGGGTTCCCTCCTTCCCATACGCTTTAACCACCTTCATTGGATGTACAAAGAAGTGTGAGTTAAGGGGTAGCTAATCTGCATTAAGTGATCTTGATTATGCCCCACAGATGGAGTGGCGTAGAAGTGAGCACGGCACTAATCAAACGGCTTCTTGGTAAATGGCAGCACTTATTAATCATCGCCGTTGGTCGTTGGCTCTCTTGCTGATCCATCTGAAGAGTTGGCAACGGTTTCAATTACACTCAGGAATTTATTTTTCAACGAGGTTTTTAGTACTACGGGAGGAAAATCTTTCCTGCCAAATGCAATTTGTTGTTTACTTTCTGTTGAGGACCTGCTGCATTTTGAATTTTGTGCTCAGAACTTCCAGCTTATTTTATATTGCTGTTGCTGTAGGGTTCTTCTTCTTCTCCCTCCCTCTCTCTCTCCCTCCCCCCTCTCTCTGTCAATAAAGTGATAATAAACCTACAGAATAAAAGCAAAATACCAGGACATTGGCACTAACCAGGATTTTCAAGATCTCGGGAATAGCAGTAGAATTTGGAACAACATACTAGTCCTCTTTAGGTGTTCTCTCATAAATCTCTCATTATTTGCAAATTTTCACATGCAATTTTGTCTGATCTGCACCTTTTTGAAAAACATTCCCCCCCCAAAAAAAATATGATCCATTTTGTATGTTATACTAACTAATATATGCATTTATATATTCATGTGCATGCCCAGGAAACTGCCTCACAGAATTCAGAGAAATACATATTTTGAAGGATGGTTATGCTTTGATTCACTATTGTTTCAGAAAGTGCAAATTAGATAAGTTCTCCTTTAGATGCGAAATGAATTGAATTTCTTCTCCATCTGTAGTTGGAGGAAGGAACTCCAAGAGGAAGAGAAGGAAGGAAGGAAGGAAGGAAGGAAGGAAGGAAGGAAGGAAGGAAGGAAGGAAGGAAGGAAGGAAGGAAGGGTTTCCCCCCCCCCCCTTGCATTGCAGAAGTCAGCACAGCACCCAGCATAACTTCAGATTTTGCCTGGAGTGGCAGCAAAAGATGCAGAACTTTGTCGCTATATGGAAGGACTTTCGCCGGCTGAGCCCTGGAAGATTACCTTTGCCCATAACGTGGCAGCTTTGTCATCTTCTGCTGAGGCTGCACTGGTGATAACAAATGTCTTTTGCACCTGGCTGCTGTCGCAAGCGACTCTCACTCTCTCCTATTGATTTCTCGCTCTCTTCGCGCATGCTTGTTTAATAAGAAAAAATGTTGTTCAAAACCGAGTCTGATAATCTTAAAGATGTTATTTACTTTCTGAAAGGTGTGCTGGATTATGATTAATACGGTGAGCAGTGGGAACCTAATAGAGGCAATGCTTCTCTATATAGCCAAGTGGTCCAATGTTCCTGGGGCAGGGGGGATAAAACAGTCAATTCCACATTAAACACACCAGACTTTTCTTGTTCTTGTTCAGGCGAAAGCCTCTTCTTCTTCTTCTTCTTCTTCTTCTTCTTCTTCTTCTTCTTCTTCTTCTTCTTCTTCTTCTTCTTCTTCTTCTTCTTCTTCTTCTTCTTCTTCTTCTTCTTCTTCTTCTTCTTCTTCTTCTTCTTCTTCTTCTTCTCCTCCTCCTCTTCTTCTTCTTCTTCTTCTTCGGCAGAGTTGCTAATCGGCGGGGAGCCAAACTCTCCTCCAGGAAAGCCAGCATTCCTCAACCTTGCAGATTATGTTCATTAAACATGATTATGTGTCGTTTCATTCTGCACAATTTATTCTAGTTTTATTTATTTATATGAAATGTTTAGGGTGCAAGTTACAGAATGGCTGGGGCAACCCAGTCAGATAGGTGGGGTAAAAAAATAAAATTATTATTATTATTATTATTATTATTATTATTATTATTGAATAGGACATCCCTACTTTCATCAGAGAAATGTTGGAGGGTATGTTTTGATATAGCTGGAGAAGACCTTCGTTCTGAAGCTTCTTCTGAAAGGAACTTATCATATAAGGAAATAATAATAATAATAATAATAAATTGATCACTTATACCCCACTCTCGGTGACTCCCAGCAGAATATTAATAACACGATACAACATCAAAAACTTCCCTAAACAGAGCTACCTTCAGGTGTCTTCTAAAAGTCAGATAGTTGTTTATTTCCTTGATATCTGATGGGAGCATTCTGCTGAATACCTGCCCACAATGCATTGCCCTCCATACTTCCTGTTAGTTTCCTCTATAGAATCTCAGTCTAAAAGCTTCTTTCCTTCCTCTCCAACACCAGGCAGAAAGTATTGCTTGTCACATCTCCTGTTTACCGCAGCTTTTAATATTTGATGCCCCGGGTGTAAACGGCCCAGAAAATGGTTCTGTTCTTTTATTACTTCTTTTCCAATTGGGAATCTTTGGGTTATTTATGAAGCTTAATGACTTATTTATTTAATTGTTATTTTCTTTAATTAAAATGCAAAGCACTCAGAGACATGTGTGCCTTTTGGTGATGATAATAATAGTAATTATCATTGCAACCCCATAGGACTAATATAGTAAAAAATAATGATTTTTTAAAAAAGAAACGTGAAAGAAAACAGACTATTGCTTGATTTTCTTTCTTTCCTAACCAGAGAATGGCAGATTGCTCTTATTAACATTTCATAACCAATATCAATCCAAAGTCCTCTGGGAGCCCCCTTGTTATAATGGGAGAGTGACTTGCAAACTCAAGACGTACATGGTGCCTTTATTTTATTTATTGAAATGTGTAGCTCACTTGAAAGTCTTGGGTGAGTTATAGCTATGACTGCACATGCATTTAAAGCACATTTTGCCTTCCCCTGCAAAATAATAATAAAATCACGGGAACTGTAGTTTACCCCTCATAGAGCTACAGTTCCCAGCATCCTTAGCAAACTACAATTCCCAGGATTCCATTATATTTAATGAGTTTGGGAGGCAAAGAACCCAAAGGGAACTTTTTCCAAAATGGAGATTACAACCCAATACCTCTCACATGATCCCTGGTTTGCAACCCTCACCTGTTAGCTACCAGAAAACAACAATCAATGATCAACTAACTCTGCAAGAAGCTCAGAGAAAAACTTTAGAAAAACTCTTGTGGGGAAAACCCCCCGTGTTAGAAATACACAGTTAGCCATTTTCCATTTGAAACCTTCATTAATACATATACATTTACTTAACAGACATAGTGGCCAGAGTGTTGGACTAGGACCTGGGAGACCAGGGGTTAAATCCCCACTTGGCAGCTGGCGCAACAGAGAGGCCCCAACCCCCACTGGAGCTGTATGCAAGCAGGCGCAGACTCTGCCTCTATGTATCTTCCTGCTCCTCCCTCTTCATTCCTCTTCTGGTCCTGGAAGAGAGTGGAGCAGGAGGAGGAGGTGTGGAAGCCCTTGACTCTACACCAGCCTGACCTCTCTCTCCCTCCTCCTGCCCCTGTTCTTCCCTCTCCAAACCTCCAGATTCTCCTGCCTCCAGGGGCAGAGCAAGGTGGGGGCTCACCTACCCTGAGCTATCGAGAGAAGGGGGGGTAGTTGCACCGCTTTTCACCACTTCGTTTTGACAGCCCCACAGTCCCAGGCTGCTGGAGGAGGCAGGCAGGCAGGCAGGCAGAGGATGGGAAGGAGGCAGGAGAGCAAACAAGTGGAGGGTGGAGGGAAGGAGAGAAACAGAAGCTTTCTCAACTCAGAACTCAAATCCTGCAACCCCCCCCCCAAAAAAAAAGCTCAACAACTTTGGCCAACCCTCCCCTAAAAAAAAGGCTCAGCAATTCCTGGCAGTGACAATGTGTAGATTTTTATATAGCCAGTCTTTTTATACTGTGAGTAGATCACAGTCTCTTGGGAGTCGAACTAGATTTCAATGGGGGAGGGTTGACGAGAAATTTTCTGCACCGGGTACCACCTGACCTTGCTACGCCACTGCCTGCCTCTGACTCTCCTCTCCTGGCTGTCACAGGGAACCCCAGTTGTGTGCCGAGGTACCAAGACTTCCCACCAATAACTCACAATTCACACAGAATTTAAGTTTAAGGTTTTTGGCATTAATTTTGGCCACAACTTTATTTAAATACAACTGATGTGAGTGGTTGCTTAGGCATTGGTTCCCCAGCCATCTGTCCCCCACATGGGACAGATCTGACTCCCCTAGCGTACTGGGGAAGCCAGGATAGGTAAGCACCCTCTGAGAGAGGCCGGGGCAGGGCCACCAAGCCCTTGACCTCTCCCCCAGATGCTCCCCAAGGCTCATGCGCGGTCCTAGCCCCTACCGGGGGTACGGACAAACGTGGAGCCCCAGGATTTCTTTAACGGAATACCCCTAAAGGCAGCAGCAATTTTGAGGGGCAGGCCCAGCCAAAATCATTACCCCCTCCACCATCCAATTTGAACCAATGCCTAACCGCAACCTTACAAGTTGTGACATTTTGCTATGTAGTAGGCAAAAACCAGCCAATCAGCCAAGTGGCAAAATTCCTACTAGGCCCCTGCATCAAAACGGACGACCCCATGACAGGCACAGCAATGTCATGCGCAAACAAACCCCTAAATATAGGGAGGGAGGGAGATCCGTTGCAAGCACCAAAAGTGAATCCGTAAGCTGCTTGCTCGGTATATATAGGCTGTGGCTGTCAATCAAATAATTGCAACATAACATTCTCCCCAGCAACAATACCCCAGTGGCCATCCAAACTGACCCGCCCAACAAACCAGGGAATGTCTTGTTAACCCTTCCGCAACCCATGCTCTCCTTAAGGGGAGAACCTGCTATCACTGATTCCTTCTTCCAAATCAGTCTCCAATCCCTCTCCTCCCGTGGCCACTGCCACTCACGGACACCTGCATGCAGCCTTGAGAAGCACAACCTCCATCCCCTTCTGCCCAGGCAGACTGGCAAGCTCTTTCTTGGGTTCTCCTTCATCTTTCCTCATTTCTTTTTTTGGGTGTGTATGTGTGCGTCTTTTCGACGAAAGCAGCCATTTTGAGCTGCACCCTGCACAGTTCCCCTTAATCTCTGTTTATCTGTGCTAAGTCTTCCGTCTCCTCATCCCGACTTCCTGACAAAGCGCTCCTCTCCTCCCAGCAGTTCTTAAGGATGGATGTTGCCTCCTTCTCAACCATCTGTCTGCTGCGAATTCATTTGAAATCAGCAGCTCTCTCTCGACCAAAAAAGACAGTACCCTGGAACTCGGTATTCCTCCCCACCCCCTTCCACCTTCCTCCTCTAATTACGCTCTTAATGTGCATCTGTCGGCGTCCCACTCCACCTCCTCCCGACCAGACTGTTGATATTATTTAAAAGGGATCTTGATGGTTCCTTAGCCTGCTTTCCCCAACCCCGCAGTTGTTGCACATACCGCTCCATTTCATGTCAGGATGTCAGAATGAAAGTAAGTGGGGTCTGTGGGGTCTGTAGAATACAGTATACAGTTTTAGGACCCCCCCCCCAGGTTTCCAGGAAGATACTGAAGCCATAGCTTTGGGTTCGGCATGACAGAGCAAGACACACCTCTGTATCTCCAGCTTTCTGCATCGGCCAAAACTCACATGCAAACTCTGGCTATTGTAGTGTTACCTTAAAAGATGATGCCTCTTTCCAGCTGAGTGAGGAGAGTTACCCACATATGTCTCTAAGGCAACAGGGCAACCTCTTGGGACATGTACATGGTGGCACTTAACTGGCCATTTTCACGTGCTACTAGTAAGCCAGATGTCCCCCCCCCCCGGTCCTATATTTGTGCAGCTGGTTCTTCCTGCCTAAGTGCAGAACCTAACATTTGTGTCCCTGTTGAAATGTATTTTGTTAGCTTCGGCCCAGTTCCCCAAGCTGCCGAGGCCGTCTTGAATTCTGATTCTGTCTTCTAATACCCGTTTGGTATTATCTGCAAATCTGATGAGCATCCCCTCAGTTCCTTCGTCCAAGTCATTTATAAAGACGTTGAACAACAGCTGGCCCAGGACAAAACTCTGTGACATCCCACCAGGGGTACCAACTTGAATAAAATATTTGGGGTGGAGGTAAGCCCCACCCCACATAATTGATGACATGACATGGCACACACACACACACACACACACACACACACACACACACACACACACACACACTATTTGAATGGCAATGCCCATCAACTTTGGGGGGATCCAGGCCACTCAAATATTTTATGGGGGGGGGGCAAAGGGACCTCAGCCCCAGGAGTTGGCCCCTATGTACCCCAGTTGTCACATTTATTCCCCTAGATGATGAGGAACCATTAGTGAGCACTCTTAGGCCGGCCAGCCCGCTACAAATCCACCTAACTCATAATATAACTGGGACAGAAGAAGCATGAATGGTGGTCAGGCACTAAATGGGAAGGACTAAGTTGCTCGGGGCTAGTACATTTGCTTTGTGTGTAGAAGATCCCAGGGGTTCAACCTCCAGCCTCTCTTGATAAGGCTGGGAATGTTCTCTATCTGAAAACCTGGATGGCTACTGCCACTGCCAATATTGGTCCGCCTCTGTGCAAGGGAGCTTCCAAGAATGATGATATTTAAATGCTGACTCTGGAAGGACCCTCAAAGCAACTTGTGCAATAGAATTCCATATCTGATAGTGCAGAATAATATACCAAAATAACAATATAATGAACACACGCATGCGCCTACACACACCCCAGTTAAAATCACAGTTATATGCTGTACACATCTCTAAGGCAGCAGTATATAGCTTGCATGGCACTCAGTTCAAAGCCCTTTTGCAACAGCCCAGATTTAACTGATTTTCTTAAAGTTAAAAGGTTCCATTAGCTTTGTGGAAGGAATTCATTGTGCAGTCCTTAGCTCAGTAATGCAGCATCTGAATTGCATGCAGAACATCCTAGGATAAATCCCCGGAGTCTCCCGATAGGACTGGGAGAGATCCCTATCTGAAACCCTGGCAGAGCTGCTGCTGCTGCTGCCAGTCAGTGTAAACAGTACTAAGCTACAGGGGTCGTTGGCCTGAGTCAGTACAGTGAAGTTTCCTGTGTTCCTATGTAAGATGCTTCCTACTCCATCCTAGACCGGCTCCTATGTAAAAACAAACAAACAAACAAACAAACAAACAAACACAAACCACCACCACTTAACTCATAGCTGTCAACCCTCCCTTTTTTGCAGGAAACTCCCTTATTCCAAGCCACAGCTGTCAACTTTCCCTTTTTTTGCTGGAAATTCTCTTATTCCAGCGCCGTTTCCCACTGCTATCCTGGATTGTTACATATACCGTAGACTGTCCCCAGGACAGGTGAGGCTGTTGATCCCTTATTTTCAAATCCAAAAGTTGACAGCTAAATCTTAACTAAATTACATGAAATGCAATCCATGTATTTAATACAAACTGTAATTTGACCCTGAATGTTGACTTAAAAATTATCTGTTTTAGATATATGCATAACTGGAAGGAGATTACGTTTCGGAAATGATAACAGCCTGTATTCTTACCTCCCAAGCAGCATGTATCTGAAAAAGCATTGGTGGTCATGTCAGATTCCATCAAAGCATCTTTGCAGGGTTGCCAGCTGTCATTAAATTTATTTGATGACTTTTTTTTATTTTAAAGGAAAACCATCAAAGCAGGCTGTCAGTGCAGGGGGAAAACGCTAGTAAAACAGTAAGATCATTTAGAGAGTTGTGTTGGAGAACACGGGGAGGGAGGGGATTGTTTTGCTCTTAACTCTGGTTAACATTTCAGGGCTAGATGAATATTTTTAATATGTAATCGGGACTTACAGGTGGCTTTGATGTTTCATAAAGTGGGTTGTGAACAAACGTGCATCATTTAAAAAAGGAAGAACTCCAAATTGCTTTGAGGATTGCAATTTTCTGGAGTGAATAAGCATTTTAAGGTGAGCTTTCTGTATACACATTCTTTTATTGTACTTGAGATCTCATCAGGAGAAAAGTTGGAGAGCCCATTAAACATAGCCACAGAAACAACATCCCCCCCAGTCATTGAATTATTTTGGGGAGTAGATGCACAGTGCAAACTAGCTTTTCTTCCAGTTCTGGAATACAGGGATGGATTTTTGCTTGAGGTGTGCACTAACCACAAGGATTGGTTTAAATCTCAATTAGGTGCTTCAGAAAAATAGCAATATCTGGTCTGCAGTAATTTGAAAGCTTCCTGATTCAGCTCAGGATCCACCCTGATTTGGAAAAATGAAGCTATGTGCCGCGCTCATTCACTATTATGGCAGAAGCAAAGAAGGGTTGTAACTTTCTTCTTCTTGGCAGAATTGAATGAAATTTGCAGGCAGGTGGTGTGTGAGTAAAACTAGCCAAATCACAGACAAATAGGTCCAGTGGCTTTTTTTGCTGGACACCATTAAAATATAAAATTAGTATATTATAAATTGTGTTTTTTTTTTGGAAATAAGGAACAAATTATACCTTTTTTATTTTCTCAGTAGAATTGGATGAACTGTGCAGGCTTAGCAGCCCCTTCTGAGGGGACAAACCACACCAAATTTCAGAAGGACAGCTGCAGTGGTTCTCCTATCGGCAACCTTTGCAATATAGAGTGGTTGAAAAGGAATCAGTTCATCAACCCTATTGGGATTTGTGTGATAATAACACGAGAGAGAGAGAGAGAGAGAGAGAGAGAGAGAGAGAGAGAGAGAGAGAGAGTCAGAGAGTCACATAGCTCAAAAAAAAGTGATCTGGGGATTTTTCTCCTGGGGTAAAAAGGTAAGAAGGTAGCTTTCGTAATTTGATGATCGCATGATCTAGGGAATTATGATGAATGAATAAAACAGCTTCAGGCATACGTTCTGCTCAATTGGCACCAACAGCTGCAGCAAAGCTGTTTTGACAGGAGTGGGTGTGTAGGCCTGTGGCAAAAGGACTTCAGTGTCCAGAATTTTCCAAGCAAGCAGCACTCACAGAACTAGCAAAGAGCACACAACAGACAAGAGCAAGGTGGTACCTCAAATTAACATCCCTACCCTTCAAAGCAGGGACCCAGGTGGCGCTGTGGTTAAACCACTGAGCCTAGGGCTTGCTGATCAGAAGGTCGGCGGTTCGAATCCCTGTGACGGGGTGAGCTCCTGTTGCTCGGTCCCAGCTCCTGCCAACCTAGCAGTTCGAAAGCACGTCAAAGTGCAAGTAGATAAATAGGTACCGCTCCAGCGGGAAGGTAAATGGCGTTTCCGTGTGCTGCTCTGGTTCGCCAGAAGCAGCTTTGTCATGCTGGCCACATGACCTGGAAGCTGTACACCGGCTCCCTTGGCCAATAACACGAGATGAGCGCCCCAACCCCAGAGTCGGTCACGACTGGACCTAATGGTCAGGAGTCCCCTTACCTTTACCTTTTTACCCCTCAAAGCACTGTGGCTGGAGAGCCCTGGTGAAACAATTCCCTCTCATTAGAACCCAGAGCTATCAATCACGAAAGAGCTCCCCAATCCCTCCCATTCCTTATATGGAAGATTCCCGCCCTGCCCCATTTTTGTAGGCACAGTGAAGCATGTGGGTGGAATCTGCTTCATGTTGACAT
This sequence comes from Zootoca vivipara, assembly GCF_965207765.1. Lineage (NCBI taxonomy): Eukaryota > Metazoa > Chordata > Lepidosauria > Squamata > Lacertidae > Zootoca > Zootoca vivipara. The sequence goes on from NC_142591.1 coordinate 79,685,352, forward strand.
ACTCCAGCTTGGACAAATTCTGAATCTGTCCAAAGTACCCAGACTAGGTCTTTTGATTCACGGTAGTCCAGATCTTTTGCATGCCTCTAGTTTATACTCCTTAGTTAGCACTGTCCCCAAGGAGGCCATGTGTCTGTGTGCAGTCAGTGGCTGGCTGGCTGGGTCACGGCCCCCAACTCCCAGAGGAACCTGCAATGTCATGCTTCAGCCTTCCATCTGCTAACCGTGATATGGAGGTGGAACACTTTTATTTCTTTTGTATTGAATATATTTCAACGCTGCTTTTCTTCTGCTAACCAGAGCACCTTATCGCACTCCCATGACACTTGCCCGGGGCTGTTAATCCAACAAATAAGATCAGAGCATAAAATAAACAATGGAATCAATAGCGATGAATCATCCAATCTCCATAAATGTCTCAGAAGGGAGGACTGGAACCAGTGGGTGAAAATGGCAAGGAAGCAGAATTCAGCTAAACATTATGGGAAGCTTTCTAATGCAGGGGTAGCCAATGATCTCTACTCCTCAGATGCTGTTGGACTCCAAACCCCACCTGTCCCAGCCAGCATGGCCAATGGCCAGGGTTGAAGGAAGCTGGTGTCCAATGACATCAGGAGGGTGCCTGCACCTCTCCTGATGGTAAGGGCTGGGTGACAGTGGAACAGATGGCCACCAGAGATGGTGGGCTCTCTCCTTCACTGGAGGTGTTTTAAGTCAGATGGCTGGATAGTCATCTGACAGGGATACAGCAGTTTCATCCTGCATTGCAGGGCCTGTTCTGTGCTGTGGGATCAGACTAAGTGTCCACTAATGTCCCTTCCATCACCGTGATTCTATTATTCCATTTGCTTCTGTACTGGCCTAGTGTCAGGAGGACACTGATGGGGCTCAGTCTCAGAGGCAAAAGAAGGAGCAAGTTCCTGAGCCCACGGTCCTCAGATCTGCCAAATAAACCCAGCTCCACCTCCATCTAGTGCCAAGGGTTGCTATAGTCCAAAGGTTGGCAAATCTGCCAGGCATAGTGTTCACTCTGCTATGTCTATTGCCAGCCAGGTAGTTATTCCTTTAGTACTGCCTTGGTGACTCCTCCTGCAAGAAAGTATTCTTCTATATTTATTTATACCCCGCCTTTTGACCTGAAGGTGGATTACAGCTGAAAACAATTGCTAAAAATATAGAAAAAAGCAATCAAATGTTATTAGAATTAAAACTATATACATACAGGCGGTATGTATAATATATACATATGGGGGTTCTGTTCCTGGCTCCCACATCCATCAACATACCGTAAGTATGCCCTGCCGTGTTCTGACCCCTGGTCTGACCCCATTCTTCTGGGTCCAAAAGGACTTGCTCGTTGGCGATTGCGGGTCAGTTGAACATGCGTAAAATGGTCATTGCCTGTATATAAAATCTGTTCAAAACATACAGATAATCACAATAAAAACAGCACCAGCCATTTCATTAAATGCAGTCATTAAATTCCTGTTGAAACAAGGAAGTCTTCACCCACTGGCAGAAGGACAGCAAGGAGGGAGCGAGTCTAGCTTCTCCAAGGAGGGAGTTCCAAAGTTTGTGAGCTGCCACTGAGAAGACAAGCTGGCCACTTCAAGAACTCCATATCTAAGCCATTGTTCCTGGGCTTTCTTTCCCACCCTCCCTCTCAATTCATTCTTTTGTGTCATGTCTTTTTCGATGGTACCGGTATATCTGAGGGCAGGGTCTCTCTTTATCACTGATGTGTGCAAGCCACTCTGGGAGTCTCTCCCCTTTTTTGGCTGAAGAGTGGAACGAAAACAACAACAACAACAACAACAACAACAACAACAACAAATTTAAATAAATAACAGGTGAGAAGTTCCATCTTGTCCATTGGGTCTGGCAAGTGCCGGATTTACGTATAAGCTAAACAAGCTATAGCTTAGGGCCCCACTCTCTTGGGGGCCCCCCAAAAAAAATTAAAGGAAAAAACCTGGATGTACATTTCCAAAATATAAGATGAAAAGCAAATAAACTTTGATAAAATACATATTTTTGTTATGTGCAAATGGCTTTAGATACCTATTAGGTCCATAAATTACCATATCATATATTCAACACAAAAAACAGCAAGAATTTGTTGTTGACAAAGGACAGCTGGACATACAAAGGGCCCTATTGCCCTCAGTAGCTTAGGGCCTCATCAAACATAAATCCGGCCCTGGGTCTGGCAGTAAAATGTGCTGGGCTGAGCATGCCCTGCCCTGCCCTCTGTGGGGAGAAAAATGGGATTAGCCTGCCCCATCCATGCTGGGTTTACATTCGCAAAGAAGCACGTGCCATTTCTACTCTGCCCTGCCTGTAAAAAGGCCTGGTGTCGACTGGCTTTCCTGCTTGCTGCTGCAGGAAACTTTCTGAGCAGAACACTATTTCCCTCCCTCCTCCCTGCCATCTTCTTCCCTGAGCGGAGGTGCAGGAGAGGGAACTGAACATCTACAAACGGTTCCTACGCCCAAATGTTTTAATTCAATGACATCTCTTGCCGAGAGAGTTGGATCTCTATTGGGTAGCCCATCTGTCTGTGCTCTGCTTCGTGCTGCCTTTGGTTCATCTTGATCCATTTTTAATGCTGATACCATGTTGGCTTCTTTCTCATTCCTTAATTCTTTTTGATACACAAAAGTTACCTGTCTCAAATCCTGTTAGCCCAAGTTCCATCTGTCACCAAAGTGTGTGTGTGTGTGTGTGTGTGTGTGTGTGTGTGTGTGTGTGTGTGTGTTGGCTGCAGCAGTGGGAAAGATGAGAAGCAGAACCCAACCCATCAGCTCTGCCACAATACTATCTCCACAAGGCTTCATCTGTCTTTGTGACCTTTCCAGCTGATCATTCTTGACATCAGTCCATCTCGGGAGACAATGGAAGACTGCACTTTTGGGGGTGAAGTCAAGCAGTTGGAAGGCTGTAGCGCCTGCTTTGGCTGTAGAAAACGATATGGGAGAGACATGTTTTGTTGCAGCTGGGGCAGATGAAGGTGTTCGGTTGTGTGGCTACAGAAGCATCATGGCATTTCTTCTCTCTGTATTCCTCCCATTGTAAAAACAAAACAAAACCCTACAGTTTAGCTCATGGGTAGGCAAACTAAGGCCTGAGGGCTGGATCCGGCCCAATCGCCTTCTAAATCCGGCCCGCGGAGGACGGTCTGGGAATCAGCGTGTATTAACATGAGTAGAATGTGTCCTGTTATTTAAAATGCATCTCTGGATTATTTGTATAAGGTGTATAATGAAGGCTTCAGGCGAAATTCCCTGGGGATAGCATTCCACAAATAGGGAGCCAGCCACTGCAAAGAAGGCCCCATTCTTGTGTTGCCACCCTCCAGACCTCACGTGGAGGAGGCACACAAAGAAGGGCCTCAGATAATGAATGTTTTAAATGGGTATTGGATATGGTTTAAATGTATGGCATAGATCTGCCCAGAGTCTTTCAATGGCTATACTTTCCCTCCACTGCCAGAGGCAGCTAGCCTCTCAATGCCAGTTTCAGGGGATCACAAGCAGGGGGAAGAGCTGTTTCATTTGGGTCCTGCTGGCAGGCTTCCCATGTGGGCATCTGGTTGGCCACTGTGAGAACAGGATGCTGGACTAGGTGGGCATTCGGCCTGATCCTGCATCGAGATTCTTCTTAGGTTCTTTGTACTATTTCAGGCTCCATCCCGCCTTGTCAGTTGCATCTTCTTTTCCAATTCCCCACGTCGGTGTCCTAATTTCCTTCTCACTTGAAAGCTCAGTTCTCTCTCCCCACACCACCCCTTATTGCTTCCCGTTCTCATACAGAACGGATGCCTGTTTTGAGCTGCATGTTATTTTGGCGAGGAGGAGGAGGAGGAGGAGAAGGTGTTTTGAGCTGGAATGATGTGGTTGGAGACCATTCGCTGGGAGAAATCTGTGGGGGTCAAAAGATGCTGACCGCAGTGATGCGGAGATAGTATGCTTCCTTAAAATGAAAACAAGAAAAACAAGCGCTCACAAATCTTGTTCAGCCCACAATTCAATCTGTCCACAGGGGGAGTGAGGCTGGGCTACTGACCCCACCTCTCACCTCCAAGCATTGATCAGTTCTTCTGAAGAGACCCTATGCTCAATCAATGCTCAGAGGCAGGGCAATAGAGCGAGTGCATGTGATCTTTCCTTCTTTTCCTTGTTCTGATTCTACACTGAATTTCTGTCTGAATGGTGTGTGTGTGTGTGTGTGTGTGTGTGTGTGTGTGTGTGTGTGTTTTAGGAATATGGCATTGGAAGAGTCAAGTGTTCCACAAAAAAGCAATCTCGGGCCTCATCTGTGTAACATTGAAAACAGTATCAGACCACTTTGCACATCATGGTGGTTTAAAGAATTGTGGGAACTGTAGTTTTTAAGTGCACTGAGAATTGTTGAGAGACCACCTACTCCCCTATAGTTCCCAGAGCTCCGTGAGAAGAGGGACTGATTGTTAAACCACATTGGGATTGGGGTCTCCTTACAGCTGCCAGCTGTCCTTCCCAGGATCCTTTGCAGAAAGCCATGACAGTTTAAAGTGGAAAGTGGTGGGCTCTCCTTCACTGGAGAGTTTTAAACAAAGGTTGGAGGACCATCTGCCCAGGTTTCTTTAGCTGTGATTCCTGCACTGCAGGGGTTGGACTAGATGGCTTTTGGGACCCCTTTCTACTCTACAATTACTGTATATGATTCAGTGATTTTGCCATTTGCAAATTGGTGGGGTTGTCATTTCAGCTGGGACTGAGCCCAAACTGTCAGAATTGTGTGGGTTTTTTTGGGGGGTGGGACCTGGGATTCCCATCAGCTAAGTCATGGGTAGGCAAACTAAGGCGGATGCGAACAATTGCCTTCTCAATCGGGCCCGCGGACCGTCTGGGAATCAGTGTGTTTTTACGAGTAGAACGTGTCCTTTTAAAATGCATCTCTGGGTTATTTGCAGAACATAGGAATTAGTTCTTTTCTCCTTCTCCTTCTCCTTCTCCTTCTCCTTCTCCTTCTCCTTCTCCTTCTCCTCCTCCTCCTCCTCCTCCTCCTCCTCCTCCTCCTCCTCCTCCTCCTCCTTCTTCTTCTTCTTCTTCTTCTTCTTCTTCTTCTTCTTCTTCTTCTTCTTCTTCTTCTTCTTCTTCTTCTTCTTCTTCTTCTTCTTGTGTGCCCCCCACAAGGTCTGAGGGACAGTGGACTGGCCCCCTGCTGAAAAAGTCTGCTGACCCCTGAGCTAAGTTCTACTAAGAGTAGAGTCGTTGAAATTACTGGATCTCAGCTTGTCACACACAGTAATTTCAATAGGTCTACTCTGACTAGCGTTGGATACAATCACTGGATCTGGATTCCTGCAAGGCCACACTGCTCAGGTCTATCCACGATTTTTCAGCCTCATCACACAAGCAGAATTGTTGTGAGGGATGGAGGGGAATAAGACGCCTTCCCCGCATTGTTGTTGTTGTTTAGTCGTTTAGTCGTGTCCGACTTTTCATGACCCCATGGACCAGAGCACGTCAGCACTCCTGTCTTCCACTGTCTCACACAGTTTGGTCAAACTGGTTCGTAGCTTCAAGAACACTGTCCAACCATCTCATCCTCTGTCGTCCCCTTCTCCTAGTGCCCTCCATCTTTCCCAACATCAGGGTCTTTTCCAGGGAGTCTTCTCTTCTCATGAGGCTTACATTCCAGGTTCCTATGCAATATTTTTCTTTATAGCATTGGACTTTCCTTTCGCTTCCAGGCATATCCGCAACTGAGCCACCTTTAGGCTTTGCCCCAGCCACTTCATCAGCTCTGAATCTACTTGTACTCGTCCTCCACTCTTCCTCAGTAGCATGTCGGACACCTTCCGACCTGAGAGGTTCATCTTCCAGTGTCATAACATTTATATGCCCTGTTGCCTTTGTCCATAGAGTTTTCTTGGCAGGGATACTGGAGTGGCTTGCCAGTTCCTTCTCCAGGTGGATCACGTTTAGTCAAAACTATCCACTATGACCTGTCCATCTTGGGTGGCCCTGCATGGCATAGCTCATAGCTTCTCTGAGTTGTTCAAGCCTCTTCGCCACGACAAGGCAGTGATCCATGAAAGGGTCCCCGCATTGTATCTTTCTCCAAATTCCTAGAAACAAGAATGGGATAGAAGAGTATTGGGTTTAGGTTGGGAAATTGATGCTGAGAGATTTCCCAAGATCACCCATCTGTTTTCTGATGGGGCAGGGAAATGGGCATGTGCTTCCTCCAGGTCATAGGTCAACATTTTCTTTCTTCTCATCCACAGCAGCAGGTTTCCAAGGTTGTGGAAATCTCACCTCAGCTTGTTACGCAGATTTGCATGGCAGTTAACAAAGAAAAAGTACAAAGCGTATTATTGCCTCCCCTCTCTCCTAACCACATTTCTTGCCTTTTTATGGCAGGGCGTTGGCCTTGTTTATTGTTCTCTTATGGAAATAGCTTGGTCTGTCTCTTTGCCTCCTTTCCTCTTTTTATGTATTTGTAATTCAACAGATCTGAGCATGAAGCAGATCTGAGTATTTCCCATGTAGCTATTTGACTCGCATAATGTGCTTTGTGAAATCTGCTTGCCATTACCTTTTGATGCAGGGTTCACATCCAGTTTTGGCAGAAGGGCACGGGATCATTATCGGCTCAGCACCCAGTTAATTATGCCCCTCATCAGGCATATGTCTTGGCCGGATGGATTAGCAACTGGGAAAATCTTAAATTACACACACACACACACACACACACACACACACACGGCTACAAAGGTACAATCTCGTAGCTGCAAATGCAGTTCATCCAGCGTAAGGCGGGTGTATATCTATATATAGATATAAAATATATCAAAGGACATTTCTGCATGTACCCCTAATTCTGCAAATGGAATAACTGGTGCAAAAATCTGGAAGCATTTTTTTAAAGAAAAACCCTGTAGCTGTTGCAGTGCAAGCTTAGTTGTAACACCATCCTACATGATATAAAGTATGCTGGGACTTCCCCTTGGTGAGTTACGGTTTGTATACAATTTTGCCTTGTATTCACAGATTTGCAAAGCTTTCGTATGCTGCTTTCATGAATATATGCATTTATATGCACCGGTTACCCTAGAATGTGCATTTTGCAAAATTCAGAGAAGTGTGTCTTGCTTTGGAAAGTGCAAATCAGGTAGATTCACCTGAAATGGACAGAAAACTGGAGAGAATTGTGCAGCCGAAATACTGAACAGGGAGAATGCCACGCTGCAACTTTCTGTTGCACGTTGCACTTACAACAATAACACTATTCATTCAGGGCCTTTTGTAACTAGACATTTTTCCTCAAGAAATGATGCATATTTTTTTTCTATTTCACATTTAAGTCTGAAACATACTGAAGACTAAATGGTGAGAAATTTTTTTTGATTTTTTTTTAAAAAAAGAGGGCAAGGGTTCAGATTCTCAGTAGTTGGCTTGTTTCCCTCGTCTTTTAACCAAAATACAACCATGACAAGGTGTCACTCCAGTGAAAATATGAGCATATGTATGAAATTGATTTAGTATGTGCTGGAGGGACATTAATCCAACTTCAGATTTTCACTGTGCAGAAATAACCCAATAAATTTCAGCCACTTTCTAATATTAGAGTTGTTGTCACACAATAGATACCTCACACACCCCACACCCCAATGTAAAAAGTGTGCTATTGGTGAAGAGATGCTATTCATATCTATACCTTTTTTTTGGAAATAATTAGACAAACACATTTCGGACAATAAGGAAAATTTCCAAAATCCATGTTAGGGAGATGGTTTGACAAAGCTCTTCCTCAGTAGCATGTTGGACGCCTTCCGACCTGAGGGGCTCATCTTCCAGCGTCATAACTTTTATATGCCTGTTGTCTTTGTCCATGCAGTTTTCTTGGCAGGGATACTGGAGTGGCTTGCCAGTTCCTTCTCCAGGTGGATCACGTTTAGTCAAAACTCTCCACTATGACTTGTGACGACGACAACGACAACAACAACAACAACAACTTATTTTATTTATACCCTGCACATCTGGCTGGGTTTCCCTGGCCACTCTGGCTTACAGCATATATAAAACATACTAAAAAATCACACATTAAAAAATTTCCCAATACAGTGCTGCCTTTAGATGTCTTCTAAAAGTTATGTAGTTCTTTATCTCCTTGACATCTGAAGGGAGGGCGTTCCACTGCTATTCCTGCCTGCCCCTGTCATCCCTTCAGGGGAATAATCACCCAAGTATTCAGAGGCCTGGGACTCTTGGAAATAAGAACCTGGATTCAGGCTATGTTTATTGGATGAACAGATTTGTTTTAGATTTCCTTCCTTGCTCATAGCTATATACAGGCTGCCATTCTTCCCTCCAGAATTCCAATTTCTCCTGTCTGTCTCCTGCAAGTCATGTGATGGACTGGTCTAGGAACATCCCAGGTTATTCTGGAACCCTGGAATGGATCTGCCATAACCATTACAACACTTTCCCCTTTTCTTTTTTATATCATTTTTATTAAATTTTCTGTTTTACAATTTAAAGCACTCGTTTTTACACCCTTAAAATTCCTCGGGATTCGAACCCTGCGGGTTATGTGTTTTCGGGTTGCACTCTTTGCTGAACCTGGAAGTACGGGAACGGGTTACTTCCGGGTTTTGCGCTCGCACATGCACAGAAACACAAAATGACATCATGCGCATGTGCAGAAGTGCCGAATCACATCACCCGAGTGCGCAGATGCGGCGCTGCGGGTTGCGAATGCACCTCCCGCACGGATCATGTTTGCAACCCGAGGTATGACTGTATCAATGACTTCCCTTCTTCTCTTTCTGTGGTTCATTTTACATAGTATCTTTAATCCCTGCATCTTTTACAGAAACTATACCATTTAGTATTCCATTAGTACACCCATCAAAACTTTTTTCACTGTTGAATTTATCTTAATGCTGCCAGCATTTTCAGCTGTACACAGTTATTTCCCATATATTCGATAATCGCTTTCCAATCTTCTCTAAACATATGTTCTTCTTGTTCTCTTATTCTGTATGTTAAGTTTGCAAGCTGCACATATTCTGTCAGCTTGAGTTGCCATTCTTCTTTGGTCGGGACCTCGTTCGTTTTCCATTTTGGGGCTAACAAAACATGGGCCGCAGTATTAGCATACATAAATAACCTTTTTTGACACCTGGGAATTTCAGTCTGGATTATCCCCAACAGAAAGGACTCTGTTTTTTTTGGGAAAGTATTTTTAAACATTTTTTTCAATTCATTATGAATCATTTCCCAAAACCCTTTTACAAGTTCACCACATATGAAAAAAAAGCTCCCTCAACCTCTTTGCCTCCCAGTACTTACCAAATTCAATCTTATACATTTTAGCAAGTCTACTTGGAGTTAAATACCATCTGTAAGTCATTTTCAAGTAAGTTCTCCTTCAAAGAATAACATGTTGTTACACTTGGGAATATGCTGACCCAACAGACAGAATGTGTACCCCAGAATCCTATGCAATTCATGTTCCTCCGCAATTGGCAGTGCAACCCCAATGCATGTCTTTTTCAGGTTCTTTTAGAATCAGAGAATTGTAAAGGACCCTGAGGATTATCTAGTCCAACTCCCTGCAATGCAGGAATCTCATACTGCAGTTTCCTCATCCAATTTGAAACCATACTGGACCCTGCTTAGCTTTGGAAATGTGCTAACAGTTGTATGGCTGCACCACTAGGAGGTTAAGTGTAGGCTTACCGTATAGTCAGAGTCTGCAATCCTGTGTACACATTGCTGATTACAGTGGGAATCGCTACTAAGTAAAGATGCACAGGATTGCAGCATCAGTCAATGTGGGAAAAGTTCCTTCCAGGTAGAATGTTTGAAAACACAGTGATCTAATTGATGCGGGCTTTGATTTCTGACTTTATAGCCCAGTGTTTGGTTTCGTCTACTTGGGAGATCACACCCTACGGCAAGGCTGGGTGGCGCAGGGCGCCAGGGTGCTGGGCCGCCAGGGGGGTGCCATGCTGCTGAGCCTGCGGTAGCCATGCTGCGTGCTGCGCCCGCCAGACAGCCGCGCTGGGAACGGGGCGGGGGGGTGCTGGAGGGATGTTTGCGCCAGGGCGCCAGATATGCTTAAGACGGCCCTGATCACACCAAAGCTGATGGGCCACTGGGAAGCGTGGATGAGAATGGAAGCCAAGATCGGAGCACACAGTTAAGGCAACTGGAGAGCGAAAGAGATTTGCTTCTGGCATTTGAACATAGCAAAATAATAAATGAATAGATGGGCCAAGGAGGAATATAGCTATTAAGCACTGATTGCTATAAACTGCTTGAACAATTTTATATTTTGCAGTGGTCAGCAGTGCTGAGTGAAAGGGGCAGGGCAGCTGTTTGCTTACACATTATTACCGTTACTGCTGTTGTTGGTGAAAAATCAAATTAAGGATGATGCACAGCTACATAAATATAGCTCAATGTTTAATGCATACAGCTTTTTTTAAGTTACAGGTAGGTAGCCGTGTTGGTCTGGTGTAGTCGAAACAAAATAAAAAAAATAATTTCTTCTTCTTCCAGTAGAACCTTAGAGACCAACTAAGTTTGTCATAGGTATGAGCTTTCGTGTGCATGCACACTTCTTCAGATACACTGAAACAGAAGTCACCAGACCAACAAACATATCTACATGCTTCTAGCTACCATCCCAAACATACCAAACAATCTCCAGCTTGCTGCCTTTAACAGCCTGCAACCTTTATTCCTCTAGATCACATCACAAACAACTCTCAACTCTGAATTCTGGCTTTAGCTCCTTTCATTATCTTAGAACTGGAGGAGGGGCCTGGCCCATTTCCCGTCCAACAAAGAACCCATCTCCTTGGCTTCTTTAATGGCTCATTACCTTTCCTTTGTTTTCTTCATGGCTCATCTCCCAGGTGATTATCTCCTGAGGAAGCTGGCCTGGCTTATATTCTAACCCTTGCTGGATCCAGGGGTTCAGGAGGCTTAATTAAATTCAAGCACTTACTGGGGTCTAGGAATTTAGAAGTGTCTAGCGCCCACCAACTCATAACAGTATGTTTCCATCTATGCGCATGTACTGATATAAATATACTGATGGAAATATAGAAATAATTCTTACTTGGGTGAAGTTGGACTTGTTTGAACCATTAGGCATCCCTTTGCACATACAGTCAACCTCACCTGGCATGCTTTCCCCCACTTCCCTGGTTAGCCGATAACTATGAGTAAATGAAGGTTCGTTCCCATATTACTGTCACTGACTCCCAGTGGGAACCTTGGTGTCAGAAGTAACCACGTCAGTTACCTGACCCATGCAGCTCCTTTCTACAGATCGCACCCCAGCAGTGTAGGATCCAGCCATGTGGAAACAGCTGCTGTGACACTTCAGTTATATACGAACAGGCATTATGGCCTGTCCCCTTCTGACTGCACATGATAAGGGCATAAGAATTGCCTTGTTGGATTAGACCAAGGACCTATTTACTCCAGCTTTTCCTCTCTTAACAGCATGTACGCTGGTGTACCCAGGGACTCTGGCCACCCTTGGCAGCTGAATTCCTTTTAATGGGAAGATCAGCACACACAAAAATAATAATTGCGAGGCTGGGTTCCCCCCCCCCAAGCTTTCCTCTTGAATACTGAAAATGAAATCTGCTGTCAAAAAGTGGGCTTGCTTGGAACCAGAAAGCAAATGTCTGAATTGTCAGCTCTCCAAAGATGTGGATTTTCTTGCTGGAATGCCATTGCAAGTCTGTGATGCAGTACTTATGCATTAGAATGGTCCGCTTTGATTTCCTCTTGTTGTCTTTGGGGTCTAATGCATGCCAGGAAAAGGAGTGCCTGTATCCAGGTGTGAATGGAGGATGCTCTTTATTCCTTCTGCATCATTTCTGGAGGGAATAAGAAATCTCCAGGTTCTGCTCCTACAAATAGGATGTGGTTTCCCTCCCGTTTAGCAGATTATGCATATATGTGTTTGCAATACAAACACATACACATTTCTCCTGCAGTAAAGAGATACGTAGATTTGCTGACATTTTGGGTTGCTCTTAGCCAGTATCTTCTGCAGTGACAGCTTCATCTCCCCATCTAATATAAAACTGTCAGACTGTCTGTTACTCCAGGAAAACCATTTATTTTTCCTACTTGTGCAGGGCTAAATCATGGTTTGCAAAACAGCACTTTAAGACCCAACATCCCTCCCTGGCTCCCCTAGGTTTTTTTTTTTTTTACATTCACAATTCCCACATTGGTGTAATTGAAATTGTGTGTGTGTGTGTGTGTGTGTGTGTGTGTGTGTGTGTGTGTGTGTAATATTCTGCTCATCTGGGAACAATTTTTCCAGCCATCGCTGATGACCTCTTGTTCCCTTCAGAGGTTTGTAGACAAAGGAAGGTTAGAAGATAAAGTTTCTCATTTGCCATTGCATTCAGCCCAATATACCTTATGCTGCCGGCATAGAAAAATGTTTTTTTTCTTTTAAAAAAGAAAAAGAAAGAAAAGAAGAAAGGAAGCCTAGCAGGATTAAGGGGGGGGGGGGAGAGGTAAAAAGAAATCTGATTATATCAGAATCGATTAAGTCTGCTGTAATTCTCATTCTCTGATGATAGACTTTTATCTCAGAATGAGTTTTCCTGAAATGCTTATATATATATATATATATGTCATATATATATATATATATATATATATATATATATATATATATATATATGTCTAAGAGCTTTTAATAAGTCAAACCTCAAAATTTCTGCCTTTATTCTTTTGACTTTTAAAACAGGATGACGAGCGACAGCAGCGAGAGGAGGGAACGGGAGAGATGAAAAAGGATTCCTATCAAAGCGATTACTTGGCACAAGCATTGCAGTGAAAACAACAGCTTCCATTCCTCCGTCTCTGCCATTCTAGATTCCTGCTTTTTTTTGCTTCCTTTTGCATTTGCAAATGTAGGTCACCTTTTCAAAGGTGGGCCTGGGCTTTCATTTCTGAGGCAGAAGTGCTACTTAGGCTGGCTTTTGTCGGGCAGAATAAGGCATTTCCATTATTTTCTGGAACATAAAGGAATTTTTTTAAAAATAAAAAACTTGCTCTCTTCTGCGGCCTCCTGATTCTGCTGTGCTACCCCTTAGCAGTGGGGAATGTCAGGGACCAGGAGTCAGCTTCTATTCAGGTGATGGTGCTGAGGACTCTGAGGCAAGCAAGGCCAGCCGCCTAAGACAAAATCCCTGCTTCCCACAAGCCTGGGGTGTGTGTGGTCCATGTTCCTCTGGCCACAGGTTGCGGCATTACCACCTTGGACTCTGAAGGCTCCACTGAATCATGGAATCATGGAATTGTAGAGTTGGAAGGGACCCAAGGGTCATCTAGTCCAACCCCCTGCAACGTTGGCATCTCAGTTAAAGCACCCATGACAGATGGCCATCCAACCTCTGCTTAAAAACCTCTAAGGAAGGAGAGTCCACAGCCTTCCAAGGGAATCTGTTCTACTGACGAATAGGTCTTACTGTCAGAAAGTTTTTGATGTTAAATCAGAATCTCCCTTCTTGTAACTTGAAGCCATTGGTTCAATTCCTACACTCCGGAGCAGGGGAAACCAATCTTGTTCCCTCTTCCATGTGACAGCCCTTTCGATATTTGAAGATGGCTATCCTATCTCCTCTCGGTCTCCTCTTTTCCAGGCTAAGCATACCTAACTTCTTCAACCGCTCCTCATAAGGTTGGTTTCCAGGCCATTGATCATCTTGGTCGCCCTCCTCTGCACATGTTCCAGGAACAGCAGAAACTCCTCCCGTCTGCCACAGTAGGAGAGTACTTTCATCAAAGCAGCAGACTCTAGGAGTCTTGGTAGACCACAAACTTGACATGAGTCAGCAGTGTGATGCAGCAGCTAAAAAAGCCAATGCAATTCTGGGCTGCATCAATAGGAGTATAGCATCTAGATCAAGGGAAGTAATAGTACCACTGTATTCTGCTCTGGTCAGACATCACTTGGAGTACTGTGTCCAGTTCTGGGCACCACAGTTTAAGAAGGATACTGACAAGCTGGAACGTGTCCAAAAGAGGGCAACCAAAATGGTCAAAGGCCTGGAAACGATGCCTTACGAGGAACAGCTTAGGGAGCTGGGTATGTTTAGCCTGGAGAAGAGAAGGTTAAGGGGTGATATGATAGCCATGTTCAAATATATAAAAGGATGTCATATAGAGGAGGGAGAAAGGTTGTTTCCTGCTGCTCCAGAGAAGCGGACACGGAGCAATGGATTCAAACTACAAGAAAGAAGATTCCACCTAAACATTAGGAAGAACTTCCTGACAGTAAGAGCTGTTCGGCAGTGGAATTTGCTACCAAGGAGTGTGGTGGAGTCTCCTTCTTTGGAGGTCTTTAAGCAGAGGCTTGACAGGCATATGTCAAGAATGCCTTGATGGTGTTTCCTGCTTGGCAGGGGGTTGGACTGGATGGCTCTTGTGGTCTCTTCCAACTCTATGATTCTATGAATGAGGCCAAGGGCCCATCTAGTCCAGCATCCTGTTCTCACAGCAGCCAAACAGATGACTGTGGAAAATCAGCAAGCAGGATTTGAGCACAAGAGCACTCAACCTTCCTATGGCCTCCAGCAGCTGGTATTAAGAGGCAGTGGATACCCCTCACGGGTAGTAGTCCTCTCCTCCACAAATTTCTCAATTCCTCTTTTAAAGCCATCCAAGTTGGTGGACATCAATGCCTCTTGTGGACGTGAGCTCCTTAGTTGAATTCTACACTGTGTAGGCCACATTCACACTATACATTAAAAACATTATGATACCACTTTAAAAAGTCATGGCTTTCCCCAAAGAATTATGGGAGCTGGATTAGATGAGGCTAATACCTTCTATAGATTGTCGTGCAGAACACCACAAGGGTCCTTGGAGCGTGGTAGAGCGATGGAGCTTGCTCTCCTCTGTCCTCCCTTTAGCTTTTGATTTCCCAGCTATGATATAAGCGGCTGCAATCTCTCTCTGTAGGGCCTCTCAAATTATCAGTCATTCTGCATCTCGTCTGAGCAAAGCCCGAGTACCTTGGCTCCCTGACCTCCTTTGGAGAGTTCCAGCACAAACAATTAAAAGTGATCGGGGATTTTCTGCCCTCTCGCTGAACTCCATTAATTCAAGGCAGGCCCAGGAGTTGCGTTGTAGGGGCACTGCCAAACATGAAATGACTGCCTAGCTCATGGCATTTATTATTAGGAAGCCATATCCTTCAAGTGTCCTGATTTCCCCGGGACATCTCCAGAATTACAGAAAGCATCCGGGCTTCTGATTTGATCCTGGGATGTCCCGTTTCCCCCCTCCGGTGCCGCCACAGCTGAGCTCAGGGAGGAGGAGGATTCTGCACTTGTAGTGGTGCGGTGCTCTCGCAAGTCAGCTGGTTCCCGTGAGGGCGCAGCAGCAAAATGCATGGGGACAGTGAAGGCTGCTCCATAAAGGCAAATGGAGCAATGCCTCACCAACTGAAGTCTGCCTTCGGCCAGCTCCCACCTGACTGATTGCCTCCTTACTTGCAGCCAGCTCAGGGGCTGAAAGTGCCTGTCGTCTTCCTCCTCCTTATTTTCCTTGAAGAACCCAGAAGGTAAGAGGAGGAGAAGGACAAAGCTAGAGTCAACAAGCCCTGACTGTCATTGGCTTTGAACCTGTCTCCTCTTGTGCTACTTGCCTTCTGCTCCACCAGTCCCAATGGGCACCATTCTCTACTGGGGTCACCTCAAGTATACTGCCCGCACCCTCTTATTTCTCTGTTTCTCCAATTTGGCCACAGTCCTAGTGGCACTGACCAGCTGAGCTCACTATTCAAAGGATTGATGTACAGTAAACCGGGGTTTCCCAAACTTGGGTCTCCAGTTGATTTTCGACAACAATTCCCATCATCCCCAGCTAGCAGGACCAGTAGTCAGGGATGATGGGCATTGTAATCCAAAAACAGCTGGGGACTAAAGTTTGGGAAACACTGGTGTAAAGTCATTGCTTTGTGTCTCCAGCACGTTCCTTTTAAAGTTTGCTCAATCTTGGTATCATAAAGGATTTTTTAAAAAAAAATTCAATCTTTATTAGTTTTTGAAGACATACACTAAAAAAACACACACAAAAACATATCAGGCAAGGATCTCCAGGCAAGAAGCTTCCCATTTCCACTCTTTCATATGGTTTGACTCTTGTTTCAATAATGCAATTCCCCCCTTTCTTCCTCCCCTTCTTCTTCTTCTTCTTCTTCTTCTTCTTCTTCTTCTTCTTCTTCTTCTTCTTCTTCTTCTTCTTCTTCTTCTTCTTCTTCTTCTTCCTCCTCCTCCTCCTCCTCCTCCTCCTCCTCCTCCTCCTCCTCCTCCTCCTCTTCTTCTTCCTCCTCTTCCTCTTCCTCCTTCTCTTCTCTTCTCTTCTCTTCTCTTCTCTTCTCTTCTCTTCTCTTCTCTTCTCTTCTCTTCTCTTCTCTTCTCTTCCTCTCTCCCCCATCTGACTGAGCTTCCCCTCACCTCTTCACCAGAGAGGTGATTGCTGCGAAGTGGTGGGGAAGGGCAGTTGCTCAAATGAAATAAAAGAAAATTAGTTTTTAAGGGGATCAAATTGAATGGAATAGGGCCCTTAAGGATAACAATCTGGCAATAATTCACTCGCGCTCTTCCTGGACTGCTTGTGTTTATTAAATATTCTTATTGACTTCGGATTCTCCTGGCGTTTCACGTTCTGGAGGGGGACAGAATTACAGCGGTGGAATGTTCTGTCAAGAAATGCTGACTGGCGACCTGATAAATGAGCACTCTTCAGAAAGAAACCCTTCACTTCCACACAGTAGGGCAGCCCTGCCACTAGGCAGAATGAGGCGGATACAGTGCCAGATTTACGCATAAGCTAAACAAGCTATAGTTTAGGGCCCCACTCTGTTGGAGGCCCCCCAAAAAATTTAAAAGGAAAAAAACCCTGGATGTACATTTCCAAAATATAAGATAAAAAACAAATAAAATAAAGCCTACATACAGCAATAGTGGTTGGTGTTGTGTAGGCTCCTATGATGTAAGTCATGGGCCCCACCTATTAGCCTGCTCCCTAAAATATCACTATCACTATTTATATATAGTGGCATCTCTAGTTACGAACTTAATTCATTCCGGAGGTCCGTTCTTAACCTGAAACCGTTCTTAACCTGAGGTACCACTTTAGCTAATGGGGCCTCCTGCTGCTGCCGCGCCACCGCCACATGATTTCTGTTCTCATCCTGAGGTAAAGTTATTTACCCGAGGTACTACTTCCGGGTTAGCGGAGTCTGTAACCCGAGGTGTTTGTAACCCGAGGTACCACTGTACTTCTTCTTAATTGTATTTCACTATTACAGTGGTACCTCTGGTTGCGGACTTAATCCGCTTCGGGGTGCCGTTCACACCCCGAAAAGTCCGCAACTAAAGCGCCTCATCATCCATAACAAGAGTGGAACGCAACACGAGTTATGACTGTAATATACTTCTTCTTAATTGTATTTCAGTTCAACAATTACTTTGAGAAAATACATATTTTGTTATGTGCAAATGGCTTTAGATACCTATCCTATATAATAAAGTCCCTGTGTCCCTGTGTCCACGCTACTGCGCATGTGCCCCACGGACACAGGGATTGGACGCGGACGCACGCGCTCTCCCCCCCCAACCCCTCTGCCTACGGTTTACCTACCTGTGGCCGCCAACCGCCGCTCCCCGTGTGAGCGAGCGGGCGCCCAGGAGAAGGCCGCCATTCGGTCTGTTTCAGCGGTGGCGACACGTTGGGGGGGCAGCCGGCCCCCCCATGCGCCGCCGCAGAAAGAGGCTGAATCGCGGCCTTCTCCTGGGCACCCGCTGCCCGGCTGGGCTCAGTGGAGCGCCCCAATGAAGCGGCGGCCGTGGGAGGGGCCAGTCGGCTCCCCCACGCGCTGCCGCCGCAGAAACAGGCCGAATCACGGTCTTCTCCTGGGCGCCCGCTGCCCGGCTGGGCTCAGCGGAGCGCCCTTGAGGAAGCAGCAGCCGAGGGAGGGCCAGTCGCCCCCCCCACGCCACCGCCACCGAAACAGGCCGAATCACGGCCTTCTCCTGGGCACCCACTGCCCATCTGGACTCAGCGGAGCGCCCTTGAGGAAGCAGCAGCCGAGGGAGGGCCAGTCGCCCCCCCCACGCCACCGCCACCGAAACAGGCCGAATCACGGCCTTCTCCCGGGCGCCCGCTGCCCAGATGGGCTCAGCGGAGCGCCCACTGCTAAAGGGAAGGAAGGCTGTGGCCCCGCTGCTCCTCTCACATACCGGTATGTTCTAGTGCCCGTTTTTTTAACGGGCTGAATGACGCTAGTTAGGTCTATAAATTACCATGTGGCATATATTCAACACACAAAAACCGTGACAATTTGTTGTTGACAAAGGACAGCTGGACATATAAAGGGCCCCATTACCTTCAGTAGCTTAGGGCCTCTTCAAACCTAAATCCGGCCCTGGGCAGATGCCTCCACCAGCACGCTGGCTGGGGCTGATGGAAATCCATGACATATGGAGAAGGGCAGGAATGGGCTCTTGAGGTGGAGTCCATTTCTATGGAGATTGGAGGACACATGCCCACCATCCTTTTTGAGCAAGCTTATATACTATGTATGTCTTACACCAGGAACTTTGTTCTGCACGGTGTCTGAATCAGGCCTTGAGTGTGGCAGCACCTCCTCTTCAGAACTTTCTCCTATCACATATCAGACCAGGACCATCTCTCCTGTCTGTTAGGTGCTTGTTGAAGACTTTTCCTCTTTCAACAAGCCTTCTAAGTGGAGATTGCTTTCTCAGCTGCTATCTGTATTGGATTTCAAATTGATTTTGCATACCCAGCTGTATTTCTTTGTTTCTAAATTGTATTTATATTGGCAATTGTTCTGTTTTTACCTATGCAACTGTATGATGTATGCTTTTCTCCTTCCTTAGAGGTTTTAAGCAGAGGTTAGATGGCCTTCTGTCATGGATGCCTTAGGTGAGATTCCTGCTTTGCAGGGGGTTGGACTAGAGGACCCCTTCCAACTCTATAAATCTATGATTCTATATTCTAGATGCCTCATAGGAAGTGAATCCTAAATTACTACCACCACCAGCAGTATTATTAGTAATAATGATGATGATGTTGTTGATGATGATGTACAATTGTATAGTGCAAACATGAAGGTCTTCAAATGAACCATTAAATGGGCATTGCAAAGCCAATCATAGAATCATAGAATCATAGAGTTGGAAGAGACCACAAGGGCCATCCAGTCCAACCCCCTGCCAAGCAGGAAACACCATCAAAGCATTCTTGGCAGATGCCTGTCAAGCCTCTGCTTAAAGACCTCCAAAGAAGGAGACTCCACCACACTCCTTGGCAGCAAATTCCACTGCCGAACAGCTCTTACTGTCAGGAAGTTCTTCCTAATGTTTAGGTGGAATTTTCTTTCTTGTAGTTTGAATCCGTTGCTCCGTGCCCGCTTCTCTGGAGCAGCAGAAAACAACCTTTCTCCCTCCTTTATATGACATCCTTTTATATATTTGAACATGGTTATCATATCACCCCTTAACCTTCTCTTCTCCAGGCTAAACATACCCAGCTCCCTAAGCCGTTCCTCATAAGGCATCATTTCCAGGCCTTTGACCATTTTGGTTGCCCTCTTCTGGACACGTTCCAGCTTATCAGTATCCTTCTTGAACTGTGGTGCCCAGAACTGGACACAATACTCCAGGTGAGGTCTGACCAGAGCAGAATACAGTGGTACTATTACTTCCCTTGATCTAGATGCTATACTCCTATTGATGCAGCCCAGAATTGCATTGGCTTTTTTAGCTGCTGCATCACACTGCTGACAATGTACAGTGGTACCTTGGAAGTCGAATAGAATCTGTTCCGGAAGTCTGTTCAACTTCCAAAACATTCAGAAACCAAAGCATGGCTTCTGATTGGCTGCAGGAAGCTCCTGCAGCCAACCGGAAGCCGCAGGAGCCCCATCAGACGTTCAGGTTCCAAAGAATGTTCGCAAACCTGAACATTCACTTCCAGCGTTCGGGAGCTAAAACGTCCGATTACCAAGGCATTCAGGATCCAAGGCACGGCTGTACATCTACAGTAGTGCCTCGCTAGACGAATTTAATTCGTTCCATGGGTCTTTTCTTATAACGAAAAATTCGTCTAGCGAATCCCATAGGAATGCATTGAATTTATTTATTTTTTGCCCATAGGAACGCATTAATTGAATTTCAATGCATTCCTATGGGAAACCGCGATTCGCTAGACAAATTTTTCATAAAACGAACTCGTCTGGCAAGGCAACCTCTGCTCGAAAAATCCTTTCGTTAAGCGGAAATTTCGTTAAGCAGGGCATTCGTTAAGCGAGACACCACTGTAGAACCTTTCCTCCTTTTGGATTGGGGCCCTGGTGTTTTGCAGAGTGAGAATCTTTGTCAAATAATTTCTTTAGGCAGCTGTGAATTCAGAAGAGCAATACAATATATGAATATATAGAATTGTTCTCGTCATTCTGAACCATTCATTTGGGTCTCAGGATTCACCGTCCCCTGCTCTGAATCATTCCTTGGTTTTTAAATAAGTCTTCTTGCTCATCATGCTTGGAGTATTCAGTCCCCGATTCAAATACTGTAACAATGAATTCCATTGAGGTGCGACCTTTCATGACTCTGCAGCCTGTCATGAGCCCTGGAGATAAAATTAAAAAAAAAACCCTTGGCAGGCTATTGTTGCTAAATAACCCAGAGGGCATTATTTTATTCTCCCGCACAAGGAAGGTAGCTTTCACTGGGGAAATGCACTTATTTGCCTTTTGCATTGTGTCCAGTGCTTGGAACCGAAAAATCTGGGCGAGGATATATCTGGAAGGTGAGCAAGTTTCGCGATGGGGAGAAACAATGGCGCCCCCATCCCTTTCAGTCACTATTGTGGTGGGGCGACAGAGCTTTTCCGTCTGCAACTCAGTATGGAATGATTTACAGATCTGTCTCCTCTTCTCCCCCCAACAAACCTGGTTCCAGTTGGTAAGATTTCAGTTTCTGTCAGGAGGAGGTGCCTAAGTCATTTTGGTGGCTGAGCCAGGAAGTGGAAGCCCCCTCCACCAAGGGTTCCAACTTGAATAAAATATCTGGGGTGGAGCCAATGTTAGAAACTGAGATATGAAGGCTAGGTGCTAAATTGCACCTTAAACCTAAGTTATGGGCGCTGCAACGGAATGTCTAGGTGTGTTTTTTTTAAAAAAAAATATACAGGGTGAGTCTTTTAAAAGAGGCTCCGTGGAACACGTGTACAGTGGTACCTCGCAAGACGAAATTAATTCATTGCAGGAGTCGTTTCATCTTGCGATAATTTCATCTTGCGAAGCGTCTTGCATCCCATAGGAATGCATTGAAATTTAATTCATGCATTCCTATGGGGGGGAGCGCCAAAAAGGCGCCGTCTCACCCTCCATGGCCGGAGGTTTTTCAGGGGGAAGCAGGAGGAGGGCCAGGGAGAGGCTCCCTCCCTCCTTCTCCAGCAGCCAGACCCTCGCGCTCAACCAGACAGACAGCCCGTTCGTGCGCAGGTAGGCAGGCTGTCTAGTTGGACTTTCCCATTCGCGCTCTCCCGTTCACACGCAGGCGGCTTAAGGTGAGTGAGGGGGGATTTGGCTGCTGCGGAAGCCGAGCGATGGCGGCAGCGGAAGCGTGAGGCAGGCGGGCTCTCGGTCTGACTTTCTCCTCCTCATGGCACCCTGCTTTCTCTTGCGAAGTTTTCTATGGCACGGCCATAATTCTATGATTCTATGAGTCTCCAAATAAGAAGGCTGTGCTCTTCTAAAGAAGGCTGATTGCCGAAGGATTGATGCTTTTGAATTATGGTGCTGGAGGAGACTCTTGAGAGTCCCATGGACGGCAAGAAGAACAAACCTATCCATTCTTAAGGAAACCAGCCCTGAGTGCTCACTGGAAAGACAGATCGTGAAGCTGATCGTGAAAAGACCCTGATGTTCACAGATCGTGAAAAGACCCTGATGTTGGGAAAGATTGAGGGCACTAGGAGAAGGGGACGACAGAGGACGAGATGGTTGGACAGTGTTCTCGAAGCTACGAACATGAGTTTGACCAAACTGCGGGAGGAAGTGGAAGACAGGAGTGCCTGGTGTGCTCTGGTCCATGGGGTCACGAAGAGTCGGACACGACTAAATGACTAAACAACAACAACCACAATGAGTCTCCAATGCAAGGAATGTCCATCCATTACAATGGATCCACTTCCTCTTTCCACCTTAGTTCCACTTCTTCCTTTTCCCCACCCTATATTTTCCTTAAATGGTAAGCTTAGAGATGTTTAGTTCCCCTTTTAGCAGATGCTTGTCTGCAGCTTTCTCCCTCCACCCCAACACCTGGGTCGCTGAGGCACTACAAAGCACTTCAGGGATCACTGCTTTGACTTGTGCTGCCTCATATAGATCCTGCTTCGCCTCTGTAAAATCCATAGTGAATCTGAGGCACATGCTTTTAGTTCAGGATTTGGGATTCATCCAATGCACTCCACTATATCTCTTTCACCGTCTCTATTTGAGACTAATTAAGGGGAAATCCCTACTGCTGTTTTTGACACTTCTCTCTTCCTTCCAAATTATCAGTTGGCAAACTGACAATTTCGGTGAGGAGAAGAGCTGCGGAAATAAAATTTGGCCCCCGGGGCACAACAACAACAACAACAACAACAACAACAACAACAACAACAACATATTGTGCCAATTTAAGCTGTCTACTGGCCTTGGCTCTTTATGGTTTCATGCAGGAGTTTCACCCCAAATGTCCCTGGAGCTGTTGGGGACTGAACCTGGGTGAGCTGATGGTCTGGCAAGATGGGTGAGCTGGCACTTCCCCAAGCCAGCTGCATTTGGGGGCCACGCCATAACATCAACAAGATCTCAGACGAAGCAAGAAGGCATATTCTTGCTCTTAAAGTATTTGTTATGAAACGTTGAGGTATCAAATGAAAATCTCACCAGCTGCTGCCAGACTCAGCAGTTCAAGGAGAGGCTGCTCTATAATTGTTGTTCTCAGTGGATCTCCAAAAGCATAAAAGCACAATTTATTATTTTTATTTGCTACCTTCATACTTTTTCCTCCAGTGAGCTGTGAAGGGGTCATGCACGGATTGCTCCCCAACATTTTATAATGTGATTATAGATGGTATTATTTGAGGTAGGCTTAGGTTGGAATAAAATGACTAACCAAAGGTCACCTAGTTGTGTTTCATTGTTAAGTCAGGATTTTTATCCAAGTCTTAGTCCTAGCTAACCATTACCACTCCCCATCTACACACACTCTCATATACCGTATATTCTTATGAGTTTGTGGGGAGCCTGGGGTCCCCTTCTAATTCCTGAACCCCACTTCTAATCCAGAGCTCCGGACACTGAATTCAGCAGTGTCAAAACACAGGCGAATGCAGTTTTCCAAGTTCAGCAAATTGCCATTTTAATGGGCCATTAAAAGAGGACCAAGGGAATTGTTATGACCCATTAAGAAATCCATCAGCAAAGCTCAGGCTATGCGAGAGCCAACGAATGGGTGGATCCCAGCCCTGGGCTCTAGGTAGTTAGCAGAAGGTGATGCAAGAGTTTTTAGGGGAAGTTTTGCAGGCTAAAAGGTGTCAGTTTGCAAGTGGCGGCAGGCTGGAGAAAGTTGGGTCGGAGCACCACTTGGGCTAACAGTTCGAATCCAGGACTGTGGACATTGGAGAAACAGAACCCTCTTGGAGTGTAATGCTTTAAACCCCTCCAACATAGCCTCAGCTTGTATATATGTGTAAATAAAACATATATCCTAAAGACACTACAGTCTCTGCTGTGCCTCATTTCCAAAAGGAAACATACAAGTCAACAAAAGCCACGTTCACACCATAGTTTGGAAGCACTATGATACCGCTTCAAAGAGTCATGACTTCCCCCCAAAGACTTCTGGGAGCTGTAGTTTGTCAACTAAGGGTGCTGGGAGTTGTTAGGAGGTCCTTAAACTCCTACCAGAGCTACAATTACCAAAGTTCCCTGGGAAAAGGGATTGATGGTTCTGTGAGGAATTGTAGTTCTGTGAAGGGAATAGAGATCTCCTCTCAACAAACTGCAGCTCCCTGAATTCTTTGGGGGAAGCCATGTCTGCTTAAAGTGATGTAATAACGCTATCAATCTACAGTATGAATGTGGCCTAAGTTAGGGGATTTCAGCAGTACATTATGGGATATCACTGTTAGGCAGTGAAGCCATATGACCACCCCAAAATGTTTGCAAGCACAAACAGTATTCAAGAGCATCATGAGTGCAATGCAAATGACTTCTGGAGGGGCTCTCACACTAAAATATTTTAAGAGGCATTCCTCCGAAAAGGAAAGGGACAATTAGGACAGGGTTTTGCCAGGGAGAGAAAACCTGATAAACAGATGCCATTGATATGGCAGCCATTAATTCAGGCCCATCGTGATATAAGCAATGACCTAGTGTATGGACTCAGCTATACAGCTGCAAATAAAACGTTCTAAGTGTGTTGTAAAGTGCAGTGTACAGATGTGACACTAGATGGCGACAGTGAGCTATGGCAAATTCAATGCCTTTTTCAAAACTTTTTTTTAAAAAAAGCATTTTCAGAGCGTTTTTTTAAAAAATTGTGTGTAGATTCCACCTATGTTGCTCAAGAGACCTTGCCTTACTCAACAGTTTCATCTCCTCCTGATTTTCTCCTGCTCTGTAGTCTTGTCGAGAGAGACTGCATAAAATACAGGTTGTTGCAAGTGAGACCCAGTATTCTTAATTTGTTCACATTTTTCAGAGCAGCAGCACTAGATGAAATATTTATACGTTCTCCTTCCAACTGGATTCTGCACCCCTACCCCTCTCCTCACAATATTCAAGTTTGTTTATAACTGTAGTTAAAGGGGGCGAGGGAGATGAGTGCCAGAATCCTATTTGGTACAGATTCCTCAATTTTTCAATATTGTACAACACTGAAGATTATTCACAAATATATAATTCATAAATATCTTGACCTTATAACAAATAAGAAGAAAGTAAACTGCATACAAAAGTGGGGAGCAGGGAAGGAAAAGGGAGGGGAGAACCCTACATTTTCTGGAGATGATTCCACATCCCAAGGAATACATCTAGCTTACACCTGTGCTTTTTATATTGTATTTTTATATTGTATTTTAATCTGTATTTTATTTAATTGTTTTCTTTTATGCCTTATTGTAATTTTATTGGTGTTAGCCGCCCTGAGCCTGGTTTTGACTGTGGAGGGCGGGGTATAAATAAAAATTCATTATTATTATTATATTATTATAAAGAGATGTCAATCAGGCTTCTTTCTTCCCTTCCTTCCTTCCTTCCTGCCTGCCTGCCTTCCTTCCTTTCTTTTTAATGCTTTTATTTTAGTGGAGCGATTGATGGTTTGCTTTCAAATCAGCTAAAATATATTTCTAAAACCGTTGCAATTAAAAACTTCTAAAAGCTAGAGTTAGAAAACATTCTAAGAGCATTTAAATACATTCTTCCACCATGCAACCTTGGGGTCGCGAGAAACATTATTAATCAACCACCAAACGCCTGGGTAAAAAGGAATGTTCAAATTTATCCTGAAAGTTAATAAAGTTGGAGTTAATTGAACCTGAGACATCAGGGAAAACAGATGATTTAGCACTGAACTGGGACCCTATGGTCTATCTACAGCTTTGGTCACTAAAAGGAGCCTCCATGGAAAGCAGCAGTATACCTTTCTGAATATCCAGTGCTGGGCGGAAACTGAAAGTTTGAACTCCTCCCTCCATGTGGACAGTTTTTCAGATTCAACAAGACTCTTTTTAATGCTCTTTTTAATGCGAATTTGTTGCACAGATGCAGAGAGGGGATTGAGAGAGGGGAGAGAGGATTCGGGATTCGGCTGAACAGAAGGGAAATTTCCTGTTGCCTACTATTATTTGACTACGGAATGGTTTCCCAAGCAAAGTTCATGGTTTATTTAATACCAAACTGGGCAGGATGCTAATCAAGTATTCTGCAGTGGGAAAGATAAAGCCTGGAAGACCTCATTGCTGCATGACTCTGGGGACTCTGTCATATTTCGTGGATGCGATCAGTATCCACAGTGCTTAATAATTAATACTGGCATCTGCTGCAGGAAAACAATATTGACTCAAGCATCTTGGTGTTCAAAGCAGAATTTCGAAAAGAGTCAGGCGGGCACAACCGTGCTCCTGCTTTGCTTCATCTTTCCTTAGAGAGGAGCTGCCCCTACCTGCCCTGCTATGGTCTTCTCAAACCCATCGCCGCAGAAGGAGAACGTGCTGAAGGAGCCTCAGTTTGCAGGGAGCTGGTCCAAGAGCTGCCAAACTTTCAGGGGCCAGTGGGCACATTTGGGGTGCTGGGAAATTAAAAAAATGGCTGTTGTGGCATCGTGGCCTAACACAAAATAGCTGTGAAGAGGCATGGCATAACACAAAACAGATTCCATATCCTATGTACTAGAAGCTGTTGCAAAGCACAGCAGTGTAAGTTAAGACAGAGTTAGGTTACACCAGATCCAAAACCTGGTCACACATCCTCCTACATTCCTCTCATGAAAATAGGGACATTTCTCACTCCCCCCCCCAACTGGATTCTCCTTGACCTTTCATTTTTTTTGTCCCCCCCCCAACATTTCCTGTCAGAAGAAGGGCGACTGCCACCACCAATGGAACGCAGCACACACGCCCTCCTGAGAAAACCCCTTAATCCGGATTGGATTGGACTTTAGATTTACAAAAATAAAGAAGCAAACCAATAAATACATTTTAGAAAGGGGCAAGATTAGATGTGGACACACAAAGCATTTTTAAAACAAATAAAAAATCAAGACTCTTTGCAGTACGCTCTACTCCCCCTTTTTTCCTTCCCAGGGTGGCTTTGCCCTTTGCCTGCTCCTCAGAGTCAGCATATAACCTGTGGCAGGGCCTTATTGGTGGCAGCACCTCCTTCTCCTTGTCTGCTCTCCAGCAGCTGCTACAAGGTGCCCAAAGGAGGAGGACAGCTGCGATGGCCATGGAAAAGCAGCAGGATGCTCCCTCTCAGTCGCCACCACTGCTATTGTCATCATTCTGGACCAGTGTCGAAGCAATGATTCTTCCACATCAACTTTGTTGGACTGGTCATGTCATTGGATATCTTCCAAAGCAACTACTCTATTCCGAATTTTAAAATGGAAAGCGTAATGCTGGTGGTCAACAAAAGAGGTTTAAAGACTCTCTCAAGGCAAATCTTAAAAAGAAAAAAAGGAGTATAAACAACAACAACTGGGGAACACTGGCCTGCCAGCGCTCCAATTGGAGAACAGCCTTTACCAAAGGTGTCATGGGTTTTGAAGACACTTGAACTCAGGATGCAAGGGAGAAACGTGCTAAGAGGAAGACACGCTTGGCAAACCCTCACCATGATCAACTCCCACCCGGAAACCTATGTCCCCACTGTGGAAGGATGTGTGGATCCAGAATTGGCGTCCACAGACACTTAAGAACTCACTGTTAAGACCGTGTTCATGGAAGACAATTTTACTCGGCTACGAATGATCGCCAAGGAAGAGGATTGTCATCATTCTGGAAAAGCACCTGCAAATCCTCCTTCCACGAGCTCAGTGTCAGCTGCACTGGCAAGGGAAACAGGGACATTCCGAAATCAAATCAGAAGGTAGGATGGCTTTTGTAATTCTGGGACTGTCCCTGGAAAATCGGGACATTTGGAGGTTATGTGTTCAGCTGCTGGTGGTCTGCCTGAGTCTGACAGGGGGAAAACACGCCTTTAAAATAGTGTTTTAGGCTGGGTCTCCAGGTCATTTGACTGAGTTAAATGGACTTAGGATCCAGCCTAAGTCCTGACTTTCTTATCCCACCCCTGCAATCCTACCCAAAGAGACCTTTCTAGGGACTTGCCCTTGGCTCAGCCAGCTTCGAATCAGCTAGGATGAGCAAGCTGTTGCTTATCTGCCTCCCATCCCATGTTGCATCTCCTGAAAATATTTTTTTATTTGCTGCCAGCATGAATACTTAAATAATTTCTGTCTTCCCATTGACTGCCCTGTGTGGCCAGTCAAAGCCTGGAGCACTGTGGTGTGTTGAATTTTTCAGCTTCCAACTTCCCCAAAAAGGAAGGTTGCTATGAAGTTGTAATGTGACATGGGAACTCAAAAGATATTTTGGTCAAATTAATACAATTTAGTGTTACTTGGAAAGTAACGTGTTTGTAAAATGGCATAGAAATCACTGAAAGCGATTGCCAAGTATTAAATTTGTGATTGTTAGTTAATTAATTGCCATTATTTATTAGGATTACCTGACATATTCAAAAGGTAAAATTAAAATGTTCTGGTTTTCCAAGAGCATTTTATGTGCTTCTTCATCAAATGTAGACTTGCCAAGGCAAATGTTGCCCAATCACAAAAAAATAAATAAAAGCAGATTTGAATTCTGCACAACCAGAAACATAATTTTAACACCCCTTGCTGAAGAAATACGCAAAAAATAAATTTGATGGTGGGGCAGCTCCATGTATATGCCAAGCACTCTAAGGCCCTTTATCTCTGGACCGCGTTGATTGTGCATTTCAAACCCTGATTTCCTTTCCAAATTGCAGCATGTGCTACAAAAACTTTTGGGGTTTGTTGGTGCCATATGCAAATGGAATAAAAACCCCTAAGGAGTCGGCACCGTGGGGGACCGTTGTTTCCATGTCTGATGAGCAGATGAGTGGTTTTCGGAATGCTAAATTAATTGCTAATACTCATTGATGATGACATTTCTGACATTTCCTAGAAGAATGTGACACCCAGGCTTGCAGGGGTCCTCTCCTCACTGGGGGAAGGAAGGAGAAAGGAAGAGTGTGGTTTTTCTTCTTTGTTGGGATGCTACACAGAATTGCAGACACAAAGACGCCATATTTCCCTATTCAGTAGCAGCTTCCCTCCTTTTTACTAAGATTTTTGTGTGGGGGTGGGGGATGAGTTTAACCAGTGCTATTTTCCTTAATTAAAAAAAAAAGTTTAGGGGTATTTTCAGTTTGACTCAAGAAAATCACCATTTTCAAATTGGGAAAAATAAATACAGTAAATGGACAAAAGTACAAAGATTCACAAAATGTTTAGGGGTATGTCCAGAAAATGTCCAGAAAAAAAGCTTAAGTTTAACAACTCTGAAATATTCAAAACAGGTTCATAATAGCTGTACCTGGCTTAGGCTATTGTAATTTATATTATATCTATCATCTATCTATCTATCTATCTATCTATCTATCTATCTATCTATCTATCTATCTATATCATCTAATCAATGATAATTAATTTATTATTTATACCTCGCACATCTGGATGGGTTTTAAATGTTTTTAATTCTGAATTTTAAATTGTTGCAATCTGGGATCTACTGACAAAGGGAAGAAGAAGAAGAAGAAGAAGAAGAAGAAGAAGAAGAAGAAGAAGAAGAAGAAGAAGAAGAAGAAGAAGAAGAAGAGGAGGAGGAGGAGGAGGAGGAGGAGGAGGAGGAGGAGGAGGAGGAGCTATTTTTCGGGCGGGAGGGGAGGTGCCAGAACTCACCATGAACGCCTCCCTTGTTCTCTTATAATGGCAATGGCGCCCACCTGAGAGGTGATGGAACTAGGTTCCAGTGAGTTCCGGCTGAGGGAAAAGCCATAATAATAACAATAATAATAATCATATAAACAACTTGGATGAAGGAATTGCAGTTGACACCAAACTGGGAGGGGTAGCTAATAACACAGAAGACAGAATCAGTAATCAAAATGGCCTTAACAGATTGGAGAACTGGGCCCAAGCAAACAAAATTGAGATTGAGGTTGGTGGTTGCGTATAGAGCCTCTTTTGTCCCAACAGATCAGTTTCCCCTGACTTGGAAGGAATGTTTGCAGCATCTTCAGACAAAGTCCTGCTGACCTCTTGTGCAAGAAGACTTCCTGCACAAATCCAATGCTTTTGCATAATGGTTGAATGTTGGCGCCCAGTTTGAATTACCTCTTTAGTGCGGATTGACCGGGGTAAGATGCACTAAATAATAGTTGAAATGTCTAGCCATTTCCCCAGTATGCTCATCTCGTTTGTGTGTGTGTGTGCACGCAGGGGAAGCTGAATATTAAAGGGAAATAAAAACCTTCATTATCGCTGTGGTTAGAATGTTGAGAGGTTGAGACCTCAAGGGTGGTGGTGTGAAGGCTCAAATTTCGACACCTCTTTGAACACCCTGCAATAAAGACAAACCTCACGTTTTCGATGTCCTGAATTTTCAAAACGGTTTTTAGCTGTTGTCCAGACTGCAAAGCATCTTCAAGGGCTCGTGAGGCAAATTGACAATTTAGAAAATGGAAAATGCATTCATTTGCCTTGCTTTAGTACATTTGCCACTTCAGAATATTATCCCTGTGAGAGTACACAGCTGTTCCTGTTTCCTAATTGGAAAAAAAAGACTCATAAAGCTAAGACACTTAGGGTCTAACTAAATACTGCATGCAAATATGTGTAACAAAGCCCAATCGTTAAAGGAGGAGAGAGATGTGTTGGGAAGAACACTTTTCAGAGAATGTGCTTAACTATTTTCCTGCTTGCTACTTCTTCACTCCAAATCACCTCCTAAGCCATTAGTCCAGGCATCCACTGGTCCACACTTATTTTATTTACTGACAAATATTTGAATACTGTTTTTCAATTCAAAGAAAATTCCAAGGTGGTTTAACTTATTAAGGTTAATAATGCAGCAAAACATCATTCCCTTCCAGATGTCTTTATTATGCACCAGGATGATTTGTGTTCACGATGGGTGTTTATATGCAATGCTGCTTTGAATACTTTTTGCACCTGCAAAGGTTTTGGAATACTCCGTCATTTCCAACCAATGCATGCCCCATAACAAGCCAGGGAATGCTTGGGTGAATGAATATATTTTTAGCAGCAGAAGAATATTAGCATAGGTGCATACCATATCTCGGGGGGGGGGGGGCAAAAGAGGCGGTGTAATGGAGGGGGGGGAAGCCCTCCTCCAGGTTGCCACAAGATGGATGGATGAAGTTCAAGGCACAATTGGGAGGGCCTTCTCTGAAGATCTTAGTTCATGGGAGAAGGCATTCTTTCGGGGAAGCATGCCCCAAATTGCATAGGGGAGTCTTAGACCTGGCTTCGTAGGAAACTGGCAACCAGGGCAGGTCTTTCAAGGATGTATGGGTCACATGCCAGTGGCATTGCGGTAGGAAGCTTGAGTTGCACCTTCCAAGCCAACTTTAAGGGCTGCCCCACACAGAGCGTATTAGGGTGGTTCATAAAAAACTTTTTTTTAAAAAAAATGCCTGCTCCAAAGGTCTTATCTTACTACACTAGGGATTATATAGCTACCGTGTTTCTCACATTTTAAGACACCGTCTTATATTTATTT
Source organism: Zootoca vivipara (assembly GCF_965207765.1). Lineage (NCBI taxonomy): Eukaryota > Metazoa > Chordata > Lepidosauria > Squamata > Lacertidae > Zootoca > Zootoca vivipara. The sequence continues at coordinate 79,716,812 of NC_142591.1, forward strand.
TACTCAAGAAAACAAGCCTATGGCTTATTTCCAGGGGGTGTCTTATTCGGGGGCTGGATCATAACAGGGAAATGATTTTTTTAATATGAATTTTACAGATGCTGTACAATTGGCTGTGTTTATTTCTCTATTTAGAAATCACGTTTCTCTCTCTCAGGACTGATTAGCCAGATGCTGCCTGAGATCACAATTGGCTTTACCAAATAGCTGTTAAGTACTTTCCTTTGATGCCCAGATCTCATGGCTACCATAAGGTTTCTACCTTTCAGGACAAAGGCAAGGTGATAATAGGAAGTTGTCTTTATCTATCTCCTTAATCTCCTCTTTCATATGCATAACCTTTGAAGCCTAGGAATGCAAGTGGTCTGGGTCTCTCGGCAAAACGAGACGGGAGGGGATGGCTGGCGGGAGGGGGGTAGTGGATGAAGGGTCTTTCACTATGTCTTATTTTCGGGGTATGACTTATATCGCGCAATTGCCTAGAAATCCTGCTATGGCTTATATTATGGCTACGTCTTAAAATGTGAGAAACATTGCCATTCATGGGCCACTGTAGCCAAGTTCCTCCTATCCACGAAGGGCCAACACTGGAGTATCAGCCAACTTTGGGAAAAGGTGTTCCTAGCAATTCCTGTGACGGCAATGAATTAAGTAGCCCATCCCCTGCAAATGTGCACCTGTTCTTTCGGGGAAAGTGCAACCCTATCTAAAATATACACTGCACCTAATTATAAACTGTATGTTAAATATTTTTTCCTCTGTTTCTCTTAAGACAATAACTGTGATGGACAATTTGGAAAGTGCAAATGCAACCTTTCCAGCATTTGCAAATTTTGATGCAAATCTGCCCCGACCTTCACCTTCCCAGGTGCATGCAAAGACTCAACTCCTCAAGGATCTCTAGTTCCAGGTGAGGTGATGTGTATTGCCTGCCTGTGAGACTGTTTCTACACCAGCTCAGTCCATCACCCAACATTGCAGTCATAAAGAGACTGTGATGCATGTGTGAATTAGCAAGGCGGCTGTCTCATTGCATCGGCTCCTCATCAGTGAAATGGGAACAATAATCATCATCTCATTTTTATGGGTTGGAATAAGAAACCAATTACAAAGCCTCTTGCACCGGTAAATCCTGCTTCAGATTTAATCCTTATGTCAGGGACATTGGGCCTGATTTCATTGGAACGTCAGGGGTGGATGCAATTCAAAAAAAGAAAGTGACAGAGAGAGAAGGAGGAGGGAGGAAAGGGGGTGTAGGGAAGAGAGAAGAGGAACTGACTTCCCATTTCTGGTTTCGGTTGCCATGTCTGGGGAATTTTAGCTTAGGGGGGAAAGTGAGTAAACACAATAGAGCAGGCGCCACCAAACTCGGCCCTCCAGCTGTTTTGGGACTACAATTTCCACCATCCCTGACCACTGGTCCTGTTAGCTAGGGATGATGGGAGTTGTAGTCCCAAAACAGCTGGAGGGCCAAGTTTGGGGATGCCTGCAATAGAGGGATATAAAATTATACGTGGTGCAGAGAAAGGGAATTGGGACAGGCAGTTCCCTATCACATGGTATAAATGGGTGGGCTATTTAAAAAAAATATTATTGTTGCTGTTGTTATTATTAAAATGAGCACCAATTTGGAGGACTTTAAAAGAGGCTTAGATCCCACTTTCACTATACTTTGAAAGCACTCTGATGCCACTTAAACAGGCATGATTTTTCTCCAGAGAATCTGGGACCTGCAGTTTGTTAAGGGTCCCTAGAGTTGCTAGGAGGCCCCTATTTCCTTCACAGGAGCTACAGCTCCCAGAGTGGTTCAGTCTTCCCAGGGAACTTGGTGTAACAGGACTGGCCCACCCATGAGGCAGTGTGAAACATCAACCTTGTGTGGCAACCCATGCTACGCCACTGTGGTGCAACCTCAAATGTATATACGGTGGTACCTCGGTTTACAAACTTAATCCGTTCTGAAAATCCGTTCTTAAACCGAAACCATTCTTAACCCGAGGTGTGCTTTCCCTAATGAGGCCTCCTGCCACCGATGCCCTTCCACTGTTCGGCTTCTGTTCTTAGACCGAGGAAAAGTTCACAAACCGGGAGACTACTACTTCCAGTTTCGCAGCGTTCGTAAACCGAATAGTTCGTAAACAGGGCTGTTCTTAAACCGAGGTACCACTGTAAAGTACAGATAGGGCCTTAGGCAAATTCACTGGGGAGGGTGTTGTCAGTGGCTACTAGCCATGGTGGCTAAGCCCCCCCCCCCCAATTAGAGGAAGTATGCCTCTGCATCAATAGGAGTATAGCATCTAGATCAAGGGAAGTAATAGTACCACTGTATTCTGCTCTGGTCAGACCTCACCTGGAGTACTGTGTCCAGTTCTGGGCACCATAGTTCAAGAAGGATACTGACGAGCTGGAACGTGTCCAGAAGAGGGCAACCAAAATGTTCAAAGGCCTGGAAACGATGCCTTATGAGGAACGGCTTAGGGAGCTGGGTATGTTTAGCCTGGAGAAGTGAAGGTTAAGGGGTGATATGATAACCATGTTCAAATATATAAAAGGATGTCATATAGAGGAGGGAGAAAGGTTGTTTTCTGCTGC